>NC_140167.1:118517001-118734501 GCF_963971535.1 Notolepis coatsorum
AACAAGTTGAAAAACACGAGTTTAAAGGTCTCCAGCTGAGTTGAGCTGAATAGTTTCCTACTAGGGATGTCCCGATCGCCTTTTTTTGCTTCCGATCCGATCCCGATCATATGATTTTAAATATCTATCGATCCGATCGTTTCCGATCCGATCTTTCACATTAGTAATCAATTTTGACGCATTTTTGTCAGAAACTGGCAGAGTGAGACAAGCCCATCTGTTGCCTATATCCGGGGCGCGAGCGCGGAGGCGTTTGTTATTACATTCACCCTGAGAAATGTGCTTCTGCTTCATATGAGAAATATTAAAAGTTTCAATATATGTTTGCACATTAGTATACATTCAGTGTTCGACTTACGTAATGGTCCATTCTGGTCTGAAACGCCGACGATAAAGTCACGTAACGTTATCCTCCTGTTGAAAAGTTAGTTTGAAAACTTCGCCTCCAGCCTGCTGCTTCATGAGTTTTTCCTCCACGCGGAATCTCCTCCTTGCAAACATTGCAACTGGCTTGACTTTCTATTTTTAAATGCTTAGTTCCAAACCTCTGACATTAAGTCTAGCTGCTCAAGTCAGTGGATATTAACCGTGTTTCGGGAGCGACGTGTTGTTGTTGTGATGTGGTCGCGACTCGCGTGTAGCGTGTAGCGTCTAAATTAAAGGGAATGTTTGTTGCAACGGTGAAAATTAAAGGGGAATGTGTTTGTTGTGGATAATTATTCTGCTCTGTGTGACAATAAATACATTAATGATGATATATTATGTAATTTAAAACCAAAACTAAGGCCTCCGTATGAGTTTAAGACGTGGACATGGTCATGTTTGTTGAATAATTTTTTTTTTTTTTTGACTGCCGATTTTTATTATTATTTTT
The DNA here is from genome assembly GCF_963971535.1 of Notolepis coatsorum. NCBI lineage: Eukaryota > Metazoa > Chordata > Actinopteri > Aulopiformes > Paralepididae > Notolepis > Notolepis coatsorum. Next base: position 118,517,876 of record NC_140167.1, read on the forward strand.
TCCCCGATCCCCGATACTCTGAAAAGCACGTGATCGACGCCGATTCCGATCACGTGATCGGATCGGGACATCCCTATTTCCTACCTTTGCAAAGTCCATTTTCACCATTTTCCGTAGCTACTCGCCGCATTGTTCACATCCCGTCCGCGTTAAATTTCACTTTAGTCGGACAAAGTTGTGACAAGGCCGACGTCACTTTGATTGACAGGCAGTTCGCTTGTTAGATTCCACGGGAGATCATAAATAGACCAATCAAGTCGAAGCACATAGGCACGCTTGCTTACACGCCTTACAGTGCACTCTTTCTGCGCTCTACATCACTCCCATGCTCGTGCGCCCCCTTGTGCGCGCGCTGGAAGAACACATCATACACAATTCTCTGGGATTTTTTTCTCTCCTACTGTGCTCCATAATGTCAATGTCACAACAACTAGAGGTCAACGACTCCACTGGAGAGACCTTAAAGAGAGAGAAAACGGCAGAGGAGTGAAGCGGAGAGGAGAGAGAGAATGGATCTGCATCCTCTCCCAGACATGTGCCGACAACCAACCTTCCTCCATTTAGTCACACAGCGGCGAGCTCGCAGGATCAGGACCCCCCGTACATATCTCTTAGTCCGCTCTGTCCTACTTCTGCTGCCCTCTGTCTCTTTTTTTTTTTACTTTTTTTTTTATGTTGTGGGACTTGTACAGCACTTTGTTCAACTTTGTCAGTGCTGTAAAGTTTAAACCTTTTTAAATCTTAGACAAACAAAACACTTTGCTTTCATGAAATATTGTAAGCCGTCATTTGAGGCTTTATAAAAGCAGCACAATGAACACAAATCTGTCAGTGCCGAGTCCGACCTCATCTTAAATAACAAACAGCATTGCTTGTTGTAGTTAACAAAGAGAGGCAGGGTTGATTTTGCAAAAATATATATACTTTTTTTTTATTTTTTTTTATCGAATTTTATTTTCATATTTGAATCCCATGCCCATCGAACGAAGCTTCGAAGCTTCAAAGTATTTAAGACAGCCCTATTAAATGGACTGTTATATCTTATTAAATTGTGGACATTTATTCATTCCCACTTATCAGACACTATTTCTGATGGTAAAATGAGCATACAAAGCAAAATACAGAATTCTGAAATATTAAAACGGAAAAAAACGGAATTTGGAAAAAAATAAAATGGAATTCGGAAAAAAATAAAACGGATTTCATATGGCTCTACCCTCTGTCTCTCCTCATCCCCTCATGCTGCCCTCTGTCTCTCCTCATGCTGCCCTCTGTCTCTCCTCATGCTGCCCTCTGTCTCTCCTCATGCTACCCTCTGTCTCTCCTCATGCTGCCCCTCTGTCTCTCCTCATGCTGCCCCTCTGTCTCTCCTCATGCTGCCCTCTGTCTCTCCTCATGCTGCCCTCTGTCTCTCATGCTGCCCCTCTGTCTCTCCTCATGCTGCCCCTCTGTCTCTCCTCATCCCCTCATGCTGCCCTCTGTCTCTCCTCATGCTGCCCTCTGTCTCTCCTCATGCTGCCCTCTGTCTCTCCTCATGCTGCCCTCTGTCTCTCCTCATGCTGCCCTCTGTCTCTCCTCATGCTGCCCTCTGTCTCTCCTCATGCTGCCCTGTGTCTCTCCTCATGCTGCCCTCTGTCTCTCCTCATGCTGCCCTCTGTCTCTCATCATGCTGCCCTCTGTCTCTCCTCATGCTGCCCTGTGTCTCTCCTCATGCTGCCCTCTGTCTCTCCTCATGCTGCCCTCTGTCTCTCCTCATGCTGCCCTCTGTCTCTCCTCATGCTGCCCTCTGTCTCTCATGCTGCCCCTCTGTCTCTCCTCATGCTGCCCTGTGTCTCTCCTCATGCTGCCCTCTGTCTCTCCTCATGCTGCCCTCTGTCTCTCCTCATGCTGCCCTCTGTCTCTCCTCATGCTGCCCTGTGTCTCTCCTCATGCTGCCCTCTGTCTCTCCTCATCCCCTCATGTCGGCCTAATGTTTCGTTACGTGAGCATTTTATGAAGATGTGTTTGATTCCACAGCTCCTTATAAGTCTTACCTCTGGCTCATAGAGAGAGATGTGGGGGGGGGGGGGGGGGGGGGGGGGGGGTAGGGTGTTGGAAATGCCGGAGGGATGTGTCACTTTCCTCCCAGAGTTTCTCAAGGCAGGGCATGAAGCCAGACACGGTCTGCACCTACTAACATTATAGAATAATATGTCTATGCATTTTCTGTGTGTATGAATAGTGTATCCAGATGGGTGTTTCATAGTGACCCAGTGTCGTGCTTCAGTGTGGCCAGTGCCAGTTGGGATGACGCCAACTGACTAATCTAATCTGTCTGATGACAGAATGTTCATCAATGTAAACAGGGCAGCGATGATCTAAAGGTCTAAAGGGCTTTTGACCAGAAGGTTGCTGGTTGGGATGCCTAGGCTGGCAGGGAAATCTGGGTGGGAGAAGTAGATAAAAAAGGTTGCCCTCCCTGGGCCACTGCCACTGAAGTTCCCTGGAGCAAGGCACTCAACCCCCCCTCAACTTCCCCAGTGGAGCTGCTAAGTGGTGGAACACTGTTGGTTGTACTGGTCAGGAGGACAGGACAGCTGTGTGAATGTGTGTATATTGAATGTGTGTAAAAGGTTGTTGATGAAAAAGAGCGTAGTAAAGCTTTCAGCGTAGCAGCTCCCACCCTCTAGAACTCCCTCCCCGCAGAACTCCGCAACACCCCAACTCTGGACTCCTTTTTTATCTACTTTTTCTCCCCATTTTCTATTTTTTCTCCCATCCCAATTTCGTATTATCCAATTCTTCCCTCCCCTGTCTCGAACGTTGCTAGACCATGCCTCCCACTGGTCGGCTGCAATGTGGACGAAGCCTTGCATCACGTGTCCCCTCCGGTACACGAGGAGGCAGCCGTCGCATCTTTTCACCTGCACAGCGCGATCTCTCAGTGGCGAGGAGGAGTAACGCGTGGGAGGCTCACGCTGCCCCCGATACTTCCTGATTCTGCTGTACAGGCGCACCAACCGACCTGTAGGAGTCGCTGTCCACAACGTCCGATCCCCACCCACCGGCTTTCCCACCCCCTAATACTGCCAATTATTAGTATGAACGACCAGCCAAGCCGGAAGCAACGCCGAGAGCTGGGCTCGAACCCAGCATCTCCTGCGTTAGTGGCGAGTGCCTTGCCCACTGCGCCACTTAGCCGCCCAAACTCCTCAACTCCTGTTGTGTCTGGCCACCATATTCTTTTGTATTCTTTTTTTGCCCCTATGTAAAGCGACCTTGGGTTCTGGCGCTATATAAAACGAAGTTATTATTATTATTATTATCTGGGCAACAAGGGGTTGCCGTGCAATCAGTACAAGCGTGTTGAGACATCCGCTTGACCAACGTTGCCCAACAATGTTGCCCATAAAGTTAGCCAGCGAATCACCACCTAATGCTAGTAATATCAACCAGCTTGTTAACCTACACTTAATGTAAGCGGCCTGTTAAGTTGTCGGTCCCAGGCCAAAAAAACAAAGCTGGATTAACACTATAATGTCATAAGACACTATAATGTTATAAGACACTATGACTTTATATTTAAATGTCCTTCCTGGGGTCAAAGTTGACCAGCAATCCCAGGCACACCTGTGTTTTGACGTCATTTCCTGCCTACCCTGGTATATAACCACCATTTTGTCTCATTGAACACTGCTAGCCATCAACACTGACGAAGGAACAAATCAGTTCCGAAACATGTATGTTCTAGGCTGCCATTAAAACTTTAAATCTGAGAGTGCTGAGGGCGGATAGGTGGTGCAGTGGGCAAGGCACTCACCACCAATGTTGGAGACGCTGGGTTCGAGCCCAGCTCTCCACATTGTTTTCAGTTTGGCTGGTCGTCCGTACTAATACAATTGGCAGTATTAGAGGGTGGGAAAACTGATGGGTGGGGATCGGACGTTGTGGACAGCGACTCCTACAGGTCGGTTGGTGCGCCTGCGCAGTAGAATCAGGAAGCGACTGGGGCGGCGTCCCTCCAAAGCGCAGACCCCTGATGCTGTGCAGGTGAAAAGATGCGACGACTGCTACCTCGAGTACCGGAGGGGACTCGTGCAATGTATGGCTTCGTCCACATTACAGCCGGCTTGTGGGAGGCATGAAACAGCGTTCGAGATAAGGGAGGGTTGAATAGGATGATACGAAATTGGAATGGGAGAAAAATAGAAAATGGGAGAAAAAGTGGATAAAAAAAATCTGAGAGTGCTGGTCCGGCTTCCTTCAACTTAAAGATTATTGTCCGCCATCTTGGTTTTTCCTAAAAAGTTTAACTGGCGGAGTGATTGTAATTCGGTTGTGGGCGGGTTCTGGGATCACGAGCGTGGGTTATGAGAAATAACCACGTCTAACTTGACTGTTTCAGCCAATCAGAATCGAGAAATTTGCATGCCATTGTATAATACGTGGTTCGCCACTTGGGTGCCCCATGTTCCCACATTTCTACGATTTTTTATTCACTCAAAATTAGGCCCTATGTTCCCGGACGAACCCTCTACTACCAGAGGACAATTGGATAATAGGTTGGGTGTAATTGGCTACCAAATTAAGAGAAAGGGGGATAAAATCAGATAAAAATGTATGAAAAAAAAAAAAAGGAAATGTGGGAACATAGGGCCTAATTTTGAAATGTGGGAACATAGGCATGCTCCCCCTGGAGCAGACTAGAGTCCCAAGATTTAGGCCAAGGAGGACCCCCCCCCCCCATGCTGATCAATAAAGGAATATCTTATCTTATCTTAATTGATAGTAAGGACATTCCCAATCAAATGTTCATTGATGAATGGTCATTTGGCTGGTACCCAAGATGGCAGACGGAAGATTTGTCATAGTTGGAATGAGCTTTGGTGTGGCACACGAGACAGGAAGTTGTTATGTTACCATGGCAACAACATCATTTGAAAGAACATTCCACATTCTCACTAATGTTCTGTGCAACAAATCCATTGCAAAACACTGAAAGTGTTCAGTGCCATGATCACATGGAACTCTCTGCCTGTGCATATCATTCAGGGAAATAGTAAAGATGGTTTTAAAACATCTCCTGGCTCAACATCTCTACTAATCTTGATCCTCCTTAAGTATAATTGGGTTAACTTATCAAATAATATACAGCATATGAGAGCAACCTGTTTTTGAGGATATATAGCGAAGGTACATTATAGATGTATGCAGTAAATATGTTTGGATGTATAATATCTAGCTAATAATTAGGTTAACATGTATTAAATTTGGCATTTTGTACATTCTATTGATATGGGTATTATATAGAGCCAGTCTATATTATGTCATCAAAATATGAAGATGTATAATGCTGCCATCTACAGGTATTACTTCACATAATTAATTAGATAAAATAGAGAGTGCAACACTAGCTCAGAGAGATATAATGATGGTAATGTTTAAGTAAACAAATTAGGTGCTTGTCAAGGATAGGGCCATTAGAATAGGACTTAATACAGTGGCTGACCTGTTTGTAAGTTAAAAAAATCCTTTATTTACTTAAACTTCCAATCAAGATTCCTTTCTTCAGATTCCTTTCAAACTGCCATCCTCTATTATGGACCTGCATTGAAAGTAAACTGGACAGCCACTCTAAGGCTTATTTTGTTCCAGGCTAAGGGCTAGATCCACAAAGAATGAATTGCACAGTGCTAGTTGCACCCTTACTTACAATTCCGTGCAGATTGATTAATTGAAAATTGTATTAACATTGCAGAATGGGTACAATACAGTACGGCTCAATACACACAATTGTTATGGGGATGCAGACCAGAGAAAGACTTTCGTCTTGTTTACATCAGGGTCCCCCATTTTCAGTAAGGGTGAAACTTGCACCGTGCAATCCATTCTTTGTGGACCCTTTCTCACTCACCCTATTCGTTTCTATTCCGTTCCGTTCTGGCCCGTTCCGAGATCTGATGCGAACTCCCCCCCCCCCCCCTCTCCCCCCTCTAGTTTGCGTACACACTGCAGTCTTGTTTCGTTCCGGGTTCTGTTTACGGTTTGCCTTTTGAGCGTTTACGCTTGCCGTAGGCGATGATGTCACGTTCGAAAATGTAAACACAGGAAGTGTTAACATGGCGCTGGAGACTGGATGCTGATATAAAATGAATAAATAAGCAATAAATATGAAGTTATATTTGAACCTCTGTTGTCAAGCCTTGTCAATATAACCCACCCCATTTTATCACAAATGGATGGTGTTGTAGAGTTAGCTTTTGAGCGTTTCCCAGGGCTAACGCTAAGCTAACGGTTAACGCTAGTTAGCTTAGCCTAGTCTAGTATAGCCTGTAGCACTTTTTCTTTTCAGCAAAGAACGTGCAATAAACAAAACGGATACATTCACTGTGTTCTGCCTCTTTTCTCACGAATGGAACTCTGTTGTAGAGTCCGCTTTTGAGCGTTTTGCAGGGTTACCGTTAACGCTAAGCTAACAGCTAACGCTAGTTAGCTTAGCCTGTCCAGCAGCTAACATTATCCCATCGTTCGTGGCAATTATATTACATGTCATTGATCTACTGGTCGACCACGGCCGACTCGTTGGGCACCACTGGTCTAATAGAAATAAATGCATTCAAACAAGAAACTAATGTATAGAAAATAGCATGGCAAACAAAAATTGCCAGGCCTAATGCGAGCCAGGGAAGTGCTGTGCGTTTGTAACGTGGCTTCATGTTTTCATCCACTTGTTTTTGGTTGAGGTCTGAACTCTCAAATTGCCCATAAATATCGTTTTTGTGGGTATTCTCCAGTTGTTGCTGTGTGGTGTTATCTGCCCAAAATTCAAGCAAGCATGACAGTAACGACGTTGTGTGTGTCACGCCCCCCGCACCCGCACGGCCCGATTCCGAGACCACCTAATCCAACTGATCCCGTTCAGCGGGGGGTAAAACGAATCAGCGCCGTTTCGCATCCCAAAAAGGGTGAGTGAGAACACTCCCCCCCGTTCCCGGGAGCAGTGATTCGATCCCCAAACGTGAGTGAGAAAGGCCCTTAATCACCAAAACCGGCATGGAATACAACGTGACAGTTAGGGTACATGTAACATACGGTTTACTTTTAATAAATAATTTACTTTTTTTTATTATTATTATAATTTACTTAATACTTTTACTCATCATAGTATATATTCAGATACAAATCTATTGTAACATAATATAACTGGGTATACATTACAGACCATCACTTGCACCTTGTGTAGTTTATTTCTCTCATTTTTAGATTCAGTTCATATTGTTTAACTGTTTATTTTTATATTCCGATCCAATTTGATTGCCTATATTTATATCTTCCTTCATCAAGGTTCATCAGGCCAGCAAACATAACTATCACACAAATAGCAATAAACAAGATAATTCCAGTAATTTCTATATAAAAAAAAACATTTAAGTTAAGCTTGAACTAAAACGAGATGACATGGTATACGGTTTACTCAACACCATCTTGAGAATAGAGGTAGGGGGAAAATCCATACAGTGATACATCATATCGCAATATTTAGTGTGCCGCTATATCGATACACTGATGCAAAGTATGGATAAAAAATAAGACTATTTTGCTGCAATAAAATGATGAGTGAGGTTAATGAGTGAGGGACAGAAAACCTTAGATAAAACTGATTTTATTGCAGATGTCGACAGTCTTCCGTTTTTGGACTGCAGTTGAAAAAGGTAATACATGGCAATATTGCATAGTGACTAGTATCATGGTACTGGAGCATAAACAAACCTCTGCAACATAAACTCCAAAGAACACAGAACAAACTAATCAGAGTAGTATTAGGCCTAAACTCCAGAACTCATATAGGGAGGGCTCAATTTACACAACTCCACCCACTGGCTATCAGTGGAGGCCAGAGCTAAACAACTACAGCTAGGGATGGTCCACAAGATTTTAAACAGGAGAGCCCCTATATGAATTGAAAATGGGGGACCCTGATGTAAACAAGACAATCGTCTTTCTCAGGTCTGCATCCCCTTAACAATTGTGTGTATTGAGCCGTACTGTATTGTACCCATTCTGCAATCTGTTAAATAAAGTTTTCATTCATTCATTCATTCATTCATTCATTCATTCATTCATTCATTCATTCATTCATTCATTCATTCATTCATTCATTCATTCCCAACATATTTTAACAACCACCTTGAAATGATTGCACACACACAACACAAGAGGAAGCCTGAGAAATGTAGTCCCCTGTAAACACAACAGGAAGATCGGTCAAATGTCATTTAGATATAGAGGTGCAAATCCTATCGTGATAACATTGTATTGTGGGGTCTCTGGTGACTCTCAGCCCTACTTGATAAAGGGACTAAAAACATGCAGCAGACAGTCATACATAACCTATTTTCTACCATATTCCCAGTAACTGGAAAATGACAGAGAATGGTTAATTTAGTCAAAAAGTGTAAACTTGTGATTGAAAAACACAATTTTCTCACTTGGAACAGTCTCTGCACGTATACCATCCAGTGGTTTCTGCTACACTACTCGATTACCAGCCTTTGGGCAGAGCTTGTTAACTTAAAACTCACATTTCACACCAAGATGCAGTAAATCACAAAGTTTAAACAGATAAATCACATCACATTTAATTACTTAGTCTGAATGTGTTTAATTTGCAGCAAGTAGTTTTGTTGTCGCCACCATCTTTAATGTTACAGGATCCCATACGACCACCGCGAGCCCTCTTAATGTCATACATTGGTATGATCACAAAGCTACTCTGTAAAAATCATGTGACTATTTCAAAAGCCATCTTTTGGCGAAAAAATAAATAGATACATCAAGTAAATAGAATTTAAAATGTCTTATTTCCTTATTTCTCAAGAGGAAAGTGGGTCCCTGAAACACTGAAGCTATAAAAAGTAAGCATTACATTGTAAATTAATTGCAGACTCGGCTATTGTAAATGCCCCCTCCCCTCACACGACACTAGACATGTTTTGCAAAACAAATCTTTGGAACAGTTCAACTGTATACCGTTCCAACACGCATTGGAACTTGTGGATGAAAAGCTTCTTTTGTCAGGAAGGGGCGGCTCCTTCTGACGTTACTCATTTGACTTCTATGGACATTTTATTTACAAAAATCGAGCCCCCCGTGTCCATCCCAAAAATCCTGGCATCATTTTTGTCAGAGGGCCAAATCCGATGGCGACATCTTGAAAAATTTACTTTTGAACCCGAGCACCTAGAATCATGCATGAACACACTTTTTTGTGTAAGTCGACCATGAGGATTTCGATTCGGACATCATTTTGACCCAGAAATCCAAGATGGCCACCATCCAGTAGAGCAAAAATCTAACTTTAAATGGGAAGGTAAGATGTGTCGTTTGGGCAGGGCTTCAGACTAACCTTTCCACTGGTGCTACAAACTTTCCCGATAGCTAACTAGCTAGCAAGAACTAGTTAGCTAATAGCCCTGTGTTCAACCAACAGGCCAACTGTTTGCAACCACAGGAACAAAAGGACCACATCCATAACCTACAGGAGGAAGAAATGAGAAATAAAACATTTTAACAATTCTATTATTTCACAAAAACAATAATAAAATCACTGTCTTTATAAATAAAGCAATTACCACTACATGAAGTTACCTTTTAGCCACAGGAGCCACATTTCGGCCTGTAGCCGTCAGTCAGACTCCGAGACAAACCACGGCTCACCTCAGCCACCAGAGCAGAGCCACCTGTGAAGGAAAGAACAGTGTGTCGTGAGAGGAAAGGAAGAGGGAGGCGAACAGAATAATCACAGGAGAAAGTGAAAACACTTCAATTACACTTTTTTCCACAGCAACTTTATTCTCTAGAAAATTAAGACGGGTAAAACTTCCCTCAAAATGTTTACATTTTGAAAAAAGGGAACTACGCCCAATTTCAGTATTCACACATCTCATTCCTCATATTCTCTTTTTGTCATTACATCGTATCATGGGTGTGGGGTCGTAAAGGGGTGAACTGGTAACCTTTCCTCTCCCCCTTTTTTCTGTTGGTCAGGGGTACACCCCCTGTCCTTCAAGGTTCCTGTCACGTTGTGGTTCGGCACGTTACGGGGTGAGGGGGGGAGGGAGTTTCCTGGTACCACGGCCTGGGATATTGGGCGCGTGCACCGCAGAAATTCCCCCGCCATAGAGTACGTCACCGTGCGCGTCTCTGTTGGTAGGACTTCCGTGTGCTGTTCAGGTCCATGTGATGGATCTGTTTCGGGGGGGTGGTCAGGGCTCCTCCTCACCAAGCGCCTATTCGGGCCTTCTGTGAGTTCGGACTCCTCCTTCCATGTGAGGGAGCCTCCATCAGAGTACAGAGTCTCCTCCTCAGATTGTCAAAGTGAGTGGACCCTCTAGAAGGTGTCCTATTCTATTGTGTATGTATTCGATTCAATTCGATTATTGAGTGTGTATGGGTTCAGTGCCTCTTCCCCGGAGAGCCCTAAAACCAATTTTTTACATGGCTCAAGGTGCAATATATTCTTTTCAATCTGTACAGCTCGCGTGGGAAGTCTCTCTGGGGATTCCCGTCTCCTTCCTATGGGAGGGTGGTGGGATGTAAAAATGTGAACGATTTTTACCCCCGGCTGTGTAGACTGGGATACATACTGTTGGTGCTTCCTTCTTTTCTATTAAAAAAGAGTTGGAGTTAGGAAGTGTCACACCCCTCTTGTCGTTCCCCTGGGCGCCTTGGGGATTCAATGACAGGTCTAAATAGCCTGTTCATTGATGTGGGTGTGTCCCGACGCACGTGTAGTGCTAGCTCGCTGTAAACAGGCGACTGACTGGCACGCCTTGGTTGCTTGAGGTTAAAACGGCGTTTTTATAGAGCAACTGGGATGGAGGTTTTTCCTCTTCCGACGACCACATCCCACGACCTGGGTTGGTTATCGACGGATTCTCGTTCATGTCTGGGGGATGATGACGGAATGGATCTGAACATATGTAGAGGGGTCTCACACCCTGGGGGTGGGCCACCGGGCGCGGTTCGCCCGAACGTCTGGGTGGCGCCTTCTTTTCATGTTAAGATCAACACGCATATCTGCCCTTTCTCCTGGAGTAGGCATGTCGGCGTGGTTAGGGCACGGGACTGGTTCTGGTCACGCTGGTCCGGATCAGTTGAACCCGTTGTCCGCCGGGGATGCAGATCTGCTGTTCTGGTACCCTGAGGGACTTGGGCTTTTTTCAGGGGGAAAAATGCCAGGTCGGTCCGGGTGTCACAGGGTTAAGCGCTATGGAGACCCTGGTTGGGTACGTTTTTACTCAGCACTGTCGTAATGGCTTACGGCCATGTCAACCTGTGCACGCTCGATCTCGTTGGATCTCGGCCGCTACACAGGTTGGTCCTGGTTAGTACTTGGTTGGGAGACCGCCTGGGAATACCAAGTACGGTGTGCTTAGGGGCGGGTTCTCCATTCTTTTTCGCTCCTCTCTCACGCATGGCGAAGAGGGGCCTGTTGGGGTGGTCTTTGACCTCCTCTGGTGACCCTGTGCTTCCCGTATCGCCAGGCCCGGTCCGAAGTAATGTTTCGTCGACCCGTAGGCCTGGGTTAACCCTTTTTTGAAAACTGAAACACTTGTACTGCGGTATAGCCGGTGTATACCCGCAGGTGTGTTTTGGAGTTTTTTCTTGAGGGGTTATAGGAACAACCACCGCATTGGGTAACACCAAGGTGGTTGATTCCCTGGTGTGTTGGTGCAGTGTCAACTCCCGGGTTCACCGGTTGAGGGTGCCCCTGCACGTTCATGACGTCTGCCAATCGTGTCAGCCTTCTCTGCCTCAACCCCTCTGGGTGGGGGTTTTTAAATGGAGGCTTGGTCATGCAACAACGCCAGCATACGCCCCTTCCGCCGGGGCGGCTGTGTTCAGCTGTCCCCTCTGGCGCCTGTCTCGTCCGCAGTCTCCAGGCTAGGGTTAACAGCCTGTTGCCTGGTTTTTCCCCCGTGCGCTGCCTGCTTCCGTTGGTTAACCTTTTTTGTGTGCTTACGGCCATGCTGACTGCCTGTTCTGCAGGGTCAGTGTGCCAGGCGGTGTACTATTGGGGGGACAGGGCCCCCTCGGCTGAGGGGCCTTTGTCCGAATACGCTGGCGATGTGGGGGGCGGGGTCACTAAGTGCCCACCTGGTGGGGTCTTGATGCTGGCATCATGGACTTCTCCGGGCCCCCGTTCCAGGGGGTCCAGTCCCTTTGGTGGGTCTGGGTCTTCCTTCGCACTCCGCTGCTGCGGCCTTGCCACGGGGTTGGGTTTGCCCTTGACCCCGTGATTCTGGGGGCAGTAACGAGGTTGTTTCCTCCGTTCGTTCCCGGGTGGCATGCGGGTTGTGCGTGTGTGTAGTCGTGGGGTCAAGCCACGCTCTGCTCACCCTGTGCGTTGAGTTGCTTGAGTGCCTCTTCGCACGGTCGGGTCCGTTGCCCTCCCGTGAAGCCACCAATAGGGGGGGTGCCCTCCATTAGGGTGGGTCGGGGGGGCTCGGCCCTCCCTGATCTGATGGCTGTGGGGGGCCTCAGCGGGGTGTATTTGTCGAGCTATGGCTCCCGCTCAGCTCCTGTTATGCAACTGGTGCTGAGCGAAGCCATAACGAAACAGAACGTAAGGTTATGTATATAACCAAGTTCTGTTAGTTATGGTGCGCTCAGCACCAGGACGCCGCTGCGGCCCTTGATTTTTCATTGTGGTGAAATTTGTTGGGAAGGAGATGAGATTGTGGCACCACCCCTGCTTATATAGGTAAGCGGATGGGGGTGTGGCCAGATGAATGCTGGCATTTAAAGGTACATTTGTGAAATTATTCAGTGTATATATGCTGAAGCGAGATATATGCAACTGCAACTGGTGCTGAGCGCACCATAACTAACAGAACTTGGTTATATACATAACCTTACGATAATAATTGTACCCAACATAGCACTAGTACTCGGTCCTCGGCATTGGTAGGGTTGGGCATCATTTGGATTTGAACGATTCCGATTCTCCATTTCGATTCCTGTTCTAAACGGGTCTCGATTCTTTGAGGTGCAGGTCAAAACAGGTCACAGCTTATTACGCAGGAGAAAAAAATTTATTTGAAAAATCCTTTATTTTTTTCGTACTATTCACATTGTCAGTTGACTTGATAAGTTTAATTTGGTTGCTGTACTGTAACTAAGGTATTAATTAACAAAGTAGTAATACAAAAAATAAAAAAATAAATCTTTAGAATCAAAATTCAAACATCTTCTTAACGGTTCCGGAATCGGAAGTTAGGAACCGGTTCCCATTAGAACTGGTTCTCGGTGCCCAACCCTAATCGTAGGTAGTACACCTCTAAAATTACACTAATAATATAAAAGAAAAAACAAAATGGGTTTGAACAGTGCGTACCCCTAAGTGTACAGGATGAGGCACACCAGGCTGGGGGTCACACTTACCACGGCGCGGATGCTCCCAGCATAATGTCCACAACACTAATGCAGAGATCATGGGTTTTCTAACAACCTATAAAGAGTACAAATACTAAGAATACCAAAGCTGAATTCAATTAGGAGGTATGGATGAAAAAGGGGCAACGTCACACCAAACACACATCCTATTCCTAAAGAGTTGAGGCCGTAATGGAAAGTGTCCAAAATACATGTGGTTGTGAACAGTTTGAGAGATGGAAATGCACATAAGAACTTCAGTTGTCGCAAGAAAACACATGAGCCTCTCGCATAGTTTAGACCAGGGGTAGGCAACCCTAGGCACGCGTGCCTGCATAGGCATGCAGGGGCATTTTCATAGGCACAGGGGGCAGCATAAAAAAATATATATATATTATAATTTTGTATTTATTTTTTTGCTTTGAAATATTATAGTGAAATATTTTGCACTGTTGTCGCATTTATCTTGTTGAAATCCTCCCACAGGTTCTTTTTACTACCACATATTTAATTGAGACCCTTTATTTGTTTATTATTTCAATTTAGCTGGAAATACATTGCTACATCATTCAGTAACATTTGCAGAGCCTTATAACAAAAACATTATTACGGTCACCACCAGAGAAAACAATCAATGACAGTAAGAATATATAATAAAACGAAAATACAATAACAAAATACATCAAGCCATCAGACTACAGTTTGTAAAGGAAGTCCATATGGGAAATATTGGTGATCTAGGAGATGAGATTTCAGTGCTCTTTTGAATTTCAGAAAAGAAAATTCCAAAATATGTGGAGGCAAAGAGTTCCACAACTTTGACCCTCGGTAGAGCAAACAAAACTGAGATTGGGAAGTGCGTGAAAAGGGTGGTCTTAGCAAACAGGAACTACGTGTGGGGTAATTATGAATTTGGTGATTGTGGGCAAACATGTCATGAAAAAAAGGGGGAAGGGCTCTGTTTAAAGAACTATGCACAAATAAACCAGTCTGAAGATGATTCACTTGATAAACACTGAGGATACCTAACTTATGGAATAGAGGCTGAGAAGAATGACTTCGATGTACACAGCTGATTATTTTTAGAGCTCGTTTCTGCAGACGGTATATGGGCTCAAGTTTGGTCTGATGTGTACTACCCCAAACTAAATTACAGTAGTTGATATATGGGTAAACCATAGAGTAATATAACATTGTGGCAACCTCGGTGCTCAGCAAGTGACGTGTTTTTCCAAGAATACCAATACTCTTGGCCATTTTTGTAGTTATGGCTGTGATATGAGGTTTCCATGATAGGGATTCATCAAGCAGAACACCAAGGAATCGTGTAAAACACACCCTAGCTATGGGGATGTCATTGATCACTACTTTAGATGAAGAGTTAAAAATCACAGATTTGAGACAAAAAAAAATGAAATTCGTTTTTTTAATGTTTAGTGATAATTTGTTGCATTTAAACCAAATTGATAGTTTGTTAAGTTCTTCATTTATGACCCTAATGATGGTATCAGGATCTTTATGTGAATAGAATACACACGTGTCATCTGCAAATAAAATTTTCGACAGCCTGTCTGAGACGTTAGGGAGGTCATTGATATATAACAAAAATAACAAAGGCCCAATAATTGAACCTTGGGGCAGACCGCAAAGTAAAGGAAGAAAAGGAGAATTTGTCCCATTATAGGATACAGACTGACGTCTATCTTTAAGGTAACTGGTGAACCATAGCAGTGCATTGTTTTTTATTCCAAGATGTGAGAGCTTCTGCAGGAGGATATTGTGATTGACTGTATCAAATGCCTTTGATAAGTCTAAAAAAATACCTATAGTGTTTTCCTTTCTGTCTTTAGCTTTGTATATTTCATTAATTAGATGTGTTATTGCCATATATGTTGCATGTTTCTTTCTGAACCCGTACTGGTGAGTGTAAATAATATTGTGCTTATTAAGATGTTCAATTAATCTTTTATAGACCAGCTTTTCAAGTATTTTTGACAAGGTAGGAAGGATGGATATAGGTCTGTAATGGTTGAAGACGGCTGGGTCATCATCTTTATAAATAGGGATGATCTTAGCTATTTTAAGTTCCAGTGGGACGATTCCCTTCTCCAGTGATGTATTAAAAATATGACATAATGGCTTCACAATGGATTCTTGAATGGATATCAGTAATCTGCCTCCAATACCATCATAACCCGGAGAAGAGTCCCCCAGGTTGATCAAGATCTCCCGAACCTCATCCTCTGTAACCGGCAAGAAGTTAAAACTGTCATTGATTGGAGGATTCATAAACTGAAGGGGACTATGGTTACTAAATGGAATCTTTGCAGCCAGTGTTGGACCAACTTCTGAGAAAAAGTTATTAAAGTTATTGGCAATTAATTGCGGGTCAGTGATAATAACTTTTTTTTTAAATTTTTTGTTGAGGATAGAGTTAATTGTTCTCCATAAGAGAGTCATGTTATTTTTGTTTTTAGATAATTCCATATTGTAGTAATGCTTTTTAGCTCCTCTGATAATGTGGTTTCATTTATTTCTATAGTTCCTAAATTGAGCAAGATAAAATGGAGTGGGATTGAGAAGATATTTTTTATACAATCTACGTTTAGTATTTAGGGATTTGATAATAGCTGGGGTCAGGGGAGGAAACTAACTTTTTGGCTTACCAGCCAACTGGCGAGTATCTGATTTTTTTTACCAGCCAAACAGATTTTTTACCAGACAAAAAAAATCGCTAATTGTGATAATTACTTCTTTGTATGTCAAGCCGTGTCAATGTTGTGTATGCATCTGGGTAGGCACACTGTGCCTTTAAGACAGCACGGTGGTCTTACGACAGTGCTGTGAAGTACCGTCAAGTGTTGTGGTAACGTCAGTTGGGTTGGTGTGCTGTTGTGCACAGTGCACTGGTTGAGCTAGCCCCTTTCGTGACTGCGATGTGCAAGCCAGGGGCTTTTGAGCAAGAAATAAAATGTCTAACCTTACGTCGTAGTCCGGTGCTTTTTTGGAAACATTATAGTCATAACAGATACACCTAGCTGGCTGCTTTGAGCACACGGGGCTAACGTTAGCTAGCAAGCAGCTATAGCTAAAACGCTAACTAGAAGCTAACCACTGTATACAGTTCCAGTAGACTAACATTACACCTCTGTGATTTAAATGTGTCCTTAGTAACTTATACTCAAGGGTTGTACTAGGGTTGGATGCAGTTCCCCGTTGGTCAGTCTGTCTGTTTTCCATCTTCTGCTGTGTTTAACGTTATCTGTTTGCGAGTGCTCCTGATGGCTAGCCTAGTACCGCGGGACTTTTATTATTATATGTCCACGGGTTGGCCAGTACTGCGCAAACGTTTATTAAACATTATATGTCCGCGGGTGGTCTTGTGCAGTGCTCTCGTGGCACTGTCAACTAAAGCGAACACTCAGAAGACGCGCACCGTTTGCCAGTGCAGTGATTGCAGAATGTTTTATTTTTTTGTATACTCGCCAGCAGGGGAGGAAACTAACTTTTTGGCTTACCAGCCAACTGGCGGGTATCTGATTTTTTTTACCAGCCAAACGTAAAAAATACCAGCATTTGGCCAGTAAAGTGGCCTAATTTCCTCCCCTGGCTGGGGTTATCCATGGTTTGATCAGTTTATGATGAGGCTTGGGAGATGCCTGTACAAGGGGAAAACATAGGTCATAGGCCTGGGAGATACGTTCAGAAAACAAAGTAAAAGACTTTTGTGCATCAACAGAGTGGAGGATATCTGTCCATGGATACTCGCCGACCACTAGTCCAAACCTGGTCAAACTAGCTTCATTAAAGCGTCTCTTATATTTAGGATATAGCATAGTTGGAGACTTTTCATGTTCCCTATATAATATGAGAAAGATTGGACAATGATCAGCAATATCCATGCACAGAACTCCTGATTTCATGCTCTTATCCAACACATTAGTAAAGATATTGTCAATCAGAGTGGCAGATGTCTCTGTCACTCTGGTTGGTACTGCAATCATAGGATGAAAGTAGTGGGAATACATTGTGTCAATAAACTCCTTAGTTGAGTTATCATTCTTATGGTTTATAAAATTGATATTTAGGTCACCCATTAAATAGCATTTTTTCCCTTCTTTGGAAATGACATCCAGAACATTTGTTAGATCAGCATTGAATGCAGACAAGCTAAAGCTGGGAGGTCTATAAATACATGCAATAATGGCCTGGTGGGTTTCAACAAACACAGCCTCAGCAGAAAGGGTTAAATACTTTTCGATGTCATGCCTTTCTTTATACACCATGTTCGGATTGAGATATAGAGAAACACCCCCACCCTTTTGGCCTTCTCTGCATCTATGAATATGCTTATAGTTATTGAATTCATACAAATCAGCATTGTCTTTAGACAGCCATGTTTCAGTAAGCCCTATTACACTAAAAGAGAAGTCAAGGTTAGTCAAACAAAGGCATAAAGTATCATAGTTTTTTGGCAGGCTGCGGACATTGATATGGATGAGGGAAAAGTCACTCCTAGTATTTTGAGGGTCAACAGTGGAATTGAATTCGTTCACACTGAAGTAATCAGATATTCCAGAGACTTGTTTCATTTGAGCAAAACAATGTGTGTCAGGGTCATTATTGAATAAAAGGTTTGATGTTGATGAGTCCCGAGATTCACTTTCTGACTGAAGCAACGTAGTGGGCGGGTCCTTCAAAAGTTCATTTACTTGATCATATGGGTTGGAGTTAGAGTTTACATGTAATGAACCAGAGACAGATGTAGGGAAGGTTTGGAGATGAGCGCCAAATTGGTTGTGTGAGGAAGATGACATGATAGATAGGTGGAGAAAAGATCATTAAAAGGGGTCATCATAGCATGGTAGGTTCCCACTGACTTTCACTCGTGTTGAGTGGTTGGAATCACCCCCTGAGGCTTTCGTGGTTTGATCACCAGTCTGTCATAGTTAATGACGGCATACTTTCCTTCATCCCTTGCCTGTTTCATTGCTGGAATGAGGTCAGCTCTCTTCTTCCTTAACAAGTCAGAGAAGTCCTCATTTACATAAATTAAGGTGTTCTTGAGGTGAGCTCTCGCCTTGGCAAGTATGAGGTCTTTATCCTTGAACCTCAGGAGTTTCACAACAATTGGTCTTGCTTTATCAGTGTTCTGTTTCACACTCCCAGTGCGGTGGGCTCTTTCGATTTCGATGAACTTTGGATCAATTTCTAGTTTGTTTTTTAGGAATTCTCTGACCATCTGCTCAGTATCTGACCAGGATTCATACACATTTTCCTGAGTCAGACCATCAATAATTACATTGTTTCTTCGACTCTGATTTTCCAGATAGTCCATTTTGGATATGATGTCTTTGCTTTCCGGGGTCATACCCTGAGTGGGCAGGGACTGGAATGACTGGAGCTGTGATTCAAATGAGCCAAGTTGCTTGTTGTAACAAACAGCATTGCTTGTTGTAGTTAACAAAGAGAGGCAGAGTTGATTTTGCACACACACAAAAAAATCATATATTTTCTTTAATAATTTTTTAATAATCGATTTTTATTTTCATATTCGAATCCCATGCCCATCGAACGAATCTTCGAAGTATTTAAGACAGCCCTAAAAAATACATGAGCTTATTAGCCTACTAGTACAAGACACCATCCATTATGACCAAAGAAATCAGAAAAACAAAAACATAGTTAGTTAGTACACTCTACCCTATTGAACGATTTTATTGGCCAACATTAAAAAAAATTACAGAACTTAATGCAGCGAAAAATGCTTTGGCTAATTTAGAAATGTTGCCATCAAGTTTGTCCAGCAGAGCACAATCCGACTCCATTGTTTGCATTTAAGATTAGATTCAAATGTATCGTCATCATACAGCACAAGTACAGTAGAACGAAAAGAGGTTTGGCGTCCAACCATAATTTTGCTGCACCCAAAGTTGCCATTTCGGGGCTCTAGATTGCAAGCAAAATGGTAACCTTCATGTTTGACTTAGTGGCACTTGTGCGAGTGAAATGGAATGGTTCATTAAAACAAAGATAATCATGTACAATATTTGAAGATAATATTGATATTTGGTATTGCTCATGTTTCCATTAGTGGAGCATGCCAGGAATGTCAAACTACAATAACGTTCCTTGCCTTCATAAATGGAATAGGCAACGATAACTTTGCGTAGTCAAAAAAGATATCCTCAATCGAGGAAATGACACGTATCAAAGCTGAAACGGCTCATTCATTGTGAAGACTATTGCTTATTCAACCCACTCAAGCCAGCAAGTGCCAAAATTAAGCCATCTACACAGCTGATTCTTTTAAAAAGCTAAAAAGAGAATGATGAGGGAGACGTGACACATGAGATTGTTGTGTCTGATGTGTGACCCCAAAGACTGCTTCTCCTGACTGCTTTTCAAATGGAGGGGGATGAAATAGTCAGTTGACATACCTTCTTGTTCACATTATTAATGGACTCTCCCCTCATTCGGCTTAAACCAAAACATTTCCCACACCAGAGCTTGGAAAACAAGTCCATTTATTGACCCAAACTTTCTGTCTGGAATTGTGCAGTCGTC
Source organism: Notolepis coatsorum (assembly GCF_963971535.1). NCBI lineage: Eukaryota > Metazoa > Chordata > Actinopteri > Aulopiformes > Paralepididae > Notolepis > Notolepis coatsorum. Next base: position 118,537,859 of record NC_140167.1, read on the forward strand.
TGGATCTCTACACTTGACCTGGCTGGTTCACTGCTGCATGCTGTGCTACACTTCACCTGAGCCCTGCCTCTGTTTGAATCGAGTGCCTAGCATCCGATTGGTCCCGACGCCATTACCTTGCACTGCACCTCCGCGTTACATTGAGCTCATGGGAGAGAGCGGGGTGGTTGTAGCTACGGCTGTGGAGACAAGACATGATCCAATATACTTTTATACGCCCGAGTCTACTGAACACGGAGACCAATCCCAAAGTGATCGGCACTTTCTCGGCGAAACCGAACTATAGTCAATTTCCCGCACCTACTCCCCGAACTCCGCATGCGCAGACTGCCCACGGAGTCTCATCTGGGTTCATCAATCTGCACATGCGGAGTAGGTGCGGGAAAGAGACTATAGCTCGGCCGAGAATATAAAAGGATCAAGTCTCCCGCACCCCCACAGCTACAACCACTTCATGTCGAGGCTCTCATCCACATTCATTCAGTTTCTCCCCCATGATTTCAGAATACCGGAAGTGTTGCGGTAGTCATACATTTCGGACTTGACTAACCGAATGCACCAATATATATATACTATAGAAATTCACTTTAACAACAAAAAAAGTATGAATCCCGTCCCGCCCACTCCCTTGGTTTGTATTCCCGTCCCGCTCGGGTGATTGATCGTGAAATTGACGCCGCACTACAATACGTTTCACGTGAAGCATGAAACCTACATAAAACAATTAGTTTGCAGCTTCATCTATAACAAGTGCCCGGGCCCACGGTGGCGCGAGTATGGCGTCACCATCAGGAAACAGGCTTGTGACTAGGAGCCTCGTGTTGACCAAACGTACAATTCATTCTTTCAAAATGTATATGGTTAGCGAAAACGTTATAACGTGGTCTACGTCAAAAAAGGTTTGTACATTTTGTCATTTGTTTGCCTTTGTTTGGCTAGAGCCATTATTTGTACATAATTTCCCGTGTTTGTACTTCCTCGTCAGCCAAGCGGGAGCTAAGCAAGCAAGTCTCCTTTTGATTGGGTGGCTAACGTCGGTGATAGCTAGCGAGCCACATGCTAGCTATTTAGCGTTTAAAAACTGGCACGCCGTTGGTAAATTCATGTTTCAAAAAAGAGAAAAACACAAAGCGTTAGACACATTAATAAACACCAAATGCTACCAACGTGAAAGTACAAAACACAAAACTCACCTCAATAGCTTGCAGCCGTGCCAAACGAAGTCTTAAAGACATGCCGTAGTTTGCAACTGGAATGGGGATCGTGAGCGGGAGCACTGTGATCATTGTGACAGAATGTTCTGAGAGGTGCTGAGTGTAGGACAGAGACACGGGTGATCTGTGTGTATATAATAAATATATACTGTGTGTGTGTGTGTGTGTGTGTATTGTAATAAATATATACTGTGTGTGTGTGTGTATATAATAAATATATATTGTGTGTGTGTATATATAATAAATATATACTGTGTGTGTATGTGTGTCAGGCCACGTGAGCGGATCGGCGCGTGCGTGAAATCCGCTCTTCGCTCTAGACGGCTTGTTCCGCTCCGCTAATCGCTCATGTTGACCCCGCCCCCAAGTCGCTCTCCGCTCGCTCACCGCTCACCTTGAATCGAGCGCTCCCCGCTCCACATCGCTCTGCAGATTTTTTATTTTATTTTTTGGAGCATGGTGTAAATTATCTCAAACTACAACAGTACACCCCCTGGGCCCCTTAACAATTGTTTGTATTGAGCCGTATTGTAATTGTACCCATTCTGCAATGTTAAATAACGTTGTTTATCCATTCACTAGCTCTACTAAGCGTTGATAGCTAGCCTAGCCACAATGCTATGGTCGCTGCCATTAACGTTAGCATGTAAGCTAATGACAACAACAATGGCGTCATATACTTTTTCTAACAGGATGTGAGTGACGGTTCACCCTTCTCATTGGTTGAAAATGGCCTTCATGTTTGTACATCGCCATCTGTTGCTTTGGCATTGTACTACATGTATATTACATCAGTGTTAAACCACTGTGAGCGGCCCGGAGTGGATTGGAGCGGAGGAGAACTTTCGCTCCGGACGTCGCGCCGACCCATTTTAAAACCCACTCCTCGCTCACGTCAAAACCGCCCGCTCCGCGCCGCTCACGTGCACTGGTGTGTGTGTGTGTATTCTAATAAATATATACTGTGTGTGTGTGTGTGTGTGTGTGTGTGTGTGTGTGTGTGTGTGTGTGTGTGTGTGTGTATTGTAATAAATATATACTGTGTGTGTGTGTGTGTGTGTGTGTGTGTGTGTGTGTGTGTGTGTGTGTGTGTGTGTGTGTGTATATAATAAATATAGACTGTGTGTGTGTGTGTGTGTATTGTAATAAATATATACTGTGTGTGTGTGTGTGTGTGTGTGTGTGTGTGTGTGTGTGTATTGTAATAAATATATACTGTGTGTGTGTGTGTGTGTGTGTGTGTGTGTGTGTATATAATAAATATAGACTGTGTGTGTGTGTGTATTGTAATAAATATATACTGTGTGTGTGTGTGTGTGTGTGTGTATTGTAATAAATATATACTGTGTGTGTGTGTGTGTGTGTGTGTGTGTGTGTGTGTGTGTGTGTGTGTGTGTATAATACATATATACCTACTGTGTTGTGTGTGTGTGTGTGTGTGTGTGTGTGTGTGTGTGTGTGTGTGTGTGTGTGTGTGTGTGTGTGTGTGTGTGTGTGTGTGTGTGTGTGTGTGTGTGTGTGTGTGTGTTGGAGGGGGGGTGTAGTCTTTGTAGTTGATGTTCATTCTCAAAGTGATACGGTTAGTATGGCTGGATGGCATCACACACTGAAGACCATACATGGCCTGTAGTCACCCAGATACAGTTTGGAATTCCGACCTTTTAAACAAAGACGACCGAATGCCTCTTCCCCACCCCCCTCTGTCTCTTTCTCTCTCTCCCCCCCTCTGTCTGTTTAATTACTTGGCATTGTGATTATCATTTAGATCTCATTTGCCTCTCACTGTGAGCATCTTAACAGGTTGTACTTATTAAACGCCATCAATCGACTTTTCACTTTGCCAACTAATATGGTTTGTATGAGAATTTAGTATAGTTATTTTGGCGTTTTAAGATGTTGATAGTTGAACCGCCACAGCCACAGTATGTAAATCTAACTCTCTTCAGAGGCTGAGGATGAACCAATACTGCTGGTTTCACTGCTTACATTTTTTAAGTCTTAAATTTAAAGGAGTAGTTCACCCCCCAAAAAAAGTTAGTGCTATCTATCCATCCAGATAGTTTTGGTGTAATTCACCTAGAACATTAGTTTGAGGCTATTGAATGAAAAGAAATCGAGATATAATCCATTTTCACCATCACAGAAAATACTACAAAAAAAACATGTTGCATAGATTTGTGACATGTTACACGTGGCTCTTGGTATCATTTAATTTAAACTCAAAAGGCAACTGAGGTTTCCCTCATTTACAGTCACGTCTAGTGTACATACAGTACATAAGTAAAAAAAAAATATATATAATAATAATAAAAAAAATTAAAGGCATATAAAACTATAACAATAAGGCAACAAGGCGGTGGCTGGGTGGCGCAGCAGTCTAAGCGCTCGTCACCAACGCGTGAGACACCGGTATCGAATCCGGCTGTCAGCGTTGCCTCCGGCTTGGTCCGGCCGTCATACTGACTCAATTGGCAGCGGGAGGGAAGCCGGTGGGGTGGTATTCTGGTCGTTGTAAACAGCGACTCCTACAGGTCGGTCAGGGCGCCTGCACAGCAAGGACAGGAGATGTCGAGGGTAGTGTGAGCCTCCCACACCTTACACCTCGCCAATGAGAGTCCGCGCTGGCAGGTGAAAATAAGTGGCTGGCTGACTCTGCATGTATCGGAGGGGACATGCGATATATTCTTCAACCCTCCCTACGACCGACCAGTGGGGGGCACATGCGAGCAACGATCAAGACAGGGGAGGGGGGAATTGGCACGAATAAAATTGGGATGGGAGAAAAACAGAAAAAGAAGGAGAAAAAGTGGATCAAAAAAATAAACAATAAGGCAACAAGGCAAGACAAAAGTAAGGATAACAAATACATTAAAACACATACAACTTGATTGACAATGGTTGAAGGTTTTAAATTCTGCAACAGGGGGCAGAATCTCTAAGTTCATTCCATGAGCTAGGGGCATCATAGTGAAATGCAGATTTACTCTGTTCCGAGCAAACTCGAGGGACCTTATTAAGGACCAGCCAGTCACTAGAACTGGTTCCATAGGTAGGAGGTAAGGAGGTAGCTTACCAATAAATGCCTTAAAGGGGAACTATTTTACTATTTCTTTCACTATTTGGGCACTTTTACACAATTCCTGTGAGTCTATGGAACACCTCTGTAATATATATATTTTTTTTATTCATTGTTTTGTATTTCTAATCAAGTCCTCAAAAACAGCATTTTTCTACCTCAAGATCTCGAGCTGTTTTGAGCCTGGGCTCCTAAACCACTGCGCAGCGTCGTCTTCGCCTGAACATTAACATGCAGTGGTGTCTTTATGACATCACATATAGGCACATTTTCAAATGACTCCGTTCAGTGAGGGTGAATATTGTGAGAGGAGAATTGGAAGAATGCGCCAATATGAGAATTTTGAGACATAGATCATATATAATATAAGTTCACATAGCTAGGAAACAATGCTAAACACTCAAAAAGGCCATTTATAAGATAGTTCCCCTTTAAAAATGAACAAATACCTCCCCGTCAGAGAGGACCAAGTTAACCAACCTTCTCATAAAGGACACTGTTATACTGTATCTATCATTAGTGTTGAATCTGAGGGCAGAGTGATATACAGAGTGCCCTCATTTATCAACGTTGCGTACGCACAGATATGTGCGTAACCCCTGCGTACGATCATTTCTAAGCGTGGGACTTATCAAATTGAACTTGTGCTTGACTTTGTGCGTATATCTAAGCACAGCTCGGAGCATGCGTAGCTGACTCCCGGTGGTAGAATATGAAGCCTGCATGTCTGCAACGCGGAAATAAGCTTCCGTGCATTACTTCCAACACTGGCGTGTTCAACTTCTGTATGACCCGTAATTCATTATAGTTCATTGTAAAATAGCGACAGTAGTGTAATTATAACGGGCTCACGCGCGAACAAAAGGTTGGCCTGCTTGTTTGGCACGGGAGGGAACACCCACCTCCAAACGCGATTAAATATTGTTTCAAATAAAAAGCGACATACTATTATTTTGTGTCATGTTTCCAAATAAGATTGGCCACAACTAAATGCTTTCTTCTTCAATTTGTTGGTTAGAATAGATACCTCTGTTGAAACTTCACTGAGACTAAAAGTAAAAGACAGTATTTTTTTTTGTGAGCTCCGTGCACAGACGTGATAATAATAATAATAATAACAATAATAATAATAGCTTCATTTTATATAGCGCCTTTCAAGAGACCCAATGTCGCTTTACATAGATAGGGGGGGAAATAACAAAGTAATAAACATAGTGGACAGACACAACATAAATATGATGATGGGATTCAAGTTCACGTTTTTATTGATCACATAGGCAGGCTATACATGGCACGGTCCATCGTGAAATTGTAGATGGATCGAGCAATAGACTGTTACTGTACCACCCATGTAGCTGTCAAAGCTCCATCACAAATGCAGTTATGTGAATAGAAAGGGATTCCACTCAGTGATGGGCATTTGCCTGATACATTTATTAATTTAATGTCGTCGCTGCCGGGAGGAAAGGCATGCTGCATGTTTTCAATTCATTAAATAAAACGGATACTTTTTGCAAGGGTTTACTGACTGTCATACAAATAATCAACCAACTACATACTGTAACTTAGCCCCCGCACACAGACATGATGGAATTCAAGTGCAAGTTTGTATTGATCACATAATAGGCAGGCTACACATGGCGTATAGGCTACATCATACATGGCAGTGAGATTCATTGTTCTTGTATATGCTCTCGTATTATTGTTTATATAGGCTACCCAATACCGACATCAAAATAGATTGTATGCATCTACAAATCATATGCAGCAGGTAGAAAATTTACGGAAAATCCGTCGCGATTTGGAATAAAATTGAAGAGAACTTTAATCCCTGGGTATTAATCGAACAAAACGGAAAAATGCAGTCATATTCCAGCACGGTCTTTATTAGTTAATATGGTCTTTAAGTTAATAGATATCATATCCGACATCACCGTACGTGTACATGTCTGTCAGCATGCGTATTTCTCCATAACACGCTTCCCTCGGCCTAGTCCATTTTTCCACATTTCATGGGGGTGTTCCATTACCGTATATGGTTAATTACGGGCGGTGCTATATGCAAATACGTAAAACCGTGCACGAGCTGCAGCGTAGGATCAAAGTGATATTTATCAAGACAGGTGTACGTACGACCTGTGTACGCACGTGTGATAAATCCCGTTTTTTTTTGTGCGTACACACATTCTAAATTATGTGCTTAAGAACAAAGATAGAACACTTTCTAAGAATTGTTGATAAATGAGGGGGATTTAAGGGTTGAGGCTGCAGCATTCTTATAAATTACATCACCATAGTCCAAGACTGATAAAAAAACTGCTTCGACAACTCTCTTCCTACTAATCATAGGAAAGCAATTTTCTGTCGCAACTTGGAGGCAAGGTTGTCCACATGGAATTTAAATAAACATTTATCATAAAGATATTTATATTCAGTGACTATCAGTTTTTAGTATTAAAATAGACACTGACACTCTGTTTTAGCCTAGTATGATCCAGATACTGACACCCTGTTTTAGCCTGGTATGATCTAGATACTGACACCCTGTTTTAGCCTAGTATGATCCAGATACTGACACCCTGTTTTAGCCTGGTATGATCTAGATACTGACACCCTGTTTTAGCCTAGTATGATCTAGATACTGACACCCTGTTTTAGCCTAGTATGATCCAGATACTGACACCCTGTTTTAGCCTAGTATGATCCAGATACTGACACCCTTTTAGCCTTGTATCGTCCAGATATCTGAGACTAGTAGTAGTAATGGTGCATCCATAGTAGTCAGAACTGGTCTTATTTGATAACGCTGTTAACCAAACGCAGGTCCAGGGTCGTCAGGTCTGCACCACACAGACTGTAGACATGTGGTCTGTTACACAGACCTGGGGTTGTTTAGTGGACATCATACAGTAGATCTTACCCTTTGCACGGCAGCTGGATTCACAATATCACACGAGAATCCATGTGGTCAGGCTTCAAGTTATGCGCTTGTGCATAGTGTTTCGGACCAATCAGCGTCCTTAGAGGAACTACTGGCGGCTATGGGCGTGGCTTAGGTGAGACGCCAGCAAGAAGACGGCAAGTTATGAAAGTTACACACAGTTTCAAAGTTATGAAAGTAAGTTATGAAAGTTACACACAGTTTCAAAGTTATGAAAGTAAGTTATGAAAGTTACACACAGTTTCAAAGTTATGAAAGTTACACACAGTTTAAAAGTTATGAAAGTTACACACAGTTTCAAAGTTATAAAAGTTACACACAGTTTCAAAGTTATGAAAGTAAGTTATGAAAGTTACACACAGTTTCAAAGTTATGAAAGTTACACACAGTTTCAAAGGACGACTTCCCAGATGGTTCTGTGCAACAGACCACCTGGGCGAGTCAGGTTAAGTAGATCTAGGTCAATTTCCAAAATGTTCTTATGTAAATCATTGTTGCTTTTAATATCAATCGCTCTCTGAATGTGGTCTTACTGAAATAATCTGCCATAACATCATGACGACAGCGTCATCTTCCTATATTGAAGTCTTGAAATCTTACTTATAAATTAAAACCGTTATCCTTGGCAGGTCCTCCATGGCCAAAGGCAGCCACACACACACACACACATGCAGGGACTGGAGAGCTTGCTTTGTGAATAAAAAACCCCAAAAGGCCAATACATAGGACCCAATGTGGAAAACCCCTGCTTGCTGGAAGAAAGGGAAAGGATTGTGGTAATTCAGTACAGATGCATGGAATGTAAATTTCCCTCTTGTTTCACAAAATAAACACAACACTGAGTCCCCGCCTCACGCTGTCAAACGCCCTGATCAGACGCTGAGCCAGACCTGCACACCAGGCACAGTGGGAAGTGAGAATGGTGTGTGATGATCAGCTCCTCATACCTCGCCCCCCCCCCCTCCTCCCTGTCCTGGATACATACTGTAGCACAGCTGTTTTCATGACGTGCACAACCTTCTCAGTTGTTGTGCAGTATACACGTGACAAATGTTAATTCATTTTTTTTTTTTACTGAATCATACCGCACTTTTTTACTCTATATATTCTATTTTATTATTTTTATTACTGATCCTAATGTGAAAAACTGTGATTTACCTTACCTTGCTACCTCTCTTATCTTTTTTATGCTGGCTTATGTCTGGTGAAGCACTTTGAACTGCAATTTCTGTATGAAAAGTGCTATACAAAATCATTATTATTATTATTATTATTATTATTATTATTATTATTATTATTATTATTATTATTATTATAAAGTGTCGATGTCTTATGCTACAGCGAGGGCCCTGATTTCGTATTTGGTTACGAGTTTCCACAATGTGTTCTTTGTAAGGCTGAGATTTGTTCTTTGTTTTGATAAATAATCGCTGATCCTCTCTTCTCTTCTTCTCTCCTCCCCCCTCCTCTCCTCCTCTTCTCTCTTCTCCCCTACAGCAACATGGCCAATGCCCTGGCCAATGCCATGTGTGAGCGCTGTAAGAGCGGCTTTGCTCCGGCAGAGAAGATAGTGAACAGCAATGGGGAGCTGTACCACGAGCAGTGTTTTGTCTGCGCCCAGTGCTTCCAGCAGTTCCCTGAGGGGCTGTTCTATGAGGTGACTATCTCTCTGTCTTTATCCCTGTCCGTCCATCTATATGTATATTTGTCTGTCTGTTTCTCTGTTGGTCTCTTTCTCCCTCTTTCTCCCTCTTTCTCCCTCTTTCTCCCTCTCTCTCCCTCTCCCTCTCTCTCTCTCTCTCTCTCTCTCTCTCTCTCTCTCTCTCTCTCTCTCTCTCTCTCTCTCTCTCTCTCTCTCTCTCTCTCTCTCTCTCTCTGTTCATATTTAACCAGTTACTCTCAATAAAGAGGTTAATAAAGAGAGGTGACCCACCCACCCACCCACCCAACCCCCTCCAATGTACAGTTTCTTCCCCTTCGAATGTATATATTTTTATATATTTTTTATGATCTCTTTCTCTTAACACATTGACCGCCAGCAGCAGGGGGCGCTGATCCCCCTTCATCGCCAGGTCTTTATTCAATGGATATAGTTTTAGACTGCGACATTTGCGAGTGCTTAAAATATATCTTATATTATATCTATGGGTCTAATAACGCTGTTGACTGTCAGTGAGTTGCTTCCAGTCAACATGCCCAAAACAGATTGTTTTTTCATCCGTACATTTCCGTTTTATACCGTTTTGAATAGAGTATGGTTTGGGTGCTTTTGAGTAATTCCAGGAAAAATACGAGAAAAAGGCATTTTAGTGTAATCCAGTCATCACGTTGTAATTTTTCGGCTGATTATCTAATCATCCTGAAATCAACGCTAGATTATCATTATTATATCTCGTCGTGCATACATGAAATGGCCATCGTAGCGGGGCACTCGGCCCCCCCCCCCAACCGCAGTCAACGGTAATAAACACCTACACACAGATAGCTTTGATCGCGGTAGAAATAAATATCAGATCAACGCAAGGTTTCATATATAGAGTCCTCTGATGTAATGCAAAAAAAAGAATCCAATGATCTGATCACCATTCCAGTTATCCACAGCGATCATGTCCCCGGCATTACCGAGCGTTACACACGGACGGGCGGGCGGGGTTAATATTCCAATATTCCGTTGTAAGCCCCTGACTCGCCTGAGTATTTAAACCCCACCCTCACGGCTCAGATCGGCTCATAAAACACACCAGCCCATTTACAATGGGATGCAATAGCTCCGCAAGGCAGTAGAGGGCGGTGTTGACCGTCTGCCAGCTCAGACACATTCACCAGGGTATACAGAGGCTGTAGACATGAATTTTGAATAGATATAGCAAATAAACGAAATAACGATTACTTCGCATGGCGGGCAATAACGAGTATACTGGTTTTTGGCAATTATTGTGTTAAACAGTACTGTATATATATATGTCATGTATGTCATAAATGTCATGGTGAATTGAAAATGGGGGACCCTGATGTAAACAAGACGAAAGTCTTTTTCTGGTCTGCATCCTCTTATGTTTGTATTGTATTGCCGTACTGTATTGTACCCATTCTGCAATCTGTTAATAACGTTTTCAATCAATCAATCAATCATTCCCCTTTAAGGGAATTAACACACAGCTATTTGAGGAGTAAACTAAAAGAGGTAAACGTTTCCCCTTACATGGACATTCAAATACTCAATGATTCTGGTTCAGAACCAGGAGAGGTGAACTACCCGTTCATGCATTTATCAGGCTGTAAGAAGAGCCTGCTTCCAGTAACTTGTCACTAATCAATAGGACACAATGCCAGAGGACTCTCCAGCAGGCCCGCTGGGAGCCATCTCGCCTTCTCTTCTCTCAGTGGGTATATCAAAGACAAGGAGCTTCTGTAGCTCTGATCAAAGATCACGCATGTGCGCGCGTGCACACACACACACACACACACACACACACACACACACACACACACACACACGTATATCAAAGCCTATGAAAGTAAACCAATCTATCTATGCATCATTCAGGAAGATGTATTGGTGATGGGATTATGCACATGTTGTATTGTACTGTAGCATGATATAGGTTGTGTTATATTCTAATGCTGCAATGTCCTTGTCTGCAGTTCGAAGGCAGGAAGTACTGTGAGCATGACTTCCAGATGCTGTTTGCTCCCTGCTGCCACCAGTGTGGTGAGTATAGGAACTGCACACAGAAACCCTTTTATTATTCAAAGCTGTTGAACACTAATAAACACAGCCAGAGGTTCTGAGGTTGCGTGAACATTAGGCTATGTTTAGTCTTCTCTCTGTGAGCATTTGATACGATTCCCATTTCTCCTTAAATGAAAGACGTAACTTTGTTAGTAGTTCTCTTATTAAGACCTCCAATATCTTACATGTTCTCGAAAAATTACAAGTATTATTATGCTGCTTAGGAATTCCTGTTGAATAGAAAAGATAAGAGCAAACACTACACATCATGGTTGGAAGAGATTTTATAGTGGTAAATATAATTTTGATTTTGGTGATTAACATGGTATAAGGATAGGATTCTTATTTCCATACCAATACTGTATGCTAAAATACTAGTGTTATTTGTTACATTATACATAGGGCTGGGCGATATGGCCAAAGTATCACATCACAAACACAATATTTGTCTTAGTTTTGATTATTATTAGTAATTATTATTATTATGATAAAAAAAAGTCTGAACTTAAATATGTACAGTATATATATATATATATATATATATATATATATATATATATTTATAATATGTACAGTATATAATGTGGATGATGGTATATAGTAAAAATCAGCATATCTTCATATTCTGTATACCTCCCAGCTCCTAATTACGCAGGATTTCAGTGTTTATTCTCAGCTCCAAATCCAATATCCATTGCAGGACAACAAAGACACTATTTGACCTCGGAAATGTTAAGAGTGTCCATCTGACATCTTAGTTATGAATGAGTTATTCCTAAAATGATTGCTCCTCTTCAAGGTGAGTTCATCATCGGCCGTGTGATCAAGGCCATGAACAACAGCTGGCACCCAGACTGCTTCTGCTGTGACCTCTGCCAGGCCGTGCTGGCCGATGTGGGATTCGTCAAGAACGCCGGCAGGTCAGTGGTACACAACCTATTGGCTCCTGAGATCGAGGGAGACTATCTCGGGGGGGGGGGGGGGGGGGGGGGGGCTTTTAGAGGCACATAAGATGTCTTTATATTAATCAGTGACTTCATCACTGTGTGTGCGCCTTTGGAGACCTATTTCAGAACCACAACCTGAGACATGCTGCTTCTAACTAGGGGACACAGCATTCTGTCTAAACGCAAACGTGGTGACGGCATTGTCCTGTCTTTGCATGGTTCAGTGTCAACAACCAAAGCCGGCAGAATTAATGTTCCCCCTTGCAACATTATTGCAGGATTTCTGTGTGAAAAGGGCTTATCTATCTATATATCTATTTATCTATCATTCTGTCCCTTTCTCTCTTTCTCTCTTCCCTCCCTCTTTCTCTACCTCTCTCCTTCTCTCTCTTGCTCTCCCTCTCTCTCCCTCTCTCAACTAACTCTCCCCTCTCTCTCTCCCCCCCCCCTCTCTCTTCCTCTCTAAACTCTATCCCTCCCACCCTCTCTCTCCCTCTCTCTATCTCTCTCTCTCCCCTCCATCTCCCTCGGTTGACCACTGTCGCTCTCTCTCTCCCCAGGCACCTGTGTCGTCCCTGTCATAACCGGGAGAAGGCACGTGGCCTGGGCAAGTACATCTGCCAGAAGTGTCACGCTATCATTGAAGAGCAACCTTGCTGTTCAAGAACGACCCCTACCACCCAGACCACTTCAACTGCAACAACTGCGGGTACATATACACACACACACACACACACACACACACACACACACACACACACACACACACACACACACACACACACACCACACACACACACACACACACACACACACACACACACACACACACACACACACACACACACACACACACACACACACACACACACACGTGAACATGTACATGTAGCAGGTTCCTTTGAGGTCATTTAGGTTAGCGTTGTGCCAGTTAGTCAAAGTAGAGCGAGAGAAGGATGAGATGCTATCCTTGTGAGTTCAATTTGAGCAGAGTGGGCTGAAAGCAGAGGGGGCTGTAAAGACATGTTGTCTTTATTGAGACAGTCGGACGGCTGAGAGGGAGACATAGCAGGGGAGTGTTTGTGAGATGCTAAATAAATCACACACACACACAGACATGCATGCACGATCACACCCACACACGCACACACACACACACACTACACACTACACACTACACAAATCGCCAAAGGCAAGTGTTGCAGAATGGAAATGTGCGAGAGAGAGAGAGAGAGAGAGAGAGAGAGAGAGAGAGAGAGAGAGAGAGAGAGAGAGAGAGAGAGAGAGAGAGAGAGGAACACTAGTGCAGTGATCTGACTGGTCGTGACTGAGCAGGACTTATAGCATATGATGGAAAGGGTGTGGTTGGCAATTCCATTGGAATTACTCTTAACTGAAGCTGCCTACTTGCTGTAACATCTGATGGTATTGTAGCGTGTTGTAAAAACATGTCAAAACGCAGAAGATCAAAATCCGGGTGACCATGGTTATCACATGGCTGACACGTCCTTGTCTTTCTAGCAACATAACTGTTGTCTCCCTTCCATTCCAGCTCTCTCTCTTTGTATTGTTGCCTACAAGTCAAATAAATGTTATCGGGTGGATCGATCAAATATTCTGTCATCTCTCTCTCTCTCTCTCTCTCTCTCTCTCTCTCTCTCTCTCTCTCTCTCTCTCTCTCTCTCTCTCTCTCTCTCTCTCTCTCTCTCTGTGTAGTAAGGAGTTGACAGCGGATGCCAGAGAGTTGAAGGGAGAGCTGTACTGTCTTCCCTGCCATGACAAGATGGGCGTGCCGATCTGCGGCGCCTGCAGGAGGCCCATCGAGGGCCGCGTGGTGAACGCCATGGGCAAGCAGTGGCACGTTGAGGTACCATCACCCTCCACCCTCATCACACTCATATCAATTCCCTAATGAGTAGTCATATACGATGATATGATGCCATGGTTCAAGATTCAATATTCTATATGATATGAATATGTTTTCCATTTCTCCTTATTTGAGTAATGGTTTATTTATTTGAGTAATGGTTTATTTGAGGGGGGGGGGGGGATAAACCCCAAATCGGCGTAGAATTCTGTTTTGGGGTCGTTATAAAATGTATTACTGTTGTGCGTATATGTAAATTTTAGCTATTTCCATCACAGCTTTTTATTTATTTATTTTGTATTATTATTATTAGCCTTTAATGGTACATACAGATCCTGGAAGATGGTCTTGAATGATTCCCCAAAACATGTACAGAATGCTGCAGAATGAACCGGAAGACGGATCCGTTTCTATGCTTTTCCTTATTTTAAGTGTGTAATTCGATTCTGAAACAATTGAAGCCTATTAACTATTTGAATAGTTTTTTTCCTTTTTTTACGTGTTTTCTGTTCATATATTCATATTGCTAGGCTCTATTACGATATTGGAAGCCCTTTTCAGTACTATTTTTATTAGTGTCCCACTGACGGTGTATAATGTGTGTGTGCTTGTCATGCTGTTCTCTTGCCAGCCTCATCTCCACAGCTCTGTTTGGTCCTCTTATCTTCCAGCTGTGAACATCCTCTGTGGTTCTCATCACCACGTCTCTTCACATCTGCTTTTCCTCTTCTCTGTTTCCCTCTCTGCCTTCACTCACATCTCTCTTCTCATTTATCCTCCTCTTTCTCTTGTCTCCTCTCCATGGCCATCAACCCCCCCCCCCCCTTCATAGCATCACGTGTGCGCTGTGTGCGAGCGTCCATTTCAGGGCCACCCGTACTATGAGCGAGGGGGTCATGCGTACTGTGAGAGACACTTTGACATGGTGAGGGGTTAGGCTTGCCCTGACCCTGACTGCTGCCCTGTGTCCTACCTCTCCCTCCCTCCCTGCCCTGCTCTGCTCCGCTGCACTCGGCCCCCTGCTGGCCCTCCATGGTACTACTCAACCTTCCCAGACAGACACCAGAGGGCACCCTAGCACCACAAATCAATGATATGAGATGGCTTGTTTATTTGGGTAATATGTAATTACAAAATATTGCCCTTTAAACGGTACTGGCCACTAATGTATTTGACTCTTTGTAGGGTATTCTTTGTCTTGTGAAATTACAGTGTGCCATTGTAACAGGTGTCTGTTCATGAAGGATGAGTACACTCTCTGGGGTTGCTAATCCATCCAGCTGCCCTGCATATACACACTAATGGGACGGGACTGGATCAAACTAGCCTGGTCTGGTCCGGTACTGGTCGGAGTCTGAAAGGGAACTGACCTGGTCTGGTCCGGATCTTAACTTATTGTGGACTGTTGTGCCTGTGCTAACCAGCTGTGCTTGGTGGTGGGTTTTGTTTGCAGCATTTTGTTTGTGCTAAGTGTGAGAAACCCTTCCTGGGACATCGCCACTACGAGCGCAAGGGCCTGGCCTACTGTGAGACCCACTACAACCAGGTAACTCACTCACTGACTGACTGAATCTGATTCATCATCTCTGACAGGTAAGGTGTTGTAGTTGAAAAAGGTGCCTCTAGTCTTAACTTAAGATATGATGAGCTGTTCTTATATACAGATTTGTTAAAGTGTTTTTCTGTAACTCTGTAACTCTACCGCCTTCCTCAGAAGCACCACAGGTAGGTGTTGTGGCGTACGGTTAGCTGTCAGCGGCTGTGTTGCCGGAAGTGGCATCTGACTGACAGCTTTTTAGGGAAGCATTCCAACACCTGGAATGGTGTCTGTCAAAAAGGAAAAAGCTGCCGGATAACAACGGATGTCTTTGTTTTAACCACTAACAGAAAGACAGCCATATGACCAGCTGACCACTAACTGTACGTCACAACACCACTTGTTACAGACGGAAATGTCAAGGTAAAAAATAACTGTAGACTGTACACACAAACGGCTTATAGTAAGGTAAGGTATTGTAGTAGTAGAAGTAGAATATCTTTATTGTCAAGTACATTTTTACATAGGCAATACCTGAAATTAGTCCTCTGCATTTAACCCATCCTAACTAGTTAGGAGCAGTGGGTAGCCACAGTCCAGCGCCAAGGAAACAACTCCAGTTGTAATGCCAGAGCCTTGGTCAAGGCCAATGGCAGGAGTATGTACCTAGCATGCATGTCTATTGTACTCCTGACTGGGCTCGTATTCCATTTAGCATGTACAGAAGCCTGACATGTCAGACCCATGGAACCTACCCAAAGCTAGCTCTGGAGAGCTGTGGGTCCATGGGACTGACATGTATTATTGTGTCTAAAGTCCACATCTAAAGTGATTTTCCCCACACCTTTGAAAACCGAACCTACATCTGTGAGTATGACTGGATGTCAATTGACCTATCTCAGGGAAGCGACAGTTGTGATTGGAGAATCAAGAAAAGAGGGCGGGGTTTGAGATAGGTCAATGGACATGTCAGCAGTGTATGCTGTACCATCTCAATGGTAGAATGATGATGATGATGATAACTGATGATTATTCCTATGTTATGGTACTGCTAGTGGTGATGTTAAGAATACATACTGTCCACATTCAAATCATCCTTTTTGTTTGTGTTTGCTTGTGCTCCAGTAGCCCATGCTTGGTTTGCATGGTTCCCGAATGCAGCATGTCATGAGATATGATAGAAGACTGCCAGTGCCTCGTTGTGTAGTTTAATTTTATTATCAATATTAAATGTATGTCACTTACTAATCCCCCATTTCTATTTATCGGCCCCCCCCCCCCCCCCCAGCTGTTTGGAGATGTGTGTTACCACTGCAACCGCGTTATCGAAGGCGATGGTGAGATGAGGATAATTCTTTTTAATCATATGACATCATGTAGGCCTGCTTACGTGCCTTCACACAGTGGTGGAAGAAATACCCAGATCCTTTACTCCAGTAAAAGTGGAAACACCCTGATATAGAATAGAACTCTGGTCAAATGAAAAGTCCTACATTCAAAGTCCTAATCGAGTAAAAAATTAAAATAAAAAATATGAAAGCGCTTGATATTAAATGTACTCAAGTATCAAAAGTAAAAGTACTTCAAGTTCAATGTCATGCCCTCCTATGTCGATAAAGAAGCATTCCATCTTTGAGTGGTTTTGCATACAGTATGTGTAAGTGATGTACTTTTGGACTTTGAGCCAGCCAACAGAAAGAGGAAGCCATCAGGGAAACCAACATTTGTGATTGGAGAATCAAGGAAAGAGGGCGGAGTTGAGATAGGTCAATTGTGGTTTCCCTGATGGCTTCCTCTTTCTGTTGGCTGGCTCAAAGTCCAAAAGTACATCACTTACACGTACTGTATACAACTCGATGACATGTTTTGTATGCAAAACCCTTCCGTTCAAATGAAGTAGTACTAAATGTTATAGACAACTTGTAGTTGGGGTGAAAGTAGGATATTTGCTTTGTTGTAATGTTGTGGAGTAAAAGTATAAAGTCCCCTTAAATGGAAATACATATGATGATGATGATGATGATGATGATGATGATGATGATGATGATGATGATGATGATGATGATGATGATGATGATGAAGACTTTATTCCAGACTCAAGGTCCATATTACACATATACAAAACAACAACAAAAATACAATAACAAAAGAAACAAGGCCAACAACATATATTAAAATACATAAAGGCATCGATTCCAATGTTTCCACAAATCAGAGGAGTACCTAAGTTGTATCACTTTGTTTGACATCAGTAATGGCACCTATTATCCTGTGTTTTTTTACTCTAATAGTCTACACATAAATTTAAACATCAAGTTCCTCAGCAGAGCATGGAAGGTGGGGACATTTGTAGTCACAAACAAATAGCTTGCACTAGTCCGTCTTGGGAGCTTAAGGAGGATCCTAAATGCATCATTATATGCTACCTGCAGTTTTTTCATTTTTGCTGTGCTATAATTACACCAGGGGTGGGCAGTATAAAATGGAGTACAATAGGCTCTGAACAGGCTTATTTTCACATTGTCTGTACACATAAAATGTTCGTGCCAGCATCTTGGCCTGTGCATACACTTTGCAGCACTGGCGCTGCACATCAACATCATCACACATGTCATCAGTGATATTGTGACCCAAATATCGCACACTCTTCATCACATCTAGCGCAGTCAGACAACAAGAAAAAGGGAAACTTTTGCTTCTGGTCCTCCTTAGTATATAAAGAGATATAAAATAAAGTAAAGGTATCTTTAGATTGTACTCAAGTACAGTAGAGAAAAAGTACTTAGTTTCTTCCCACCTCTGCTTTCATGTCATGTTATTGGTCAGAAGAAGACTGCCTTGCTATTACACATGCATTATTAGCATTTGGGCATTAAGGACGTGGCTTAATCTGAATGCATTTCCTTTGTGCATCAGTGGTGTCGGCCCTGAACAAGGCGTGGTGCGTCAACTGTTTCGCCTGCTCCACCTGCAACACCAAGCTCACCCTCAAGTAAGTAGTGGCACTAGACCCTGTGGGAAACACACAAATAGAACCGACACAATGAGATCAGACCAACCACAAATCCTTCCCTCAAGTCGGCGTTATCAACCCAATTGAAGCATTGATCAATTCATTAATTAAGAGTATTTCTTTGGTGTTATGTGTAGAGTTTCTGAAGATGCCATATAAGGAACCGTTTTAACCCTTCCAGGTGGCCTGAATATTTTCCACAACAAAGACGTGTTTCCGCGTCTCTGATTGACCAGGTCATGTGACATGTACGCCCAATCGTGGGACCGCACGTTTTTGGATGGTTAAGCTTAGGCGCTCTTTCGAAGTTGGTTAAGGTTAGAGTTTGTCTTAGAGCATGGCGATAGAACGCCTGCCCTGATTCCAAACTCTAACCTTAACCAACTGCGAAAGAGTCGCCTAAGCTTAACCAGTGATAAACTAGGCGTTAGGTAGTTTGCAGGCTGTTCGACCCGGAAATAGGCGCAGAACTTGCCGTCCCACGATTGGCACACATGTCACATGACCTGGCCAATCAGAGCGCAAAACTCGAACGCGGAAACACAAATTTGTTGTGGAAAGTATAGACGCTTCCAGGTGTGAGTTTGGGGGGAATTTTATCCTAAGAATCCTAGGGGTCAGATTTCTACCACCCTACAGCTTTAAATGGCCAGACGTAGCCGGTATCATCATTAGAATGTTCTGTTCTCAAAACTCGAATCACACCGGCATGGTCGCAGTCTTTATGTTTTAGGAATAAAACTTGTAGATTAGTCAAGTCCTCTCCTGCTGTCCTCTTTTCTGAATCTGCTAGTCATTCACAGCATCTGTGCTGCCTGTTTACTCAGTCTGTCCATCTGCCAGTCTCCCTGCCAACACTCTAACTGCTCTCTCCCATCTCCTGTCTATGACATGAGTCTGTGTCTCTTCCTTCTCCTCCCTCCTGTCCTTGTGGTCTGCTTCTCCATCCCTCCTCTCCTTCTCCTCCCAACGTCTTTCTACCGCTCCTCTTTTTCTCTTCCTTCTCCTGCTTCTCCTCTCTTCTATTCACTTTGCTCGGTGGCCTTGCCTTCTCCTCTTCTCCCATCTGTTCTCTCCACCTCCTCCTCCTCCTCCTCCTCCTCCTCCTCCTCCTCCTCCTCCTCCTCCTTCTCCTCCTCCTCCTCCTCCTCCTCCTCCTCCTCCTCCTCCATCCTGTCAGGGCTAAATTTGTGGAGGTGGATCTGAAGCCAGTGTGTAAGCACTGCTATGAGCGCATGCCGGATGACATGAAGCGCCGGCTGGCCAAGCGCGAGCGCGACTCCAAAGAGAAGAAGAAGATGAAAATAATGCCCATGTGTCTGTAATCCTTTCTTCCTCCTCTCTCCCCACTTCCACTCCTCCATCCTTTGGTTAGTCCATCCTCGTTCCTTTTCTTTCTTTTTCTTCCTGTCCTTTTTTTATTTAAATTTTTTATCTCACGGTGATCTGTCCTTTCTCTCGTCGTAGCAGGTGTGTTCTGGTTAATTGAATTAGAGAGATATGAAAAATGTATTTCACTTAGACCTTGTTCTGTGATAGATCCTGTGGTTGATGAATGTGACGCCTTCTATATCCCTTGGCTTGGATGATGTCTCTAATCCACAATCAAATCAATCAATCAATCAAAACCTTGGAAACAGGGACCATGATGGAAATAAGTGCTTGCATTTTATCATGTTTTTATCCCTTGGATGATGTCTCTAATCCACAATAGAATCTATACATTCTGTTATTTTCAGTCAGAAGTCGTAATGACACAATTGCAGATAAGTGATTTCCCTCATCCAAAATGTTAATGTTGCCGTTTTTGATATATTCTTCTGAAATTCCTGGAATTGTTAGGCTTTCATCATCTGTGTGTTGTATCAATACAAATAAAATACAAATAGAGCCTGTTAACACATAGAATTGCCTCATTCCGCTGGATTTTATTTTATTATCTATTGACAGTGCCGAGAGATGAGAGTCGGAGACGGTGGATCGAGGCAGAGTGAATAGCATTTATTAAGCACAGAAATACACCATGCTACTGCTACATTGTTTGCAGTCGACCCACATACATAATATACATACACAAATGTTCTAGAATATTGGTCATGACATCATTGATTGATTGATTGAAAACTTTATTAACAGATTGCAGAATGGGTACAATACAGTACAGCTCAATACACACAATTGTTAAGGGGATGCAGACCAGAGAAAGACTTTCGTCTTGTTTACATCAGGGTCCCCCATTTTCAATTCATCAGGACATATATGACATACATGACATACAGATAGTCAGTACTGCTACATCTATACATTTATGACATACCAGATTTGCAAATACAGTACTGTTTGTGATACAGAAGGAGTCAAGAAAAGGGAGTATATACATTTGACGTAGAAACTGTACATTGGAGGAGGTTGGGTGGGGGGGGGTTGGGTACGTTGGGATATTGACAACCATACTGGGTAATTTACATTGGAGGTGGTTGGGGGGGGGGGGGCACACTGTATAATCAAGCAAAACTGTACATTAAGGGGGGGGGGGGAGACACTGTACAAACAAACAAAATTGTACATTGGACTATTGACAAAACCATACTAGGTAAATGACTGTACATTGGAGGGGGTTGGGTTAGGATATTTACAGGGGCCAGTGGTGAATTGCAGTCTCCCGTAGGTGTCCCTTGAGGGAGGTTTTGAAAGTGGGTAGTGATCCACATTCCTTTACAGCTTTGGGTAGGGCGTTCCACATTGATGTGGCATAATTGCGAAACGTGTTTAGTCCCTTATTTGAGCCGAATCTGGGTTTAACATGATTTGTGGAGCTCCCTCTGGTGTTGTGATCGTGGTATTCACTGACCTTTGGGAAGTATTTTGACATGTACATGGTACCTTGGTCGTGTAGTGTATCTTGTAGACCAGGCCCATTGCAAGTTGCTGTACTCTGTCGTCTACTCTAAGCCATCCTAGGTTGTCAAAGTGGGCAGGGGTGAGGTGGGTTCTAGGAGTAAGGTCAAGCAGTAGTCTGACCAGTTTGTTTTGAGATGTTTGTAATTTTGTTTTTAGCGCCTTTGAGGTGCTTTGGTACCATGAGGTGCAAGCATAGTCGTAGTACCCCTGAATGAGTGCTCCTGCCAGAGTCTTCAGGGTATTCTTGTTTACCAGAGAGGAGATCCGGTACAAGAATCGAGTTCGTTGGTTGACTTTTTTTATTACATTGGATGCCATTTTGTCACAGGAGAGATTAGCCTCTAAGATGGACATCACCCATGTTCTAGAACGTTCGGCTATGACATCACCACAAATGTTCCAGCATGTTTGATGGTCTAGAATGTTCGGCTATGACATCATCACAAATGTTCCAGAATGTTCGGGCGGTACTACCGTGGGTGAATTATGTACCATTACAATCACTACACTATTCTATTATTATTTGTATTCTTGCACAATCAAGGCGGGCATGGCCACCTTCATTTCACTACGTGCCTCGTGTATGTATGTGACAAATAAATCTGTTGAATCTTAAACAGTGGTTAAAAGATGTGGTTTGGCCATGCTTGATATTCAACAGAACATACAAAAGGTCTGTAACAAACAGTCCTTCTCTTCGTTCCAACAGTGTAGAAAACTCAAAATACGGCTCAATGTGACTGAAAATGATAAGCAAGTCACACACGAGATTCAAATTCCTCTTGTGACATCACCTGAATACATAATGGCCGTGAAATATTCACATGTGAATTCTCAAAATGTAAGATTATATTGCCATAGATATATGAATAATATAGCATGCTGGATCTGTGAATATGACTTCAGCCATACACCATAGAGGTATACTGTACTGTATTTTGTCATATCACTCTCCATGCAACTCCAATCTTGTTGGTTGTAGAGTGAGAACAAGTAGGAAGTAGAGCTTAGCCGTGTACAGAACATACGTATCGCATTTACAGTCACCACTGAAGACGTTTGAATGGCCTAACACATTACATCACCAATCACCATTTCCCCATGGCGCTCAGTCACAAGGTGAAGGAGCGGCTTTGTTAGCTTTGGCTCCTGGGCCCTCATGCATCAATGTGGACGTAGAACTTGACCTACTTCCACACGTAAGCACGGAATGTAGAACTAGCGCACGCACAGGGAAGTCGGCATTCATCACACGTGCGTACGCAGGCTCTATGGTCCTCCGTGTTGATGAATACCACTTTGTTCTACCGTCAATGCTCGTGCATGATTATCCATATATGGTCATGAAAATGAGGAAACACCCCCCATGGGATGTGAAATAATGGACGGACCCGAGCGGGACTCCGAGAAACTCCACGGAGAATTCACTGCTGTCGAACCAAGAAGACACTATCGCGTATTGTGGGATAAATAAAAGGCGGATTTGTAAACGGTGATGTCAGATATCAACGGCTCCCTAAGACCAATTCTGCCTGGACGGCTCAAAATACTAATAAAGACCGTTCGTTGACCACTGTTTGGCTGGTTGTGTGTCATTATAACCGTGCTTGTAATATGAATGCCTTTATTAGTTGTGTTCGATTGGCTATATGATTTTTAGATGCATCTATTTTGTTGTCGGCTAATAAAGACCGCGCTGGAATATGACTGCCTTTTCCCGTGTTGTTTGATTAATACCCCATGGATTAAAGTTCTCCTCAATTTTATTCCAAATCGCGATGGATCTCCCGTCAATTTTCTACCTGCTGCATATGATTTCTAGAGGCATACTACAATCTATTTTGACGTCAGTATTGGGTAGCCTATATAAACAATATAATACGAGAGCATATACAAGAACAATGAATCTCACTGCATGTATGATAGCCTGCCTTTCAATACATGAACTTGAATCCCATCATATACATAGTCTGTCCACTATAGTGTCATTGCAATGCGTTTTCTATTCTTTCTTATACAGTAAAAAGGGGGAAGAACACTATATTAATATGACTTGTATTCTGCTTACAGCTTCGAAGTTCCACTTGTTTCGTTTAACGTAAAGCCTTTTAAATATAATCAAAACGTTCCCGTGTTTCTGCGGTCTGCGCAGAATAATAACGAGTTGAGCTTTATGATTTATGATGAATTGAAAATGGGGGACCCTGATGTAAACAAGACGAAAGTTGGTCTGCATCCCCAATTAACAATTGTATGTACTGAGCTGTACTGTACTGTACCCATTCTGCAATCTGTTAATAAACTTTTCAATCAATCAATCAATCAAGCTACGCGGAGCGCAGTCAGTCAGTAGCCTACACCCCGTATATTCCGATAACGCTATATAAACCATGCTGCATTCATTCTGAGAGAAAGATCTATTATTCCAAATGCTATTTATAGGGTTTTGACCATAATTACACTACTGTTGCTATTTTACAATGAACTATAATGAACTACGGTTCGTACAGAACGTGCCAGTGTTATTATGCACAGAAGCTCATTTCCTTGTTGTAATAATATATTCTACCACTGGGCGCTAGGTACGCCAGGTCTGAAATGTGCGTAGATGTAAGCACGAAGTCAAGTTCAAGTTGAAGTTGATGAATCCCACTCTTTGCTTAGAAATGATCGTACGCACAGGGTAAGCACAGATCTGTGCGTAGAACACGTTGATGCATGAGGGCCCTGGTCTCTGTGTGTGGTGGTGAAACACTAATCACTTCCGGAGGTTCTCTGGCTTGACTGAGGAGGCCCCATAGGGTGCCACACGTGCCCCAGCATGCTGGTCCATAGCCTAGGCTAATCTGCTTTGGGAAGGAGCACTCTCCAGAAGCAGCCAGTGGGGAAAGGGTTGTGGAGGGTTTACTTACTTTTTTACTTACCGTACTTTTCACACTATAAGCCGCACCTGAATATAAGCCGCAGCAGCTAAATTGAATGATGTGTACATATATAAGCCGCACTGGACTATAAGCCGCAGGTGTTTTAATGTTTAATTACCATATGTAAGGGTTCGTGCACAGAGGGGATTGTCGGGAAAGAGATGGCTGTTTGAGGAAGCTCCCATTTATTAACATTTTTGTTTAAACAGGAACGATAGCCAGTTAGCAGCGCCGGGTACAGTAGGTAGCAACGTTAGCTCTCATAACGTTAGCCAGTTAGCAGTGCCGGGTACAGTAGGTAGCAACGTTAGCTCTCATAACGTTAGCCAGTTAGCAGCGCCGGGTACAGTAGGTAGGCAGCATGTTGAAAGAGGAGCCCTGAGCTGCTCATACACTAGACTCTTGCAATAATGGTTTGTTGACGTGGTTGACGTGCACTGCTGCAGCAGATTTAGGAGTCTGATCTGACGGTCACAGAGCTGAGGGAGCGCGCCCAGTTAGCTGTAAAAATCCATAGATTAGCCGCAGGGTCGAAAAATGGGGGGAAAAGCCACAGCTTATAGTCTGAAAAGTACGGTACTTTTTTACTGTATGAAGCACACTCAGGGGCTCATACAGAACCAAGCATTTCACCGTAAAGTACATGTATTTTATTGTGACAACTAATAAACAAACTTGAAACTTGGAGGTCGGGTTGTTGTTAGTGGTGTGAAAGCCATTGTTTATCGAGAGAGAAACCACAATGATGGTGCTTAAAGAAGAATTGTATTTTTCTGTATGTATACATGGTTAGTGTGGTGACTTGTTTAACTATCAACCAAAATGAGGAACCACTGAAAACTATACACGTTACAAAAGACAAATATCCCATTAAGGTGTAATGTATAGTTTTATGACAGTGAAAGCTTGTCATATTCCATTCCATATTTTGCCATAGCGCATATCATTCAGTATTCCCCATGCCATGTCAGCAGCATGTTTTCATGATATGTAAAGTATAACTGTCAATATTCTTATGACTAATCGCCATTGTATTTAAACAAACCAGTATGCATGCATCGCTAATTGATCATTTGCAAGGCCACTATGGTAGTGAATGCTGTGTGGGTGAGACAGGCACTGACACACGGCTTGTTGCTGTTATCCCTCTCCTCCTCACAGGAACAAGTTTGTGGAGTTCGACATGAAGCCGGTGTGTAAGAAGTGCTACGAGAAGTTCCCCCTGGAGCTAAAGAAGAGACTGAAGAAGCTCTCCGAGACGGTCGCTCGGAAGTGAGCGGGCGGATAGATGGACGGCCATGATATCTTATCACTGGTTCCTGGGTGGACATACTTGAAAGGACAGTTGCGGACACATTTCCAGAATTTGAGAGAACATGAGATAATATGTAGTATTTCATGTTTAAGGTTGCTATAGGGGTAATTTGGATTGATTATGAGAAAAGTGTGTACTTTGTCCTTTCAATTATGGCTACAAAGAGATGAGGATCAACTGACTGACGGACGGCAGACTCTAGTTGGTCAATCAAGTCTGTTATTCAGTCAGTCTATAATGGTAATTTTGCACACAGTGCCTTTGCCTGAATATAACCTTCAAATGTTTGCCTTATTACACTGCTACACTTACTGAAGCCAAACACATATTGTCATGGTCCTGTATTTCATGAAAATAAAAAAATTAAAAGTATTAGGAATGTTGTTATTATAGCCATGGTGACAGATTGTATTTGCCAACTCCTCTATCATTATCACGCCAAACACTCCTAAACAGACTGCTACCTGTGTTTTGTTACAGATATTATCATTTCTTATATAGCCTACATCTACAAAGCCAAAGAGAGGTGACAGAGCGGCATTTGTAATATCGACTGCCATCTGTTGCTATAATTTTTTGTTTGTTTGTGTTTGTATTGCTTTGTTGTAATATTCAACTATGTTTCTCTTTTATATTATATAAAGTAAATATATACAGTATATCCATCTTGATGTAGCACCACCGATTTTCTCTCTGCATAGGTTGTTGGTTCAAAATAAATAAACACTGCTTTTATGTTACATTTTTAAATTGGCGATTCAGCATTGTGTTTCTGCTACGTTTGTTATGTGATTTTGCTATGTGCTTGTCATATGTTTGAAAGCCTTGTGCAATCTGGTACACATGTTGATGTTGTAGCCCAATAGCTTGTGGCATGCGCAGGAAGCGGATGCAGGAGTAATGTTAAATGTGAGAATGTGTGTTTCCTTGGTTTGTAATCCAAGCAAAGTGATCCTCTTGAGAGGTGTGCTGACTTCCTTAGGTCTCAGATCCTCTTAGGAATTAAAGTTAAACCCAATAGTTAGTTAAAGAGGAAATAATCATTTCCACATTCAAACGATTTCAGCTGAGCAGTATTTGACCATAGAAAATATGTCTGATACATTCCACTGTTGTATCCATTACATAACCTAGTGCTCCTTCTGAATAAACCATACCATTACACTTATCATATATTCTCACATAGTATTGCAGTGCTTCAGGCAATATTTATTTATGTACAATTTCAAGATGCATGTTTTAGGCTTGTATGGAAAGCACGCATACAGTATATATTTCTTTTTTTCATATGCCGAATTGTATTCACTGGACTTCTCCGAATAAAGCTTTTATCCTTGTGCCAGAACGTCTTCATTAAAATGTGCGTGTGTCAGTTGTTCAATATTATGTGAGAGAGACACTATACTAGCAGCATTTGGATTTAGAGTTGACACATGGTTGACACACACCGCCCCACCTTTAAAACAAGTGCGTCAGTTGTGCGTCACGTTGAGAATTTCAAATGCCATTGGATAAGGAGTCTCGGTCAACTCACACTAACCAATCGCAGAGCGTTATTCAAGAAATCTGTACACCACGTGATCCCTGCTGCCATTTAATGTCATGGAGTCTGCGCACTGGTTGCTAACCGAAGAGCTTCCAACGAGCTGGTATTCATGTCGATTGCTAGATTTTTGTTGTTGTTAATTTCTTGTATTCTATACATCGATAGTTTATAAATATTTTGGATTTCACGCGTCTTCTCGAAGCCATGCGGCGGAGTAAGGCCGAAGTGGACCGTTACATCTCCTCGGTACAGAGTTCGTCTCCTTCACTGAAAGAGGTGAGTTGATAAGCCGGCGGCTAACGTTGGTTAGCTTAGCTCTGCCATCATCATCACGCCTCGAGCAGCACTGTGTGTCGGCTCAGCCTCCCGAATACAAACTGAAACCTGTAGTCAAATATATAGTTCCGCTTGTAACTTTAGCCTGAATCTATCTTGTTAAATCATCGTCCCTCTGATAAGACAACGCGTTACCTGGTAACGTTAACTTGTGACTGACTCGCGTGTTGCTCCTGTCCTGCCCTCACTGGGGAAATTGCGCGGCAGCAGGAGAAGCTAACATCGGCTATAATGCTTTGCTTCTGCTAGCCTGCCTGACCGTCTGCAGATCTACTAACATCTATCACTTCACCCCTCTTCATGTTTACTTGTTGCCCGTCCTGCTAGCCTCGGATCTGAGCGTTAACATGAGCTATTCCCGTTTCAGTGCCGATGTTACGTCAGTCTGAGTCAACAGTCATTCCCCTGAGGGATCATAGTTGGCTTAACATCAGTTACACACTTCACAATAACATTGCCTTAATTTAAGACATTGGTTCTCAAAGTGCGGTTGGGTTCCAGGGGGGTCCCCCCAGCTAAATGGAAGATTTTAATATCACTAATAGTTATTATAAGTTAACACAATTAAATGAGCGAATGACCATTATCATAGGTTCCACTTTCTCGTCTATCATCTCTACACCTACAGACACTTTAAATTCTGAACTAAAGCATTATTGCATCTATCAACATATCTTCTCAGATGGGGGGGCCCTGGGACAGAATCTTGTGAAATGGGGGTCCATGCCATGCCCTATTACATGTTAATGTGTGGCTGTAGTGCCTTGACATTAAAAAAGAACCACTGGCAAGATGCCTAAAATAATCAGTGACAAGTCTAATGTTACATTATATAAGAACGTGTAGAATAGACCATATAGGATAACTGTTAACGCTAGCAGTAGCTGGTCCTTTGGTCGCATCTAGACCTTGAAATCCACCTTGAAATATCAGCATTGTGTAACAATAACATATTGCTTTCCTCACAGAAGCCAATCAAAGGATTTTTATTTGCTAAACTGTATTTTGAAGCAAAGGAGTATGAACTTGCAAAAAGGTGAGCTCACAAACATCAATGTTGTTTCCACTGTCATTGAAAATCGTCCCTCATACAGAAGCCTATATATAAACTATACTCATGTAGGTGTGGATTGTGTGTGTGTGTGTTTTATAGACATGTTTCAGAGTATCTCAAAGTCCAGGAGAGGGATCCCAAAGCACACAAGTTCCTTGGCCAGCTCTATGAAAAAGATGGCGATATCAACAAAGCAGTGGGATGTTACAAGGTATGAACTGGATCATCTGGACATCCCACAGTCCTCTTTAGCCTCTTAATAATAACTCATCACAAATTTTCATCTTCATTTTCGACCGCTTAATTTGTGTGATGTGTGATGAGGTTGGTGTTGGTCTTAAACCTGTGTGTCTGTGTCTCCAGCGGTCGGTGGATTTGAACTCAGGACAGAAGGACCTGGTGTTGAGGGTGGCTGAGCTACTGTGCAGTAAAGAGGAATGTGCCGGCAGGGCTGAGTTCTGGGTGGAGAGGGCTGCCAAGCTCATGCCTGGCCACCCAGCTGTCTTCAACCTCAAGGTTAACAGACCTTCTAATTCTTCTCTTTTTTTTTTTTTTTTTTTAAACATGCAGACAGCAGTCTGTCGCGACTCTCAACATGTCAAGTCATGGGGCCAAGGATTTAATTTTGCTTCAGTAAAAGCGTAGTAAATGTTTTGCTTCATGAAAGTTGATCATTGTCCCTAAGAATATCAATCGACTATGAAAAGGCTCAAATGAGGCAAATTCAAAGGGCATTAGAATAGTAATGATACAATTACAAGCAGCTGTAAAATGCTTAGTTAACAAGTTTATTGTGCGTTGTATTTGCTATTATAGGTAGTATAAATGGGAAATGATCATTGAGTATTGGGCTGTGCTTTGTAACATTCATTCATTAGATTTTTCAAAATTCATGAAAAGGAACAAAAACCAGCGAAGCGTTTTCAGTTCACCTCATATTAATGTTTATTATTACTTCTTTCTTTCCTTCTATTTTTTGGTTCAAGTTATTATATTTTCGTTCCAAATCTGAATGCAATGTTGAATATTGAATTCCTCTTTGACGGTCCTATTGCATTCCTAGGTTTCTCCTAGGAATGGCGGATGGAAGATTCTAGGGACAAATATAAGGCTGTTGGAACATATTAAGACAACATCCTAGTCTTTATGTTTTAAGCATGACCTCACTGGGTTTTGAATATTTCATATTTTCATGCAGTTCATCAGAACAACAACAAAAACGCCTAAAATGTAATTTGCAGTGAAATGCTTGATCCCATATATTAAGACTTGGACCCACAAAATCAAAACTAAAGTCAAGTGTGACACATGATTCAAAGTCCTGAGACTTTACTACTATACATACTTATCTTATCTGTAGTTTGGTAGTTTGGTCTGATGATATGAGACCAGTCAATGACCCATAGACTAGCCTACTTTGTGTTTGACTGGATAGATTGTTTACAAACTGTGTGGACATTTGATAAGCACATGGTCTTGACTTGGATGTATAGCTTCCTTCCACTGCCCTTCCCCCAGCACCTGTCGCCCCAGCACCTGTTGCCTGGCAGGCGCATCTGTTTTGACAAGCAGCTCTGTGTGCATGTGTCTCTCTCTCTCCCTCTCCCCCTTCCTCAGGGGGTTGTGAGATGGTTTTTAGTGGGTTCAAATATATAAATAGATGTTTGTATTTCTAATCTTTGGTACAGTTCTTTTGTGAAATAATTAATATTTAATGTCTTAATATTATTTTAATTTAAGTTGAACCTTTTATTAATCCCGTTGGGAAAATTTGTCCTCTGCATTTCACCAATCCTAACTATTTAGGAGCAGTGGGCAGCCGCACATAGTGCGGCACCCGGGGACCAACTCCAGTTGTAATGCCAGTACCTTGGTCAAGGGCAGTGGCAGGAAACTTAGCATACATGTCTTTTTGGTGTGGGAGGGAACTGGAGTACCCGGAGAACATGCAAAACTCCACACAGAAAGGCCCCCTGCTGGGGTTTGAACCCGGGGCCTTATTGCTGTGAGGCAACAGTGTTAATCAAATAAGGCTATATGCACATCTGCTTTAATGCTAGTGCAGAATAAGAATCAACAGGGGGGAAGTAGATCCCAACAACAACATGCTGCTCAAAGTCTTGTATTCATACATGGAGGCAATCAAACTTAAATCTCCTCCTCCCATTTTCCAGGAGCGTCTGCTGAGCCGCCAGGGTCAGCAGGGCTGGAACCGCCTGTTCAACCTGCTGCAAGAGGAGCTGTCGGCACGGCCGGCTGATGCCCACGTCAATGTCAAGCTGGTGCAGCTGTACTCGCAGGACGGGCGGCTGGACGAGGGGGTCAAACACTGCCTGGCAACCGAGAAGAAGGGCCTGCTGCGCCACAGCCTGGACTGGTACACCACCGTGATTCAGACCCTTCAGGTGAGGGGGGACATGGTCGTTTGAACAGCAGCACATGCTGGATGCAACAGCCTGGGCGCCTGGACACGTATTCTGTCTTCCTTAGGGATGGGTATCGTTAGGATTTTATCGATACTACTACTCTTATCGATACTGCTTAACGGTTCGGTACTTTATCGATACTCTTATCGGTTCTTTTTTATTATTTTGCAAGAAAAAAAACAATTAATTAAGAACAGAATCGACATTGCTTTATTATTCTTTTATATAAATAAATATTATTTCTTCAACAGCAGCAGCAATGTTTTAAATGTGTCTGAATTATAGACTTTTTATAATTAACAACAAATGTAAGATAAAAAAGTTGGAGTCATACAATACTATTTTGATTGACAGTCGATTCTGCCAATGACGTCACACCGCTTGCACCCACCTCTTCTTCTTACCACCAATCGGAAGCTCTCATTCGTTTTTTTACTTCCGGAATGTCAGCCATTACTCTACTCGAAGCTCAGGCTAATAACGTTAGCTCCTCGCCAGCCACATTGACAGCGCTTATACATTACTGGCAAATGTCTTGTTGCACTTGTGGAAAACGGCCAACAAGATTAGTTTGCAATGTTTAAATTCCTCAAAAAAAAACTATAATTTCTCGAGTACCGATAGCAGTACCGATAACGTCGGAGCTTATAAATACTCCGATCTTTTCTAATATAGTACCGGTTCCCGTTTAGAACCGGGGTCCGGGGGTCATCCCTAGTCTTCCTACACTCTGTTGTTGCACGGTAGTGACGGGAGTCCAGGACCCAGATTCAGGACATGGAGTTGCACTGTGGGACCCAGGCTCTTTAAAACCTATGATCAGCCTGGCTACCCTCAAGAGTCGACCCATTCAAGCCACAGCCCATTCTGTATTATGACTTGGTGTTGTTACACGGTAGTGACGGGAGAGTCCAGGACCCAGATTCAGGACATGAATAACACCACAGTGAATAACACCATGCTAAAAATGACTAGGGATGCACGATATTGATTTTGACACCGATACCGATAACTTTATGCTCCTCAAGCCGATACCGATAACCGATATTTATTGTATTATAATATTTTTTTTAACTGTATATATATATATATATATATATATTTTTTTTAGTATTTATAAGCTCCGACGTCATCGGTACTGCTATCGGTACTCGAGAAATTATGGAGTTTTTTTTTAGGAATTTAAACGTCGCAAACTAATCTTGTTGGCAGTTGTCTGCGCGGGGAGCTCTGTGCTCTCTGCCTGCTGTGCTCTCTCCTCTCTTCCCCTCCCACACACACACACACACTCACTCACACACACAGACACGGGTGCTGCGCTGCCGAGTAGGCTACAGACAGCTCTGCTCTCATAATGGCGGACAGAACGAAATGTTCAAAAGTCTGGGTCTATTTTACTAAAGTCGATCTATCTATCTCTCCTCCCTCGGTCTCTCTCTGCCTGCGCGAGCGGGCTGTGCTCTTACACACACTCACTCTCACACACACACACACACACACACACACACAGGTGTGTGTTTGAGCTGTACTGTATTGTACCCATTCTGCAATCTGTTAATAAAGTTTTCAATCAATCAATCAAGGTGCTGCCGAGTAGACAGCTCTGCTCTCGACAGCACCTGTGTGTGTGTGTGTGTGTGTGAGTGAGTGTGTGTAAGAGCACAGCCCCCTCGCGCAGGCAGAGAGAGACCGAGGGAGGAGAGATAGAAAACGGCCAACAAGATTAGTTTGCGACGTTTAAATTCCTCAAAAAAAGTCTGGGTCTATTTTACTAAAGTCGATGCTGACAACGCTCGTTGCCACAAGTGCAACAAGACATTTGCCAGTAATGTATAAGCGCTGGTACTTGTCAATGTGGCTGGCGGGGAGATAACGTTAGCTCCGAGTAGAGTAATGGCTGACAATCCGGAGGTAAATAAACGAACGAGAGCTTCTGATTGGTGGTAAGAAGAGGTGGGTGCAAGCCGTGGGACGTAATTGGCAGATCGACTGTCTGTCTCCGAATGTAACGTGACTACGTCACAGCCAAGAAAGGGAGCGCTGGATTTGTGAAAAACTCCCTGTTCCTAAACCACACGCTATCAGTTTTACCACAGTACTGGCAAAACGGGAGGAGGCTATAATAAAAACAAGCGCCCTTCATCCAAATCCACCCACACCGGATTTCTTTTAACCAAAAAATTTATTATATGTTATCGGAGCTATCAATAACGTTATCGAGTTTATCGGGATGACGTCATAATTGCTGATATCGGAATTATCGTGCATCCCTAAAAATGACCAGACATAAGAAACTGCCACTGAGCTTGTTCAGTACCTTCTTGAGATCACGTGTACAACAAATCTAAGGAAATTAATAAAGGGAAGATGATTAAACGGAAAAGGTTTTGTAGATTCAGTACTGAATTCTGCCATCCGGACCCATGCAATTTGAAATATTATTATAGAATATGAGGCCTATAAATTACGTTATTATAGCCAACTTGCACACTGGAGGATCCGGCCAAATCTCCTCTTTCAAATGGCAGAGTTCAATTTGGATTTAGTGCCGGACCGCACAGGCGGAAGAGGTTAACTAGGCTTGCTTTGTCTCGTCTTTTAACTAATAGTAGATACACTACAATATTTCTCACCCATGTCTTAACCCAGGGGTCAGCAACCTTTACTATCAAAAGAGCCACTTTTCCCCCTCCCACAAAATAAAATGCTCAGGGAGCCGCACAACCTATTTACCCTTAAAATGAAGATAACAGTGTATAACGTTTTATATATCCCCAAGCATACCCCACATTTAGCATAAAACCCCTGACAATTGCATACCCAAAGTAATTTGTGATTTATTATACTTTATACTTAGTCTTATAGCACACAGTTTGTTGCATTAATGGAATTATAAAGCAACAAAAAGAAATACTGGCTGTGTAGACCTACTTTGAAATAAAACACAGAAAAGGGGAAAAAACACTGGCATCTATAGACCTACTTTGAAATAAAACCCTGAACTATGCAGCTCTATTTGAGTCCTTCCCTTATTTGTGGAAAATCTATAAAATAAAAAGTACATTTTTCATTGTTCGCAAATTTCGCACCACATATCAGGCATACAGGTAATAGGGATGGGTACCTATTTGAACCGATACGGTACCGGTACCTGTGAATCGATACCGGTACCCAACGGTACCTTTTTTCGGTACTTTAGTCTCAAGAAATTTAATTTACCTACCTCAGTCGTGTAAAAAAAATCCAAACTTCAAATAACTACAATTTCGACAGTTTTCGGCTTGCCATTGCTCCGACTGCTTTGTTGTTGAATCAAGTCAAATCCTAGGTAAGCATAATAGTGCGTGTGAACGTTGACATGAAAAGAAAAAAGGTTAAAAAAAAAGTTATTTTTTTCTCTGTATCTCACTTGAATCGATACTCGGTAGTACCGACGTGTTTCGGTTCGGTACCTCAAAAGTACCGAATTCGGTACCCATCCCTAACAGGTAAGCCTGCATCGTTAAGTCGTGAAAGCAAATTAATCTGTCCACGCTGAATTAAACCCTCTATTTTCCTCAGACTTTACTTTTTTTGGATTTATCCATGGTTAGCTTACTGGGGGGGGTCGGAAACTCAAGATTAGCCACTTGCAGACGGCAGGGAGAGGCGCAGGGTGTGACGTACTGTATATTTTAGTTGATGAAATATTTTTTCATTTTAGTGTCACAGTATGACATCGATCTCCAAAAGAAGATTTTTTTTTTTTTATATAAAGCCCAGCGAGCCGCAGCTGATTGGCTAAAGAGCCGCATGCGGATCCGGAGCCGCAGGTTGCCGACCCCTGTCTTAACCACTTAAAGGAACACTCCAACATTTTGGGAAATGAGCTTATTTAACATATTCCCTGGAGTTAGACAAGAAGATACCTTTTTTGTCTCTCTACATGCATTAGGCTTAGGGAACGCCTGGACCGTTAGCCTAGCTTAGCTTCATCACTGGAAGTGGTCATACATTTACCTGAGTTCCCAACAATAATGTATTTTTTTCCCATGCTCTGTCATTTATCAATTATGGTGAAGTGAGTGACGTCCAGCAGGATCAACCAGAAGTCTCCCAGAGTCTCCTAGTCGCACAAGTCTCCCAGAGTATCCTAGTCGCACAAGTCTCCCAGTCACACAAGTCTCAGTCACACAAGTCTCCCAGTCACACAAGTCTCCCAGTCACACAAGAGACTTGTGTGTCTGGGAGACTTGTGTGACTGGGAGACCTGTGTGACTGGGAGAATTATGTGACTGGGAGACTTGTGTGACTGGGAGACTCTGGGAGACTTGTGCGACTGGGAGACTCTGGGAGGCTTCTGGTGGATCCTGCTGGACGTCACAAAAAATACATTATTGTTGGGAACTCGGGTAAATGTATGACCTACTTCCAGTGATGAAGCTAAGCTAGGCTAACGGTCCAGGCGTTCCCTAAGCCTAATGCATGCAGAGAGACAAAAAAGGTATGTATCTTCTTGTCTAACTCCAGGGAAGATGTTAAATAAGCTAATTTCCCAAAATGTTGGAGTGTTCCTTTAAGGATAGGACGGCTTGTATTAATTTTCGCGATCATGGGTATCTCGTCCGTTCAGGACCGTTCACAACTGGACATGGTCACTTGTCCGAATGGCTTGTCAAATGACACTCATCTGTGGTTTCGTCTTGTAACTCGAGACTGAAAGCACGCAATTGGTCGAGAGTGGTGTCCATCGAACGGCGGGAAGTTTAACTTTCCAACAATGTATTTAATGATCGGGAGAAACGATAGCCGGCAGACATGCGTGGCGGCCCGTATTCAGGCCTTCTATGTTTAAGAGGTTAATAGTAGGGCTGTCTTAAATACTTTGAAGCTTTGTTCGATGGGCATGGGATTCGAATATGAAAATAAAATTAGAATATATTAAAAAAAATCAACTCTGCCTCTCTTTGTTAACACATTGACCGCCAGCACCAGGGGGCGCTGATACCCCATTCATCGCCAGGTCTTTATTCAATGGATATAGTTTTAGACTGACATTTGCGAGTGCTTAAAATTAGGGATGCCCCGATCGATCGTAGCTACAGATAGCTCCTGATATCGATGTCTTATAACATTGATTCGATGCATATTCGAGCCCCTGGCTTGCATCGCATGAGGGCATGCTGAATGTGATTTGACCAAAGCAGAGTATACAAATAGGGTCCAGCTGCAGCGCCGGAGAATCCTGGCTGTAGCTGGAGGCTACTCGAGTACACACAGACAGTGGAGCTGTTTGCAGATAGCGAGCATTTTGACTTGTTGCGTGGTGGCGATGTCTCGCAGATAATACAACTACAAGTATGATTATATAATATATATATTTTATAAAATAAAAGTATATATTAATTTTATTTTTATTTTTTTATAAAACCAAAAACGATCTGTATCGGCCGATATGGCTCATAGACGATCGGTGAATGGTATCGGTGACAAAAACGTGATCGGGGCATCCCTACTTAAAATATATCTTATGGGTCTCAGTGAGTTCACAATGACGGGTGGGCGGAGTTACTGCTCGATGCCACCGTTGTATAGAACTGGTTCAACCGAGTATTTAAACCCCGCCCGCCCGGCTCAGATCGCCTCCTAAAACACACCAACCCATTTTCAATAAGATGCAATAGCTCCGCCTGGCAGTAGAGGGTGGTGTTGACCGTCTGCCAGCTCAGGCAAGCTCTGAAGAGGATACCAGAGGCTGCAGCTATGAATTATGAATAGATATAGCGAATAAATGAAATAACGATCCCAAAAACGAGTTGACTCGTTTCTGGCGCTCAACGCATGGCGGCCAATAATGAGTTAACTCGTTTATGGCGCAGAATGTGTTAATTACAACAAGCAATGCTGTTTGTTATTTAAAATGAGGTCGGACTTTTATAAAGCCTCAAATGACGGCTTATGAAAGCAAAGTGTTTCGTTTGTCTAAGATTTAAAAAGGTTTAAACTAGGGATGCACGATAATTATCGGGCCGATATCAGCAATTATGACGTCATCCCGATAAACCCGATAACGTTATTAATAGCTCCGATAATATATAATAAATTTTTTGGTTAAAAGAAATCCGGTGTGGGTGGATTTGGATGAAGGGCGCTTGTTTTTATTATAGCCTCCTCCCGTTTTGCCAGTACTGTGGTATGACTGACAGCGTGTGGTTTAGGAACAGGGAGTTTTTCACAAATCCAGCGCTCCCTTTCTTGGCTGTGACGTAGTCACGTTACATTCGGAGGCAGACAGTCGATCTGCCAATTACGTCCCACCGTTTGCACCCACCTCTTCTTCTTACCACCAATCAGAAGCTCTCGTTCGTTTATTTACCTCCGGATTGTCGGCCATTATTCTACTCGGAGCTATAACGTTAGCTGCTCCCCGCCAGCCACATTGACAAGTACCAGCGCTTATACATTACTGGCAAATGTCTTGTTGCACTTGTGGCAACGAGCGTTGTCCGCATCGACTTTAGTAAAATAGACCCAGACTTTTTTTGAGGAATTTAAACGTCGCAAACTAATCTTGTTGGCCGTTTTCTATCTCTCCTCCCTCGGTCTCTCTCTGCCTGCGCGAGGGGGCTGTGCTCTTACACACACTCACTCACACACACACACACGGGTGCTGTCGAGAGCAGAGCTGTCTGTACTCGGCAGCACCTGTGTGTGCGAGTGAGTGTGTGTAAGAGCACAGCCCGCACGCGCAGGCAGAGAGAGACCGAGGGAGGAGAGATAGAAAACGGCCAACAAGATTAGTTTGCGACGTTCAAATTCCTAAAAAAAAAAAACTCCATAATTTCTCGAGTACCGATAGCAGTACCGATGACGTCGGAGCTTATAAATACAAAAAAAAAAAAAAAAATGATAAATATATATATATATATATATATATATATATACATATATAAAAAAAAATATATATATATATATAATACAATACATATCGGCTTGAGGAGCATAAAGTTATCGGTGTCAAAAACATATTTTTTTAATCTCGAAGCTTCAAATTAAAATCGAATCTCGGCCCAGAAGCTTCGAATTCCAAAAAAATAAATTGAAGGTCAGCCCTAGTTAATAGGGCTGCCCTCAACTAAATACATTCTAGTCATAGGTCTAATCCAATAATAAATTAATGCATCTATCTGGAAAATCCCATTTCCCACATTATTGTCCATCTTCTGCAGATTAATTTAATCATGCAGAGGGAGCTCTTTGAATTTATCAAACACCAAAGCATAAGTTGTGAGTATTATTGTGATGCCTTTCATTTCCCATCCAAATAGGACTACATTTTAATGCACAAGAGGGTTTAATAGAAGGTTGTGTTGACTCCTGTATGACCCTGTGTTTCAGGAGTACCTGGCCCAGCCCAGTGTCTCTACCAATGAGATGATGTGTCGTTGTCTCCAGCGAGAGCTGCTATTGGCCCACTGTGGCCTACTAAGACTCACACTATCTGGGAAAGGAGTACAGTCCAGCCTTGATGCTCTCAAAAGGTAGTGTGTGTGTGTGTGTGTGTGTGTCTAGGCTTAATGTAATAATAGTATCATGCTGGTTTGGTGATGGATCTGTAGATAATCCTTGTTAATGGGATAGTTTGGATTTTTGGACATTTAAGTTGTATGAAATACTAGCCAGTAGTGGATGTAATGCCATTAGCTTACTTACAGGGTGCCGTGGTCGGGAGTTTTGGCTTGGGTCAACTTTCTTACTCTTATTTACTGACCTACTTATCCTCCATAAATCAAAATATATGTCTCTGTCAAACATCACCAATGTAAACAAACCTAATACAGCATAATCTATATATATATATATATATAGTTTTAAAAAAACGAATATTTATCTGTTGCCTAATGTTAGTCTTTATATCGAAAGCCCAGTCAATCAACAAAAAATTTAAAACCGGTCCTAGTTCTTATTTTTAGTGGTGGGGTTACCCATTTGTTTAGGTTTGGATCACTGATTGAGCCTTTATTAACGAATGGAAATTCCTTTTTTCCTGCACTTTTTTTTTTTTTTTTTTTTTTTTTTTTTATATATATACCGTAATTCCTCTAATAGTAACCGGGTCTCAAATACAAGCTGGGTCTCTATTAATGACCGGGTGCGCTCTTGAGCTAAGCAATTATAAGCCGGCCTCCTAATACAAGCCGGGTTACTAATATACTGAGCTGCACACTGAGCTAGTTACTTGATTTCACTTTGAAAACGTTGAAATGACCAGTGACCACCTGTAATTGCACTGTTTACTATTTCATACAGTACTTTGTTTCAATAAATGAACCCAGTACATTTTACTGGGTTCAAACTGACACAAAAAGTTGATTTATTCATTATGATCCGTTTGAAAATTTGAAATATAGGCCTCCCTCTTATACAGGCCTCCTCCTAATACAAGCCTGGTACCCGCTACAGTTGAAACAAATACAAGCCGGGGTTACTATTAGAGGAATTACGGTAAATAATCTTTCCCCCCTCCTTTTTCCTCCGTTTTTCTCCCATCCCAATGTTAGTAGTTATGCTAATTCCCAACCCCCTTTCCTGGTCGCTGCGCACCTACCCCCCACAGTCGGTCTGGGAGAGTGGAGGCTATCACCGGTTCCTGAAAGGCAGCGAGCGAGCGAACTGGAGACGAAATCGCGCGCGACACTGTCCTGATATGAGGTGGCGTCTGTGTACCTGGAAGCACACGGGGGCAAAGCAGCCTGCGATTCTTGACCAATAAAAAGTGTTTAGGGGCGGGACTCTGCCGCGTAATCGCTCAACTAGAGACACAGCGAGCGAATATTTGAGGGGGGAACGACATCGCCGCTCAGTTCGCTGTCGCTCGCGGCAGGTCAGGATAGTCTGATTAAAACGAATACATTTTAATCATTTTCGCAATCGCGCTCGCTCGCGTCGCTGCCTGTCAGGAAGGGGTGTATCACGTGCTTCCTCCGACACACGTGTAGCCAATCAACCGCTTCTTTTCACCTGGCAGCGCGGACTCTCACTGAGAGGGTGTAACATGTGGAAGGATCACACTACCCCCCTTAGATCCTTTCCTCGCTGAGCAGGCGCCCCGACCGAACTGTAGGAGTCGCTGTTTCCAACGACCAGGACCCACCCACCCACCAGTTTTCCCACCCCTAACACTGCCAATTTAACGACCAGCCAAACTGGTAGCAATGCCGAGAGCTGGGCTCGCACCCAGCGTATCCTGCATTGGTGGCGAGCGCCTTGCCCACTACACCACCTAGCCGCCCTTCCTGCACTTTTTTCAATTATTTCTCAGCTTTTCTATCCTCCCAATCACATCCTAGAATGCACTCTAGAATGTCTGGCAGGGTTCGAAATTAACGGGGGCTTGGGGCATAATGCCCTTGAAAATGGACAAAATGCCTTCAAATCAGTTAAGGGGGGCACAAAATGCCCCTGACAGTTTACTAATTATATATATATATTTATCCGGTAATGGCGCGTCTGTGTATCGTACGGTTCAGATGACGCGCAAAAATCATTTGGCGGAGGTGAGCACTGGCTGCAGCAGCACTGCAGCTGAGCCAGGTGCTAGTCAGTTTGTGTACAAATGGCAAGCACAATCTAAATCAATCTTCATTACGACTTTAAAAACATAGCCATTAACATTACATAGGCATACACACATCTTGCCATAGCGTTAGCAGTTTGTACAAAACAACGCACGTTTTAACTATAGAATCAGCCCGCGAGGTAATACAGTCAACGAAATGTTACCGTAGCTACTAGCTAGCAGAGGAGGAAATGGGAGTCTGAGAGGCGGGTTGTTTAAAGACAATGATAGGCGTTTATTCAACATCCAAGAAGGCTAACATACAACTGTGTTTTACTAACTCCAACCGGGACTATTGCCGCTTTCCCACTGCATGCCATCACCTCCTAACGTTACCGGAGCTGATAATAACATTGCCTGAGCTGAAGGTGAGTGACACTAAAATGTCCGTGCGGAACCGGCGCCAACCCATAGATAGTTCCAACTCGGAGGTACTTCCCAAGGTGGGGTCCGGGAGGGGGGGGTTCGAGCTGGAGCATATGTGTGTAGGTTTTTAGATAACAGGTATTAGGGGTATATCTTATATAAGACAATTAACTAAAATGTGATTTCATTGGATGTGCTCTGACAATTAATGCTTGTATATCTTATCGTGTGTTGTCATGTTTGTTTATGTGTTTGTTTAAAAAATAATAAAAAAATAAGTTAATACTACAAATGTAGCCTATATTTTTCAGTCAGTTCGGTCTTTGTGTGCCAAACATTATTTAAGGCTGTAAACACTGTAACACTGTAAACTTTTTTTATTTTTTTTTAATAAATGAGAAGCATGTTTAGATTTGAGTGTTACATTTTTTTTTATAAAAATTTACGTATATCGAACCGAACTGAAAACCGTGACCCCAAAACCGTGATACGAACCGAACCGTCCATTTTGTGAACCGTCCCACCCCTACCGTTTATCATAAAAATTCAGTGCCCCCGAAATAAAAAAAAAAGCCCCCGAAAATCAATTAAGGGGGGCAAAAAAAGCCCTTGAATTTTTTTTTTTATTTCTAACCCTGATGTCTGGGATTTTATAATCAACCCCTGAGTCTACAATCACCAGTTATTACTAGTAATTACCTCGAGTGTGTGTCTGTCTTTCTTTCTCTCTTCATGTGGTGGATGCCCGTGTGCTTACCTCTGTCTATGCATTTGTAGTTTTGACCAGGCCATGCAGTCCCTGAGCAGAGTGGCTGGCAGCCAGACAGACGAGCTGACCGAGGTGTTTGTGGAGATGCGTGGCCACCTCTACCTGCACGCTGGCACCCTGCTGTTAAAGATGGCCCAGGAGCGTGAGCAGCAGTGGAGGGCAGTGGCAGACCTGGCAGCGCTCTGTTACCTGCTGGCCTACCAGGTACTGAGGATCACACATGGGCGTATGCATCCATGTGTAGATCAATGGAGCAAAGCTCTAACATTGGCAAGGATAGTGGTTTAATTCCCATAAAGGGTCACCGATACTGAGAAAATTAAAGCACTCATAGCGTTGTGAGCACACCTTGGATAAAAGCGCCCACCAAATGATATTTCATGTTAATATCACATGAGAGGAATGTGGAAATTGAGTTTTCTATTCCCTCTCTTTACTGTCAGACAAAACAAAAAGTAAAAAAATTGCTTGAATGAGGAGAATTGAGAATTGATTTTCAAAATGTATATTATTTCTATAAGCTATTTAAACGTATTTATGCTGATGTACGCTATTCTTTGGAGTAGTAAAAAAACGAAACAAAAAGAAACAACCAAAAACCATGGAATGAAGCATTCAAATAGTGATTTTGACGTTGGTTATCATGGATTACTTTAAATGTTCCAGACAGGGGCTCAACATGTTTTTGTGTCCCCTCTCCACCAGGTGCTCAGACCGAAGGCCAAAATGACCAAAGGTGAACAGTCTGCTCCCCCACTTCTGGAGCTGCTGGCCAGTGACAGACAGAGCCAGGCCGGCCACATGCTGCTCAACCTCAGCACGGACACACATGCACTCGTCAGAGAGGTCAGTCCATACTCTAGAGAAAAATAAATGAAGGTGGCTAGAAGTTTGCCTTTTTGTTAAATGAGAAGAGATCAAAGATATATTTTCCCATTTAGAGTTTTTGTTCAAAGATACTGTTGGGAAACGGTTTCTACATTTGTCCCTCAAGTTTGCCATTGAACAGGGATGTGATTTATCCGTTTTTAACCGGATTTCAGTTTTTTCTGACCTAAAATCATGATAAATTGTTTTTATATATATAATTATTTTTTAACACTTTAATCGCCGGAAACTAGGGATGCTCGATATTGGCTTTTTTACCGATACCGATATTCCGATATTGTCCAACTCTTAATTTCCGATACCGATATCAACCGATACCGATATATGCAGGGTTTCCCCGTCCAAAAAACTGAATAATTTCAGGTAACTAATAATTTCACTGGATATATATATATAACAAATATTGTTATTGTTTTAAATTTTTTTTAAACCGATACCGATATTTTCCGATATCACATTTTACTGCTGATATCGGCCGATAATATCGGACATCCCTACCGGAAACGCCGTAACTCGTCATTGCCCGCCATGCTCAATCTGCCGAAGACGCGTAACACGTCTTTGATATCAATATTTCAAAAATCTGTGATCGAAATCATATTTCTCCTCCGAGGACCTGAGATATACTGCTGATCTCCACTCAACTCTCTAAACGGTTCAAGAGCGCCATCTGGTGGCAGATCAGCCAACAGGAAGTGACGCGCCAAACAGGAAGTGCTCATCCATATTTCGTCCGGGCACTCGCGATCGTTAGCCGGACTCCATCTCGACACTGGATAATTAATCGCTCGCCCTAACTCAATAAACAACGTTATTTGGACGTATATAGTATTATACAACCTGGAAATGGTTCATCTAGATCAGGGGTCAGCAACCTTTTTGACATGGAGTGCCTGTTTGAAATATAGTTGTAACTAGTGTGCCTCAACAATATTCCATGCATCGTAATTTTTTTTCTTCTCATAATCAGGTCTTTTTAATGATAATTTTTACATTATTACATCATTATTGTTATTGTTATTATTAACAATATTATTATGATGGTTGTATCAACCCTAAATCTGAGTGGGGGGGGGGAATGCAATGCAGACAAACAGCTGCATACAGTGCGACCATTTCACTCACATTTGCCCATACATTTTTGGACACATCACACACCATCGGTGTGTGTACTGTACGTGTGCTGTCATAGCTCCACCTACAGGCCTAATGGAGAACACCAGGAGAACACCAGGATGTGAATGGAGGGTGAATGTGAGGTATATCGTGTAAATAAGTTTTGATTGATCGCAAGACTACAATGTACATTTTTTTTTAATAATAAGTTACCAGAACTTAAAAATATTGAGTTCAGTTACTGTGCATTAAGGTTTTCAGTTTTCAATCCATAATAAGTTAACAGAAAAATAAGTACACAACCACATTATTTCAACCTAATAAAACTGTTTATTGGCATTGTTTTAA
This sequence comes from Notolepis coatsorum, assembly GCF_963971535.1. Taxonomy (NCBI): domain Eukaryota; kingdom Metazoa; phylum Chordata; class Actinopteri; order Aulopiformes; family Paralepididae; genus Notolepis; species Notolepis coatsorum. The sequence continues at coordinate 118,581,774 of NC_140167.1, forward strand.
GAACACAAGTTGACTTGGTAATACTCATTTTGAGTAAAAAAAATGGCTTTTAACATGTGCAATGTTCAATGAAATAGAAAAATAAATAATACAATTTGGTGATTAATCCCACTGGTCACAATGGTGACCGTAATAATGTTTTTGTTATAAGGCTCTGCAAATGTTACTGAATGATGTAGCAATGTATTTCCAGCTAAATTGAAATAATAAACAAATAAAGGGTCTCAATTAAATATGTGGTAGTAAAAAGAACCTGTGGGAGGATTTCAACAAGATAAATGCGACAACAGTGCAAAATATTTCACTATAATATTTCAAAGCACATTTTTTATTTTATATATATTACTGCTGCCCCCGCGTGCCTATGCAGGCACGCGTGCCTAGGGTTGCCTACCCCTGATCTAGATCAACATCCCATAATCGAAAACTGTACTCCAAGCTGATCGTCCAACGGCGCGAGGAAGATACGGTAAGATCCAGCGTTATTTTCTAACGTGTTCCATATGAACTGCTCTGATGATCATATGACCCACACTAGGTGAATGATATAACGTTGCCCACGGAATTATAAACGACCCCCTGCCCATCCGGTCAACATCAGATGATACGTAGTAACTTCTAGAAGTACCTCCAGTTGACATTTTTTATCTGGCACCGATCGCTACCAAACTGTATTTGATCATCAATATAATGCATTTGGGGCTATAAATCAAGTTCTGGAGAAAGCTGCAGAAAACGATAAAAACATACTTATACTTTAGACCATATTTTAGTATGAATATGTAAATGAAAAAGTATAACGTTGCTACATCCTGAACAATGGATATAGGACATTGAATGGGCCATAATAATGTCAATTTAGCAATAGAATTGAAAAAGTTATAGCCCTGCAAAGAAGGGGAACTTCTCCATAGACAAATCGAGCTGGCTAGGGATGGTAAATTATGAATTTAACCATGGCGATCAAAGTGTTAAAAATGTTAAAAAAAAAAAAAAAAAAAATTATTATAAATATTTGGATCAGGATCAATATTGAGCTTTATGTATGTTTTGATTATTTTTCCACTTGGTCTAAGACTCAAAGCGAAATGCGAAAGCAACATCTATCAGACCTGCTATTCTTGCATAACAGATTTTCAACCCCTCTCCCACGTTCCTCTTCCCTGTGAACAGTTCAATCTATACAAATAAAATGTGTTCATTCATTCAAATGGAGTGTTTATTTAAAAAGAAAATTATAATAATCTTTTCGGAAATTTTCAGGTTTTTTCTTAACACTTTGAGTGCCGGGACACGTCTTTTCACGTCTTTGCTGGCCATGCTAAAGTTGCCGGGGGACGCTGTACAGCGTCCTTATATCAATATTTCAAAAATCTGCGATCGGATTCATAATGTCCCTCCGCTGGCCTGAGATCCACCAGCAGGACCCACTGAGCTCTCTGGCGGTTCAGGAGCGCCATCTGGTGGCCGATCGGCGCAATCGCCAAAACAGGATGTTGAATAGAGGTTGTCATGACGACCGTAGTACTTCCGGGCGCTCGCTATGGTTCATGTGACTCTGGCTCGTCACGCTACACGGTGATCGATTGCCAATAACTCGATAAACAACATGATTTGGACGTATATACCATTATACAAGCTGGAGATGGACCGGGTAAAAATATATCCCATAATGATAAAATTTCTACTCGACGATGATCGCCCAACGGCGCGCGGAGACTGGGGTGAGTTTCAGCGTGTAACGTTACCTTCTTCGATAATAACTGATATTATCAACATTTGACCCACATTAGATGATTGGTATAACGCTGCCCACGGAATTATAAACGCCCCCTCGCCCATCCGGTCAACATCAGATGACGTGTAGTAACTTCTAGAAGTACGTCTAGTTGGAATTTTTTATATCGCGCTGATTGCCATCAAACTGTATTTCATCATCAATATAATGCATTTGGGGCTATATATCACGTTCTGGAGAAAGCTGCAGAAAGAGATGAAAACATACTTATACATTAGACCATACTTTACTATGAATATGTGAATGAAAAAGTTTAACGTTGCTACACAATGAACAATACATATAGGACTTTGAATGGGCCCTAATAATGGCAATGTAGCAATAGAATTTAAAAAGTTATAGCCCTGCAAAGAAGGGGACTTTCTCCATAGACAAATAGCGCTGGCAATCTATGGTATATCATTAATTTAACCTTAGGCAACCAAAGTGTTAATCCTTTCACTGCGACAATACACAGAAGGTTAACCCTTTCACTGCCGCACGGCAGCAGGTTAACCCTTTCACTGCCACACTACAAAAGGTTAACCTTCTGTAGTGTGGCAGTGAAAGGGTTGGCACAATCCTGATTGAAGCCTAGCTGCAAGCTCACTGCTAGTAGTTAGCACACCAGCAGGCCTCGAGCTTAACTCATTGACTGCCACGCTGTTTTTCCATCTACTCCATGGTGCCAGTGTTATTGACCATTTTCACGATGTTTGCTGACCCATCGTATATTCTATATTATAGCTATGGAGACAATAGTATGGCTCATTTGACGGGCACTATTTATACTCCAACAGGGACAAAACAGTTTATTTCTACATACCTTCGTTTCTGCACTATACCACGCCCCGTTTCACATTAATCCAGGCTGGTTTTCTAGATCGTGAGATATAGTGTTTTGTGTGCATATGCTCAAATATCCCGGCTGCTCGCCTGAAACCTATATTATTGCCAGGTCAAAGGTAAACACGGCTATTTGTTTCTTCACAAAGCCATCGGGGGGGGTCGTTTTCCGACACTGCGATCATTACAAAAGCATGTTTTATGATGGGGTTCGGTAAAATAGACGTTACCTTTGTCAGCAGGTACTCCACTCTCGCTTGTTGTCTTGGATCAGAACAGGATCAATTAGGGCTGACCTTCGAAGCTTTTTTTGGCAATCGAAGCTTCGGGCCCGAGCTTCGATTTTAATTCGAAGCTTCGAGGGAAAAAAATATATAGTACCGGTAATTATTTTTTATTTTATTTTTTTTATCTTATGTTGTGGGACTTGTACAGCACTTTGGTAAACTTTGTTGTTTTTAAATGTGCTCTATAAATAAAGTGGATTGGATTAATTAATTAAGTAGCCCCTTTCGTGACTGACGCAGCCAACAAGGTTTCACTCGGCTGCGCTGCCTGGGTGCAGTGGGGCTGCTCTCGCAGCCAACGACATGACATAATTATGTTGCAACCTTCGTCTATCAAGCAAACAATTATATTATATTTAATTTATAATTATATCAGACAATGCACCTACAAAAGCAGATGATTACAATTAAATTAGCCAACTTGGTAACACATTAGTCATAGCAGCATAGGCATAGCCTTATTAATGTTTTGTGTGGCGCCGTCGTGTACAACGATACTTATGTTTTTTTGGTGATTTGACAAAGTTGTTGTAGAGTTGTGATATGCCATTTTCTTCTGGCATATCTGGCACTCGGCTTTTTGGGCATTGTCTTTGCATATTTTAAAGTGTAACCACACGTCTGATGACTTCTTCGTCGACATGTCTGCTGCACATGTCCTTGTTGTTTTCAACACAGATAATCTCCACATGCTTGTTGTAGAGGGGTGGAGTCGAGGCGCCGCTTACTTTTGTTTCATTGGAATGGAGGCGCAAGATTTTGGAGGCATTTTTTAAACTTAGATTTTTTTTTTTTATGTTCGAAGCTTGTGCCATCGAACGAAGCTTCAAAGTATTTAAGACAGCCCCAGGGACGTCAATATGGCACTCATATCTGTCCTCCTTAAAAAGGACAAAGAACCCACCGAATGTGGTAGTTATAGACCCTTAAGTCTCCTCGGAACCGATCTCAAGCTGTATGCTAAGGTACTAGCCATCAGACTTCAAAAGCATATGACATCTTTAGTTCATCCTGATCAGACTGGCTTCATAAAAGGCCGCCTGATCACGGATAATATAAGACGGTTACTACATGTATTAGACGCCAGCAAGGATGCCATTCCACCTACAGCTGTATTATCCTTGGATGCGATGAAAGCTTTTGATAGGTTGGAATGGTCTTATTTATGGGCAGTACTCGGAAGGATGGGGTTAGGAAACTGATTCATTAATATGATAAAAGTATTATACAAAGACCCATCGGCCATGATTATAACAGGTAAATTCACCTCCTCACTCTTTCCTGTGTCGCGCTCGTCCAGACAGGGTTGCCCTCTTAGTCCCGGACTATTTGCTCTATCCTTAGAGCCTTTAGCACAGTATATAAGACAATCCCAATCCATAGAGCCAATCTCAATTAAGGGCACACAGCATCATATTAGTTTATATGTGGACGACGTAATATTGTTCATGCAAAACCCTACCACCTCACTGCCTCATCTTCTCAAGCTGATTGATGATTTTGGCAATCTATCGGGATTTAGGATAAACTGGCCAAAGTCGGCCTTCCTCCCACTTAATGTCTCTGCGAAGGCTACAATCCTTCCAGGAAATATACCAATGGTAGAACACTTTAGATGTCTTGGAGTTGAAATATTCCCTACTATATGCCAAACGGTGAAGTATAATTATACAAGACTCCAATATAGGATCACAAATGACTTTGACAGGTGGTCAAAACTTAACTCAGTACAGGCCCGAGTATCAATAGTTAATATGGATGTTTTACCTAGAATCAACTTCTTTAGTTCAATGGTACCGTTACCCCCCCTTGCTGGTTACTGGAAAAAATTACACTCCACCGCATCAGGGCTGTACGCTAAGCTTTTTCACTAGGTGCAAAAAATATTTTAAACATTTTTAAATAACAATTTTACCATTATTAAAAAAATATGTTCTTCCTGCCTCATTACTGTGGTCCTTTTATTTAACATTTAAGTGCGTTTGTTTTCAGGTTTGCATCTTTTATAATGAACCAACTGAGAAAGTGTGTAAATCACTAATGGAACAAAAACAACAGTGTGTGTGTGTGTGTGTGCGCGTGCGCGCTTGTGTAGTGCTCCTTGAATGAGATCATCACAACACACACACACCATTGCATTAATCAGGAGGACAAGAAACTCTGCATACATTTGTTTCACAATGAAAAGTGCTTTAGAAATCGAATTAATTATTATTGTAAATAACCCCATGAAAGGTTTATTATTTGTATGGGTAATTACCTGCTTCATATTTGTGATGTTACTGGTTTCAGTGTGTGCCTAAAGTGATCAATGTGTTGGGCCGTTTATAGAGATCTATGCCAATTAATGTTTATGTATATCCGGGACTTTTTTTTATAAGAATTGAGAGGTATTTGTATATGTGACCTTTATTGTGAAAACAGTGTTGCAACGCAACCTTATTTACATTTGCGCTTTTGACAGTGAAATGTTCAGTCCAACTTAGCTCGAAGGAAAGACTAATAAAAAAGGTTTAATTGACCCGTATGAGGCTCTTACCGTAGGACTTTGTTTATAGAAGTGGAATGTAATACTATGCAAAACGAGAAATAAACAGTGATTTTACCAGCAGTAAAGTTGCAAGCCACTTTCATTTCATATACGGGAACCGACAATTATTAGTATTATCTTATTTGCATATTGTCTCATTATTAGATAGATAGATAGACGGTATGGTCTAAAATTTATATCACGGTATAATTTGAACGCAGGCTATATAAAGAATGACATCCTCAAGGCATGTAGATTTATAATATTTTAACTTAAAACTAGGCTACTTTTGCGTATACAGTCATTATATTCCAAATAAAATAAGTCCAGAGTCGAGACTCCGTGTTGCTCCCAACGAATCCCTATAGTATGCAACTGCAGAGCCGCAGAGCAGGGGCGCTTTCAGATCCGGTCACAGGCCCGCTCAACAGCGCCCCCCACCCAACGGCTGAATTGCCAATGGCTGAATTGGAGTATTGCACTGTGCAGGCAAAGCTGTCCAGCTCTGCGGCTCTGCAGCTGCATGCTTCTCGCAAAATCCAGCATCCAGCATCCAGCTCCCGCTGCCCAGCCGTCGTTATCAGAACACTACACACGTATCATAATGTTCACAGCAAACTGTAGTTGATCACCAGGTATGTTTTATTAACGTAGAATAATTCATATAAGATAAACGATAGGGAAATCTCTTACCTTTCTCCACTGGTTAAAAATGCCAGGAACTGAAATTGAAACTTGCTGTGCGCCGTCGCAACGTTGCTACCAGATATAATATTTCACTCGCAACGGCCAAATTAAGGGGTAATTTGCGATCATCTCGTCGCAGTGTACAGCCCTGCGCATATAAATTTATTTGGAACAACAAACCTCCACGAATAAAAAGATCCACCGCACAGAGAAACAAAGCCGACGGAGGTTTAGCATTTCCAGATTTCTACCACTATTTTAAAGTGTTCTCTTTAAGACCACTGATCACCTGGTTTGATTCTCAAGCATCTGTATCCTGGAGAACATTAGAAGAAAACATAGTGGCACCACATAGACTGCAGGATATAGTATACACCAAATTATCAATTAAGCAATGCGACTTGAAATTTGGTCCTCTTATTACACACGTGATTCGGATATGGCGTGACACACAGAAAAAATTTACTAACCAACATAAATGGCATAACCATTCTCCCCTATTCAATAACAATGCACTCCTTATTGCACAATGACCTATCAGATATCCCAAATGGGAAAAGCAGGGCATACATACATTGGGAGATATCTTCAACGAACAGGGTTTCTGTAGCTATCATGAAATTCATAACAAATTTAACCTCACCAGCTCCACTTATTATTTCTATATACAGTTATTAGCAACTTTGAAGGCTCATGGAGTCTCATTAAAGATGCCACTTGAGCACCACAGATATCACAAATTCTTCTATGAAAGGGAGACATCGAGAGGCTTCGTATCAGACTTTTATCATCACTTACTTACGTCTTCGTATGGAATCCTTCCCCTAGACTCAGTCTGGAGGAGGGATATACCAGACTTGGAAGTAGATTTTGATTGGCAAGAAGTCTGGGCAAACGTTCGACTAGCGTCACGCAACCCGGATCATTAACAGATGAATCTTAATTATATTCATAGGACTTACCTGACTCCTATAAGATTGAACCGAATGGGGCTTAAACAAGACTCTATGCTCCTTGTGTCTAAGGGGTGATATCGGTACATTTATACATATGTACTGGGAATGCCCCCCTGTTAAGATATTCTGGGAAGAAGTAACCACGCAATTATCAGAATTTTTATTTCTGACCATACCTGTACTGCCTTCTCTATTGTTGTTGAATGATGTTTCTCAGTTAGCAGCCTCTATACAGCTAAAGAGACTAATTTTGTCCGGTCTTACGGCTGCTAAAAAGCTGATAGCATCACGCTGGATTCAACCGGATAAAATGTGCCGGAAGGTATGGGTTCTTACCTATCTCGATGTGATTTTTCTAGAGATATCTACAGCAAGAATTTTAGGTGTCAATGAAGCCAGCATTGCAATCTGGTTAGAAGTGGTGGAGAGAATAAAGGTTAGCATATGAATTGTAATCCTTGGTTAGAAACGAAATAATGGATGGATTATCCAAGGGGGGTCCTGAGGGGGGGGGGGGGGGGGGGGGGGGGAAGAAGAGCGAGTAAGAGCATATGTATGTATTGTATTGTATTTAGGGATAGGTACCGAATTCTGTACTTTTGAGGTACCGAACCGAAACACGTCGGTACTACCGAGTATCGATTCAAGTGAGATACCAAAAGAAAAAAAAAAATCTTTCTTTTCATGTCAACGTTCACACGCACAATATATGCTTACCTAGGATTTGACTTAATTCAACAACAAAGCAGTCGGAGCAATGGCAAGCCGAAAACGATCGAAATTGTAGTTATTTGAAGTTTGGATAATTTTTTTCACGACTGAGGTAGGTAAATACAATACTACAATAAAGTACAGAAAAAAGGTACCGTTGGGTACCGGTATCGATTCACAGGTACCGGTTCAAATGTGAAAGGTACCCATCCCTAATTGTATTGCAAGTATTTTGTATATATCTCGTAAACTACATCTGTGATTTATTGTGGATATTTACTGTTAATGCTTGTGTGTCTAGTTTTATGTCATGTCAAAAAAATATTAAAAAAAAAATTAATTTGATTGGATCCGCGCCTTCCATTTTTTCAGGGATGCCGATCACTCAAGTTGGCTCTGCGCGAGCGGTTTTCAAGATCATCCAACTTGTCCACTAGCAGAGCATTCTCTGTTTTGAGTTGAGCATATGCGCCCTCCATCTCGACGACTCTGTCGCTGTAGTCAGACAAGCCCGATTCGACGGAGGTGATCCGTTGTCCATGCATATCCAACGTGGATTTTATTGCCTTACCGTTTTAACTTCTGAGTAACTCCCATTTAAAAAAAATAAACTATTTGTTTCCGGTTTGTTAAATAAGTTTGAATCCAAGATAATGCAGATAAGGAGAAACCGTAACATTAAAGTTTAAGTAAGAATTTGTGATCTATGATGTCGAATGCTGCAGTAAAATCAAGCAAGACAGTGCCAACCATTTTCTTTTTATCTATCTCTTTCAGCCAATAATCCATCATTTGGGATAAAGCAGTCGCTGTTGAATGTCCTTCACGATATGCATGTTGAAAATCAGTGGTTAATGTGTTCAAAGAAAAGTAGCATTTAATCTGTTCACTTACTATTCTTTCCATCAGTTTACTTAAAACTGGCAGTAAACTTATCGGACGACTATTAGATCCTGAGAATGGCAATTCCAAAATGTTTGGCAGTGGTATTACTTTGGCAGTTTTCCACTGTTGGGGATACAAACATTCACTAAAGGATTGATTTATAATATGACAGATAGCGGGGGCAATTAAATCAGCGACCAATTTCAGAAGTTTCCCGTCAAGACCGTCAACACCTGATGGTTTGTTTTTAGTGGTACTTAACATATGTTCTACATTACTTATAGTCACACTATCAAAATTAAATTTACAATTTTTATCTTTCATTATTTTATTCTTTATTAATAAATATGATTTTTCATTATCTATTGTTTGCATATTATTCCTTAAATTATCTACTTTTCCAATAAAATAATTGTTAATATGATTAGCAATCTGGTTTGGTGAGGAATTTTCCTTCTGTTTCTAGAAAGGATGGGGTAGGTTTCTTATTCCTGGCACTGCCCATTATTTCATTTAGAGTATTCCATAATAATTTACTGTAATTTTTAATATAATCAAACTTATTTTCATAATACAATTTCTTCTTCATTTTGTAACGACATTTCTTAATTTGCAATATACCTCCCAGTCTGATTTATAACCTGATGCATTTGCTATTAATTTAGCTTGATTACGTTCTATCATATACTCTTTTAGTTCATCATCCAACCATGGTGTTCTGACGCTTCTGACGGTAAACTTTCTCAATGGTGCATGTTTGTCAACAAGTGGCATAAAAATGGTATCAAATTCCCATAGAGATTTTTCTGGATCTTTTTCAATGAAAACCAATCTATGTTAAGGTCACCCATAAAATAAATCTCATTACTCAAATCACACACTTGGTCCAACATGTCACATATTTGTTCTACACATTATTTGCAATAGGTGGTCTATAACCGCAACCGATCAACATAGGCTTCAAATGAGGCAAGTGTACTTGCAGCCATAATGTTTCAATTTAATTATTCATTAAATCTTTCCTAATCTTCACTGGAATAAGATTCTGAATATAAAAAGCAATCCCTCCCCCAAATGCATTCCTGTCCTTCCTAAAAAATGTTGTATCCATCAATTTGCAATGCCCCATCCTCAAATGTAGAATCAAGGTGTGTTTCTGATATAGCTAAGATATGGAAATTGTCTGATAGTAAAATCTCTGATATCTCAGCTAGCTTGTTTCTTATGCTACAGATATAATATGTGCCATTTTTAAACCCTTTTGGGTAGGTTAGTATTAATTAGCATTGTTTCAAGTTTCTTTATTAGTTGTGGTACAGAATACTTTTATACAAAATGCTTCTTTTTGTTACGCTCCAGAGACTGTGCTAGACAAAAATAGATAAGTATAAAATAAGTATAGCAAGTATAAAATAGAAGTCAAGTACCTAGACAAAAGTGTTCAGTATATACATATATACAATGTACAATGCAGAGTAGAAGTAACTGAGTTACAATACAATATACTATACAGTGCAAAGCAGAAATGGGATGAGGTGCAATTTGGGTACAATTTACAGTAAGGTGTAATGAGGTATGGGTTGTAGTGCAAATTCTTTACCAATAAATATAAAGTGTGTTTAGGTGTTCTAAAGTGGGTGCTGCAGTGAGTTGTTTGTTTAAAGTGAGTGTGGATGTGTGTGCTGTGCGTGCATTTGATGGTTGTTACATAGTGTTATTGTCATTTAGCATTCTGATTCTGGCCTGAGGATGGAAGCTTCTTCTGAGTCTCTCTGTGCTTGCCATGAGACTCCGGTATCGCTTGCCTGACCGCAGCAGTTCAAAGAGGCAGTTGTTTGGGTGGCTGGAGTCTTTGATAATTATCTTAGCCTTAACTATGCAACGCTTGTTGTAAATGTCCTGGAGAGTGCGGGAAGCCCCCCTCCAATTGTGCGTGCGGCTGAACGGGCCACTCTCTGTAGTCTGCTACGGTCTTGTGCGGTGCTATTCCCAAACCAGGAGGTGATATTGCCAGTCAGGATGCTCTCTATTGTGCATGAGTAGAAGTTCTTAAGGATCTTCTGACTGACTTGGAACTTCCTTAGGCGCCTGAGGAAGTAGAGGCGTTGCCATGCCTTCTTCACAACACTGTCAATGTGTGTGGTCCATGTCAAGTCCTCGGATATGTGGACTCCGAGGTACTTGAAACTGTTCACTCTCTCAACCGGTGCCCCGTCGATGCTGAGAGGGCTGTAGTCCCTGACCCCCGACCTCCTGAAGTCCACAATCATCTCTTTTGTTTTGCTGACGTTCAGGGAGAGGCAGTTCTCCTGACACCACTGCGACAGATTCTCTACCTCTTCCAGGTAGGCCCTCTCGTCGTTGGCAGAGATCAGGCCCACCACTACTGTGTCATCAGCAAATTTGATGATTGTGTTGTTGTTCCGCTGTGCCACACAGTCATGTGTGTACAGGGAGTAGAGGCGGGGACTCGGAACACAGCCCTGGGGGGCCCCTTATGTTTTTTTTTTTTTTTTTTTTTTTTATCCCCCCCCCCCCCCCCCCCCCCCCCTCCTTTTTCAGATTTTTCTCCCATCCCACTGTTTAGTCGTTATGCCAATTCCCAACCCCCTTCCTGGTTGTTGCGCACTCCCCCCCTACTGTTGGTCCGGGAGGCCGGAGACTGTCACATGCTTTCCTCCGACGCATGTGCAGCCAGCCGGCAGCCATCCTGGCAGCGCAGATTCTCACCGGGAGAGTGTAACGCCTCCAGATCCTACCCTCGCTGTGCAGGCGCCCCGACCAAACTGTAGGGATCGCTGTCCACAACACCCAGGACCCACCCATTAGCTTTCCCACCCCTAACACTGCCAATTGTGTTAGTATGAACGACCAGCCAAGCTGATAGCAACGCCGAGAGCTGGATTAGAACCCAGCGTCTCCAGCGTTGATGGCGAGCGCCTTGCCCACTACACCACCTAGCCGCCCGGGGGGCCCCTATGTTGAGCGTGATGGATGAGGAGGTGCAGTTGCCTGCTCTCACCACCTGGGGTCTACCCGTCAGGAAGTCCAAGACCCACTGGCAGAGGTCATAGTTCAAGCCCAGGTCCCTGAGCTTGGCTATGAGTTTGGAGGCGACTATGGTATTGAATGCTGAGCTGTAGTCGATGAATAGCATTCTCACATACCGGTAGTTCCCCTGCCTCTTGTCCAGGTGTGATGCTGCTATGTGCAGCACATGGGCTATGGCGTCCTCCGTGGACCTGTTGGGGCGATATGCAAATTGCAGGGGGTCAAGGTGTGTTTCTGATATAGCTAAGATAATATCATGGAAATTGTCTGATAGTAAAATCTCTGATATCTCAGCTAGCTTGTTTCTTATGCTACAGATATTTATATGTGCCATTTTTAAACCCTTTTTGGGTAGGTTAGTATTAATTAGCATTGTATACTATATGATATATTCATAATGTCGGTATATGTGGCAAGGGCAACAACCATTCAACTGTCCCTCTGCTGCTTTGGGGTGCTACTTCGGGATCGGATTATCAGTCTGTCATACCTCAGAAAGGCGATCTCTCCTCTCATCCTCTCCTCTCATCTTGGGCAACAGTTCTTTTCTTTTCAGACAGACAGTGTCTGTGTGGTCCTCGTCTATGGAAATGTTCGTTTACAGGGAAGCGCATCTCCATAGCCAACGCCATGACTCCTGTAATCAGAGTTTAATATTATTGTGGCTCGCTTCTTTAGTGCGACCATCTTACATCTTACACTATTCTATCACTAGGTTTGCTGAACTGTTAAATATCAAGAATCCCTACCTGGAATGGCCTCCAGTATCTCCATCTCTTCTTCTGTAAACAGCCACTCCTCCGGCCGCTGCCTCTGCTGAGGAGGCCCCACCTCCTCGTGTGTCTGGGTCCCAAACCCAGGGTGGCAAGGAGGTAGGCCACGAGCAGCAGGCTCCACAACCAAATGCGCTGGTTGACCTGAAAGGCACACAGCCAGAATGAAGGATTTTTTATTCATATTAAATTTACATTTACATGTTGTCATTTAGCTGACGCTTTTATCCAAAGCGACCTACAAGTTCTGTACGACAAGTCAGCAGGAAGGGTACGACTCTTACAACTGAGTAACAATGATCAAACAGTGCTGAAACTTGGGTGCTGCAGTATTGAGTGAATAGACGACATATTAGTATAGTAGGAGGAGTGCATGGTAGTATAGGACAGTAAGAAGGTTAGTGTTTTTGTGTTTTTTTTTCATTTCAGATATTGATTGAAGAAGTGTGTTTTTAGTCAACAGCAAAAGATTGGTTGGGATTCGGCTGTCCTAACTGGTGCGAAGGTATATTTATTTAAAGACAAAAGGATGAAAAGTCAAATTACATATAGCATAGAAGATGTCACCGTTAAGAGCGAGATGTCCTGCAGGCTGGAACATGGGTGTCATGCATCTCATGGTGAATGTTCAGTGTAGATCCTTTATGCTCAGGTTTGTTCAGTAGCTCTTTCTTGGAGTCGAGATAATTGTTGAATATATACCCTACACAAATGTTCTAGAATGTCTATTATGACATCATACTGTGTTCTAGAATGTCCTATTATGACATCATACTGTGTTCTAGAATGTTCTATTATGACATACTGTGTTCTAGAATGTTCTATTATGACATACTGTGACATCACAAATGTTCTAGAATGTCTATTATGACATCATAATGTGTTCTAGAATGTCCTATTATGACATCATACTGTGTTCTAGAATGTTCTATTATGACATACTGTGTTCTAGAATGTTCTATTATGACATCATACTGTGACATCACAAATGTTCTAGAATGTCTATTATGACATCATACTGTGACATCACAAATGTTCTAGAATGTGGTATTATGACATCATACTGTGACATCACAATGGAACATGTTGAATAGTTACACAAATGTTCTAGAATGTTTGATTATGACATCATACTGTGACATCACAACGGAACATGTTTGACTTCATTTGAATAATATAAATAATATGTATTATAATGTAATGTAATATTATATATTATAATATAATGTAATATAATGATAAAGTATATTATATTTAGCTCCCATTTGAATAATATAGAAATATGTCTAAAAACATGACATTATTTAGAAGTCTTAAAATAAAATTAATTTAATTTAAATTAAAATAAATGTAAAATAATAATAACTTTATTTATATAGCACCATTCATACAGATTGCAGCTCAAAGTGATTTACACAAAAAACGTACAAAAGGATAAAGAAAAAATTATAATTAAATTAAATAATAAAGACATTAAAATGATAAAAACGGTAATAAAACAACTAGATAAGATAGTAAAAATAGCTAAATAAGACAAACGGTAAGACACTAACACAAGACAATAAATAAATTACAAATAAAATAATAATAAAGACGGAAAAATAAAATAGTTAAAATAATAAAATAGCTAAATTAGATGGTAAACAATAAGAAAAAAATGTATATAACAGTAAAATAAGACATTAATAAATAACAAATTAAATGATAAGAAAACTACATAAAATAATGATACAAATTATAATAAAATATGTAAGTAAAAAATAATAGAAATAAAGAAAAATAAGACCATAAAGATAATAATTCATTAAAAAGCTATAGTTTAAAAAGGTACGTTTTGAAGCGCGGATAGGATCTAAGTGGGATAGTGTGATCCTTCCACACGCTACGCCCTCTCAGTGAGAATGGGGAAAAGAAGCGGTTGATTGGCTGGACGTGTGTCGGAGGAAGCACGTGATAGCCTACACTCTCCCAGACCGACTGGGGGGTAAGTGCGCAGCGACCAGGAAGGTGATTGGGAATTGGCATAACGACTAACATTGGGATGGGAGAAAATCGGAGGAAAAAGGAGGGGGGAAAGATAAAAAAAAAAAAAAAAAAAAACTTTTTGAGCAGTTTATTTAAAGTGCCAACGAGTCTGCTGTCCTAATGACCGGCAGGAGAGTGTTCCACAGTTTTGGGGCGTAGCAGCTGAAAGCACTGATCACAACATGTTAGGTCACCACTTGTAACTCTGCTGTGGACACTGAGCACCCGGCACTAGCAGACACAGGGATAAACAGAGGGAGGCTACTGATGCCAGTGGGTGGTAGGGGTGTAAAGGTACATGTATCCGTACCCAACCGAACCGTTTCAGTGTGTACCGTACCGAACGGCTGTGTAGTGTACCCAACGAATACAACGGTATGTTAACCACTAACGACCGGCCACCAGGGGCTGTTTTTTTCACAATCTAATATAATTATTATTATTACTTGTATTTCTTTTACAAGTCGATTATTAATTTCAATATAGAATATTTGTTGACAGCCCTACAAGTACAATTAGTTACTGCACACTACATCACTCCTGAGTGGAACATGGAAAGCCAAACTTTCCCCCACTGTACCGAAAACCTGTACCGAACCTTGACTTCAAAACCGAGGTAGGTACCGTACCGTGGTTTTTGTGTACCGTTGCACCCCTGGTGGGTGGTGGTGATTAATTCTTTTTTTAATCACCCCCCCCCCCCCCCCCCCCCCATGTGTTTTCATGCAATCCATTCCAAAGGGGTGCAGTACCACAGGGAGACGATATGGGGCGGTATTTTCCAAATGGAGCTCAGAGAGTTTGCAGCACTAACGTGAGACTAGATTGATGAAATATGAATTCAAATCAAATCTCTAATAAAAAAACAAACGACATATCGCATCGTTGGCAATGAACGGTCGGCATGAACAAACGACATATCGCGTCGTTGGCATTGAAAGTGTTAAAGGAAAACTCCAACATTTTGGGAAATTTGCTTATTTAACATCTTCCCTGGAGTTAGACAAGAAGATACATACCTTTTTTGTCTCTGTGCGTGCATTAGGCTTAGGGAACAGCCGCTCCGTTAGCGTAGCTTAGCTTCATCACTGGAAGTTGGTCAGACTTGTACCCTGACCGTGACGTTCCCTACAGTGCCCTACAGTCACGAAATACACTCCAAATACAACTCCAAAACGTTCCTGTAAACATGTTGTGACCTGTGTATTTACCACGTGGAGAAATAAAAAATAATTGAATTAGACAATTACGTTTTCTAAGCAAATATACTCTGAACTATTTTTTGCCATTTTATTCAAAGGATCCTAACCGATTGAAGTTTATGGATACCATGACTTAGCTGCTAGCTCACGGAGATAACCAACAACCAACCGGGCACTCAAGCCGATAACGAGGGTAGCTTTCGGTGGGGGGGGGGGGGGGTTCAAAATAAAAGAGCGACGTCTATAACAGCGGAAATACGTTTATTCTGTACATTATCTAACGTTACAACTAACCTAAAACTAACTTAAACCCTTGTTATCTGCTTGAGTGCCCGGTTGGTTGTTGGTTAGCTCCGTTAGCTAGCAGCATATCAAGATGATCAAGATCAGCCATGGGAATACTGTTTTCTAAATTGGGGAGGCTTTTAATCGTCAAGGTAAGAGGATTTTAAGTCATGGTATCCATAAACTTCAATCGGTTAGGATCCTTTGAATAAAATGAGAATGTAAACAAACACGGCGTCACGTTGAAATCACTGACTGCGCCCCGAGAGGAGTGGTTAGGCAAAAAATTGTTCAGAGTATATTTGCTTAGAAAACGTAATTGTCGAATTCAATTATTTTTTATTTCTCCACGTGGTAAATACACCGGTCACAACATGTTTACAGGAACGTTTTGGAGTTGTATTTGGAGTGTATTTCGTGACTGTAGGGCACTGTAGGGAACGTCAGGGTACAAGTCTGACCAACTTCCAGTGATGAAGCTAAGCTACGCTAACGGAGCGGCTGTTCCCTAAGCCTAATGCATGCACAGAGACAAACAAGGTATGTATCTTCTTGTCTAACTTCAGGGAAGATGTTAAATAAGCTAATTTCCCAAAATGTTGGAGTTTTCCTTTAACAGTGCATGAAAGATTGTGTATTACTGCTATTTCTTTTTCAAATAAATCATAGTGGTTAAAAAATTTGGGTCGCGACTTAATGACTAAGGAAAATGTTGGGTCCCGAGCTAGACCAGTTAAGAACCACTGCTTTAGGGCATGTTTACTATTATACTTAAATTTCCAGTGATGATTAAGTAATGAGTGTGGGGGGCGGCTAGGTGGTGTAGTGGGCAAGGCGCTCGCCATCAACGCTGGAGACGCTGGGTTCGAATCCAGCTCTCGGCGTTGCTATCAGCTTGGCTGGTTGTTCATACTAACACAATTGGCAGTGTTAGGGGTGGGAAAGCTGATGGGTGTGTCCTGGGCGTTGTGGACAGCGACCCTTACAGTTCGGTCGGGGCGCCTGCACAGCGAGGGTAGGATCTGGAGGGAGGTAGTGTGACCTTCCACACGTTACACTCTCCCGGTGAGAATCTGCGCTGCCTGGCTGGCTGCCGGCTGGCTGCACATGCGTCGGAGGAAAGCATGTGGGCCTCCCGGACCAACAGTAGGGGGGAGTGCGCAACAACCAGGAAGGGGGTTGGGAATTGGCATAACGACTAACAGTGGGATGGGAGAAAAATCGGAAAAAAGGAGGGGGGAAAAAGATTATATTTTAAGTAACTAGTGTGTGTGTTTCTTTTTAGGTGGTGGAGGCGTTTGGCAACCGCAGCGGTCAGGGCTCTCTCTTTGAACTGCTGTTCGGCCCCCAGGCACCCGCCGGGCCCTCGTTTATCGCCAACGACGACATCCGCTCCATCAACACACAGGTCCCAGAGCTCTCGCTTCTGGCCAAGTGCGACACTGGTATGTCTTCAGTTCAAGATTACTTAACGGGGACCATCCATGTATAATAAAAACACAAATTCACACAGTTGAACTCTCGAGCAGTATAGATCTTTTGAATGGAATTGCATTGTCAGGGAACTAACGCATTACCCAAACGACTTTTCTCCGTGATCATGAACAATTTTAATTACTTTATATTATATGACCATTTTACAATAATAAGCCAATGACGTTATAGCCGCCAACAAATCAATGATTGTTAACATGGTAGTGATACATATGATGACAAGATAATTTTTGTATTGGAGAGACTGAATCAGTTGATACCTGTGGACTAAGCTACTTGACAAACAGTAAGTCATATAACAGGTTAGTTTCTCCTTCATGTCCTGGCCCCACATGCCGCCTGGTCGTCACGTCCTCCAGTTCAGTCTCAACTTAGGTTTATAGAACAAGTTAGAAGGAAGCTGCCCCAGGCGGTTAGGTGGCCGAGCGGAGATTGCGTTCGTCACCAGCCCCGGAGCTGAGCTGGATTTGCCTGTTCGAATCCAGCTCACAGCTCCGGGGTTGTCACCAGCTTGGCTGGCCGTCTGCACTGATACAATTGGCTGTATCAGAGGGTGGGAGAAGCTGGCGGGGTGGGTCCGGGTCGTTGTAAACAGCGACTCCTACAGTTCGGTCGGGGCGCCTGCTAAGCGCGGATTGGACGTGAGGGGGATAGTGTGGTCCTCCCACACGCTACGCCCTCTCAATGAGAATCCGCGCTGCCAGGTGAAAAGAAGCTGTGATTGGCTGGACGTGTGTCGGAGGAAGCACGTGGTAGCCTCCACTCTCCCAGATGATCTGACTGTGGGGGGTAAGTGCGCAGCGATCAGGAAGGGACTGGGAATTGGCATACGACTAACATTGGGATGGGAGAAAATCGGAGGAAAATGGAGGGGGAAAAAGACCAATAAAAAAAATAAAAATAAGGAAGCTGCCCCTCCTACAAATCTGACATCACTATAGAGCAGTGGTCGGCAATAGGCTGTTTGTCAAATTAAGCTCGCCGGATATTTCGTCTTGTAACTCGAGACCCGAAGCACGCAATAGGTTGAGTGTGGTGACGATCGAAAGGCAGCAAATTCAACTTTCAAACAATGTATTTGATGATTGCTGAAAAATGCAGCCCGGAGCTGACAGACAGACAGAGAGCAAAGTGCCACGACATGTGGCAAACAAGCAGTGTGGTATGAAATTAAAACACCAGTTCAGTAAGTCATTCAAACTTTAGCTTTACTTATATATGACTGTGACGGCACAACACATGTGAACAGTAACAATGCAATTAAACTGATGTCAAATTGGAGCAAAAAAAGCTGAATCCGCTTCAAGAAAATGTGATACATTAGGTATACGAATTACGAGACATTCATTAACTCAATTAATCAACCCTCTAAAGCCGGGCGCAACACTAGACATGTTTTGCAAAACATTAAATATCTTTGGATCCGTTTGTGATAAAGACTCTAGAGAGCAGGGGTCGGCAATAGGCGGCCCGCGGGCCGACATTGGCCCGCCAGCAATCATTTCTGGCCCGTCAGTTTATTTTGAGAATATGATATTTATTTTACGCGCGGGAAATATTCACTTGTGACGCCAGAGTGTCTTTGTGAAGCTGTATCTATACCGGTATTCATCATATCTATGTCTGTCACTATAGCCAATTGAAATGCTAGAAATGGTCACGTGAACTGGGAGAACCAATGGAATAGTCCCACCGGGCCGCATGTATATTTCCCTAACGCACTTTCACTTCCGCGTTCGAGATGCGAGCGATTAACAAAATGTGTTAAAAAAAAATTATAAAAACGTCTTTGGATAGCTTCTTTGCAACGGGGAAATACCAACTGAGGAGCCAGAAGCGGAGCCTACAACCTCCAAGACACATAAAGCTTCTTTTAATAAACAGGAGTCATACTTAAAATACGGGTTTATCGCAACAGGTAGGTGATTCTTGCGTGCCGACGCCGAAGAGACAACAAAAGTCAAGCTGTTTAAATATCTCGTCGGAGAAAAGGGCAGAACTATGGACAACTCTGCAGAGTCCGTCGGCGAAGATAACAGTGACAACTATTATCAAGCAGTTTGACGAGTACTCTCTGCATAATATGTGGCGACAAGATAGCAAACGAGGTAATGATGACAACTGTGTTCAAGTTGGTAGATAAAGTAGCTGCATTCAACGCCAATCTGGAATTGGAGGGCGGCGAGTGGATATTTGACCTGTTTCAAACATTAGCAGGGATTTTGGAGGACTGAACAAGCCCAGGGCAGTTATGGTGAGTCGTGTTTTCATGCATTCTGACCTGCTGTTCATGTGTTACTTATGCACCCGCCGCGGTGATCTGCAACAGCTGATCTGCTGTTCATGAATGAATGAAAACTTTATTTAACAGATTGCAGAATGGGTACAATACAGTACGGCTCAATACACACAATTGTTAAGGGGATGCAGACCAGAGAAAAACTTGTCTTGTTTACATCAGGGTCCCCCATTTGCGAGTGCATCATGCTCGCTTATGCCTGTATTTTTTACTGTTGTGAAGCACTGAAGTAACTGCAACCTCTGTATGAAAAGTGCTATACAAATAAAGTTATTATTATTATGTGTATGCACCCGCCGCTGTGCTGCATTTTTCACTATCATTATATTAAATTAGCCATTGTTTTTCATCCTGGCCCGCCATTCAATGGCTTGGGGAAAATTTGGCCTGTGGCCAGACCTAATTGCAGACCCCTGCTCTAGAGCCATATGAAATTGTGGATGGAATCACGGAATTTACCAATAAAAATGGAATCAACTGCAAAACGTGGAATATTGCAGAATTTGGCCTAATCTGGACTGAAATTCCGTTTTTGGGTGGAACGTTTGTTTCAAAGCAAACATGACCGGCGTGGCGGGGACCGCTGCGTGTTACACACAACACAGCGGTGACCAAGCGTCTCGCTGCTTCGGTGTTAACGCCGTCCAGAAGCTAAGAAATTCCGCAATAAGCCCTAAATTCAGAGCAGAGCAGTATCCTAATGACTTTTATGCTTCAGTCGATAAGGTGTTTTGCAAATTCTGTCAACATACCGTGGGGACTGGACCCGCAAAAACATGTGCGAAGATCACTTCAAAAGCCATGTCAGGAACAAGGACCGTGCGTCCCAAAACACACCAACTCTCTAACGATGATCTCTGGTGATCACAATAGATACAGCTAGAGGGCGAGGCTAATCACTGACACTATTGTGATTTAAATAGCTATGTAACGTTATGGAAATGATAGCTTCTTGCTAAATCTGGTGCACCCATCTATTTGCAAATGATTGTCAGTACGCCTACACACTGTCCTTTATAAATGAAATAAACTAAAGGTGCATAGATTATGCATTACTATATTCCATCACAATAGAATAGATATAGCTAGGCTACTGACATTGTGATAAAGGAGCTAGCTGTATCTTGTTTACACTTGAAATGTGTATTTTTATTTTGTCACAATATTATTTGAAGCATATTGTGTAAAATTGAACTGTATTTCTGAGTTGCAGCACTTAAAAACATTAAATGGACTGTTATATCTTATTAAATTGTGGACATTTATTCATTCCCACTTATTAGACACTTTCTGATGGTAAAATGGGCGTAAAAGACAAAAAACTGAATTTGGGAAAAAATGTAATTGAATTTGGAAAATAATAAAATGGATTTCATATGGCTCTTAGATTGTCATCTCAAAATTGAGTATCTCTGTCAGTGAGCAGAAGTAAAGAATATAATCTTGAAATATCTAGATTGGTTGTTTTATCTGGACTGCATCTAATCCGCTGTATCTATCTATTTATCATATATCTATGTCTGTCACTATAGCCAATGGAAATGCTAGAAATGGTCACGTGGACTGGGAGAACCAATGGCAAATTCCTATCGTTTCTCAATAGTCCAGTCTGCTCCACAGAACGGGCCGTCAGATAGACTCACTGGTTGCGCTTAATGTAGGATAGATGGACCGTTACAGAGAGGCTCTTGTCTCTGGTTTTATAATAAAATGGCAAAAAGACAAAGGTATAATGTTCAGTTTATTATAATGGAAAGTAGAACAAACTGCTTGTTTAGTTTATTATGCCACCTATGCAGCTCGTTTATTTTGATCCATTTTCTGCCTCTGCCACAGATGTATGTCTAGGTGGTCTGTCACAGATGTATGTCTAGGTGGTCTGTCACAAAAAAAATTCACTATCAATTTATTAAATTAGCCATTGTTTTTGGTTCTGGCCCGCCATATGATGGCTTGGAATTTTTTTTAATTGCCGACCCCTGCTATAGAGGGTCATGTGACCAGATACCTCCCCTTTACAACGACACCCACAACAGCTGTTAATCCCATAGTGTGGCCTTAAATAACCCTTCACTGTCTTGGTTCAAGCCATCCTCTGTTCTATAGCAACATAGATGTTAATCCATAGTGTGGATTGATATTGATGCCGCATAATCATACTCAGTCATGTCCCATATGATAAAGAAAGATGGTTTGAGGAACTATTTTACTTCGGAATTCCTGTACCAGGCATATATGGTCATTTAGCTTGGTTTGTCTAGCCTCCATACACCATAGAAGGGGGGATGCCATTGATTGAAATCCATTTCCGTATCTCGGTGAATATTTACATTTTTTATAAAATATTTGTATTGTTTTTCTTCATTTTTTACACATAAGACTCAATACAGTAATAATAACAATAATTAATGGACAATAATAGACAGAAATCCACATAAAAATAACACTTGTAATAATAACATAACAATGATAAAAAATAAATAGAAATCAATAAAAACAGAATTTAAATTAAATAAGTTTCCATCTGGGTGAATGTTTAAAACTTATCTTTATGGCTCAAGATTATATAATTATATGGTGAATTTTGGCATCAGTTTATTTTAGAATTTTGAAAGTCTATTCAGAGATATCACTGCATAGCTAATATTCATCCCCAATAAGAGTACAATGTACAGGTGTTGGTATCTACCAACGTGTGATCCCACCCTTGTTGTCTTGCCCCACGCTTCTCTGCTTCTCTCCCTGTATCCCCTCCAGGCTCCATCCTGCTCCACTTTGGGGACCTCCAGCACCTGAGCTGGCTGGGGCTGCAGTGGACCATGCTGGGCCAGAGGCCGGCCCTGCGGGAATGGCTGAAGCAGCTCTTCCCCAGACTCACCCTGGAGACGTCCAAGCTGGATACCAACGCACCAGAATCCATCTGCCTGCTGGACCTGGAGGTAGGTGGCGGAGTGTGGGCTGTAGGGTCGACATGATCGACAAATTACTTTTTTTTTTTTTTTATATAAATCTTTTCCCCCCTCATTCCTCCGTTTTTCTCCCATCCCAATGTTAGTCGTTATGCCAATTCCCAATCCCCTTCCTGGTCGCTGCGCACCTACCTCCTACAGTCGGTCTGGGAGAGTGGAGGCTATCACATGTTTCCTCCGACACACGTCTAGCCAATCAACCGCTTCTTTTCACCTGGCAGCGCGGACTCTCACTGAGAGGGTGTAACGTGTGGAAGGATCACACTACCCCCCTTAGATCCTTTCCTCGCTGAGCAGGCGCCCCAACCCAACTGTAGGAGTCGCTGTTTACAACGACCAGGACCCACCCACCAGCTTTCCCACCCCTAACACTGCCAATTGTGTTAGTATGAACGACCAGCCAAGCTGGTAGCAACGCCGAGAGCTGGGCTCGAACCCAGCGTCTCCTGCGTTGGTGGCAAGCGCCTTGCCCACTACACCACCTAGCCGCCCGACAAATGACTCTTTTTAAATATGTGGACTAGGGGTGGGAATCGCCAGAGACCTCACGATACGATAATATCGCGATACTTGCGTTTTTTTTTATTAATAATTAAATATCGATACTTGCCGTCCCTGTATCGATACAGTATCGCCATGCAAAGTATCGCGATACTACTACGTATCGATTTTTTCCCCCACCCCTAATGCGGACTATCCTTTTTAAATCCATGCTATCCGTGGATCTTTTGCCCCAATGTGAATGCAGATGGCCAATGTCCTTCTCTCTTCCCCTGGCAGGTGTTTGTGTGTGGGGTGGTGTTCTGCAGTCACTGCCAACTCCAGGAGACCGCCAAGATCAACAGCGGGGGCCAGCAGCAGCTCCACGAGCCTCGCTGCCTCCCCCTCCCTCTCCTCCGCCTCCTCTCCACCGACAGACAGAGAGAGTGGTGGGACGCTGTCTATAGCCTCATACACAAACGAGCACTGTGAGTCCCAGGATAGCACAAATGGGGGGTGTCTGGATGAAAGATAAGACTAATTTCTTACACAAGTCCCTAGGAGTTTTTGGAATCAATGAAAATACTGTGGGGTGTCAAAATATCTCAAAGCATTGGTTTCTAAATTCAATAGAATACATTCCAATTGAACTTAATTTCATAAAATATTTTTAAAGTGGGATAGTGATAGTTAAACTAACTTTTTCTTGTCTTGTTGGCTCCATAGTTCCCTCTTATGCTATTTTCTTTGATTACTACACCTCTCTAGTATAAGACTGAACCTTAGTTAATACACCCCACTAGTATGACTGAACCTTGGTTAATACACCCCACTAGTCTATGGCTGAACCTTGATTAATACACCCCACTAGTATATGACTGAACCTTACAACACCACACTAGTCTATGACTGAACCTTACTACTACACCCCACTAGTCTATGACTGAACCTTACTACTACACCCCACTAGTCTATGACTGAACCTTACTACTACACCCCACTAGTCTATAACTGAACCTTACTACTACACCCCACTAGTCTTTAACTGAACCTTACTACTACACCCCACTAGTCTATAACTGAACCTTACTACTACACCCCACTAGTCTATAACTGAACCTTACTACTACACCCCACTAGTCTATAACTGAACCTTACTACTACACCCCACTAGTCTATAACTGAACCTTACTACTACACCCCACTAGTCTATAACTGAACCTTACTACTACACCCCACTAGTCTATAACTGAACCTTACTACTACACCCCACTAGTCTATAACTGAACCTTACTACTACACCCCACTAGTCTATAACTGAACCTTACTACTACACCCCACTAGTCTTTAACTGAACCTTACTACTACACCCCACTAGTCTATAACTGACCCTTACTACAACACCCCACTAGTCTATAACTGAACCTTACTACTACACCCCACTAGTCTATGACTGAACCTTACTACTACACCCCACTAGTCTATGACTGAACCCAACCAAAAGGCTGTTTTGTGTGTGTATTATTCATTGTGTGTGTGTTGCCTACAGACCTGGCATGTCAGCCAAACTGAGGGCGATCATGCAGCATGGACTGACCCCCCTGAGGGCCGGAGAGAAACACGGCTTGCAGCCAGCGCTGGCCATCCACTGGGCTCAGCACCTCAGCCAGACGGTACACACACACATACACTTGTACACAGACACACATGTACACACACAGCTCCTGGCAGCGCTGGCACTACATGTCTTTACACCTGTCTCTCTCTGTCAGCCGCTTCACAACTGCTGAATATGATGGGGGAGAAGGCTAGGTGTCTTTATATAATTGCTCCCCCCCATCCATTTTAGTGTAAGGTAATTATAACTTGTATATTCTGTAATGTCAGCATTTTTTCTCTACCAGTACAGTACAATTATTAATGGCTGTTCTAAAGCAACCATTATGTCAGAGGTCACTAATTTGTTAATATATATATAATTGTACATATTTTTGTTACACATAAGTTAGTGCAGGGGTTCCCAAACTTTTCAGGCCGCGACCCAAAAATAACGGGGTCAGAGAGCCGCGACCCCCACTGTTATAGGAGGTAAAAGACACTAATATGCATTGGAGGCTTTTAACCAGGGCCGGACTGGGGAAATCATTCAGGCCAGGAAATATAGTGTAAAATATAGCCCCAGTCAGGCCACTTTTTAAGCAGGGGGTCTGGGGGTCCCCCACCAGGACATTTCTTGTTACAAAGACTTAATTTCCTGCATTCTGGTGCAGGCATTTTTTTTATTTGTACCCTTTAAATGGCAGTGTTTGTGATGGCATCACAAATTATTGTTAAAAAAACAGGCTAGCTATGATTAGCAACAACACTGATTTTGATGGATTTTCAGTTTTTTTTGTAATGTCAGATTGAAAATAATACAATCTTTTATTCAACTTCAGCCCTGATCATAACACCACATATTAATTTTATAATTCTAACCCTTTAAATGCCAGTGTGTGTGATGGCATATATTTGCAATATATCAAATGCAAAGTAGATTTTTCTGGGGGGGATTATTACAGGCTAGCATGTGTCAATGATTAGCAACAACAGTTTTTTGTAAGGGTCCCGCCTCCACCAATCACATGCGGCTCCTTTTGTGTGTGTGAGAGCGAGAGAGAGAGAGAGAGATAGTTCTCCAACTTGTGTGAGTTGCAGTGATCTCCTGGTTGTTCCCTACCTAGGTTATCTAACTATTGCGCTGCTGCAACTAGAAACACTGTCCTGGCCTGCTTCTAAGTTCAGTGGCCTGACGGCAAACATTTTTATTTTAATTTTTTTAAATTTTTTTTAGGATTTGTTTTAATTATTTTTTGTAATCATCTGGCGACCCCCCCACGGCGGCTCGCAACCCTCCTGTGGGTCGCGACCCCGACTTTGGGAGCCCCTGAGTTAGTGTACTGAAATTAATTGTGTTCACTTCATATATTAATAGCAGTTTATCATTTGAATGGAAGAAAGTATGTGTTCTGTTTAAAAGAGAATGAGGTAGGTATAAGTCAACTTCAAACCTAAACATATGCGATTTGTGGGTAACCCAGGGCGTGGGAGTGAACTCGTACTATGACCAGAAGGAGTACATTGAGCGCAGCGTCCATTACTGGTTGGCGGTCCGTCCATTGTTGGAGAAGATCAAACACAGACGCAGTATCCCTGAGCCCCTGGACCTACTCTTCATCCATTTCCCCTCCAGAGATATCCAGGTTAGTAGTGACACTGTATGATCATCTTGGGTTCTCCCTGGAAGTTACTACTTAAACCCTTAAGCCGGTACTGGGCCAAGATTAATATCTCGCCATAAATCGATTAATACAGTCCGTATTAATGCATGTTGCGTTTCTTTTTCAAATGTAGCCAAGAGTAAAGACCCTAACCCTATCAAAACGGCAGTCAAAGTGTATATTTTCAGCACTACCAGGGCTCTACGCTAACCTTTTTCCCAAGGGTGCTCCTAAATGAGAAAATTTAGGAGCACAGTGAAAATATTTCAAGTAACAGAGTTTATTATTTTTTTCAAAAATAAATGTATATTTGTACTGTGCGTGCATGTGCAAACGGGAACGGGACACACATCTGTGCAATAGCACATACCACCAAAGTCACTGGCCCACTGTGCGTGTGTATGTATCTGCGTGTGCAAACGGGAATGGGACACAGACATTTGAACTATTAAGTGATTAATGCCTACTGTGGCAAAGTTGTAGCCAACAACTAGGCCTAATAAAAAAGGCAGTGACATTGAACTTAACTTTAGCTTTTGCCCCTTTTATGCATACAATGCCTATGTTTTGGCTAGTGTTGCTCTTCTAGAAAAATAATCCTTTCCAGGTTGCCTATTGAAATACTGTACACCTCCAGTACAGAAACATTGTTTATGAGTTTGCGTGTCAGGTAGACCAGGGGTTCCCAAACTTTTCAGGCCGGGACCCAGAAAATAAGGCGTCAGAGAGCCGCGGCCCATTTTATT
Organism: Notolepis coatsorum; assembly: GCF_963971535.1. NCBI lineage: Eukaryota > Metazoa > Chordata > Actinopteri > Aulopiformes > Paralepididae > Notolepis > Notolepis coatsorum. Next base: position 118,609,037 of record NC_140167.1, read on the forward strand.
TTTTTTGCCAGGCGACCGATTTTTTAAGCCAAATATCACTTCAATCCTATTAAGTTAGTTCAAGTTAGTTATTCATTTATATGTGCTATTTATGAGAGGGCTAACTTGTTGCAAAATAATAATGATAATAATAATATCCTCATTAAAATACTATTGTTGCTTCGGTTGTTTTCAGCATTTTATGTGCACAATCTGTTATTTAGTTTGAAATGTTCGTTGAAATAAGTAGATTTTTCGTTTTTGTTTATTTATAAAGTTAATATAAAACCATATAGTCACATTTTAGAATACAATAGAATAGAATTTTAGAATACAACTTAGAATACAACTAGAAACACTGTCCTGGCCTGCTTCTAAGTTCAGTGGCCTGTCAATTTTTTTTGAAATTTTTTATTTATTTTAAAAAAATTTGGAAATCATCTCGCGGCCCACCTTTGGGTCGCGACCCCGACTTTGGGAACCACTGAGGTAGACCATTGATTGACAGTCGATTCTGCCAATTACGTCACACCGCTTGCACTCCGGCCGTCCGGCGCTGCAGCTGGACCCTATTGCCCACCTCTGCTGTTGTGTGCGGCACAAAGACATACGCTACTGCATCAACGTTATGATTAACAAAGCAAGGCATTCGTTTTGTTGCATTAACGTTATATTACTATTGCTATCGCTAAATCTAGGTGTTCTAAAATCTATTGCTATTGGTAAGACTAGATTAGAATAAGTTGCATGTCTCGGGAAACTCTCGCATATCGCAATGGCGGACTTTCAGGAAGTAAACAAGCAAAATGAGAGCTTCCGATTCGTCATTTGCTTTCTTTCCCATGAAACCAGTCACGTCACTCTACTGTGATTGGACCGTTGGCTTGAGTGCAATGTGGGACTTGTAGTTTTTTAACGATTTATCACCGGAGAAAAAATGGACTACTGAGGCTGTAATCTTCACTCGCACGCCATGCGAGTAATTGATTTTTCCGTTTCGCACACACATATTTCTAGGGGCAATTGCGAGCAATATGGTTGCACTGTAGAGCCCTGACTACGTTTGTTTACTAATGATTTTAAGTGTTATGTTATGTGCTATGAAAGAGGAGACCCAGGACTTTCGATTTTCATAAAACACTACCCAGCTCACACCAGCCCCTGTCAAACTTCTGATGTGAAATCATTTTTGAACGTTATTTTCGTGATTTATATTTCATGGGTCGAACATTATTGCCATAAAATAGAATGTATATTGTTTCTTTACCTTTCTGTGAATGAAAAAGACGTGCCATTGGAAAGAGATTTGGCCCGATCCATAGATGTATGACTTTACCATAATAAGGTCATTTATAGGCCTGATATTCTATATTCATATTTCAAATGGCATGTGTCCGGATGGCAAAATTCAGTACTGTATCTACAAAACCCCCTGTAAATCATCTGCCCATTATTCATTTGCTTAGATTTTTTGTACACTTTATCTCAAGAAGGTGCTGAATTTTTCACGTCTGGTCAATGTTAGCATGGTGTTATTCACCGTCAAAGTAAAAAATGTAATATTATAATTTATATTCTCCTTTTGGTTCATTACAATTTACTCAAGCATAGTAACAAATACACTATTTTTGACACTGGGAATACATTCCCTGAGGTCCATAGATGTCCCTAGATACCAAGAACATGCAAATATACTTTGTAGAAGTGGAGGAATCTTCCATTTACTTGGGTATGTACTTTTAGGCAATTTTTTTTTTTAAATATGGCTCCGGCTTAACACAATGGCGGCCAAGGATGTATATATCAGTGTTTCGAATCCACCGCTAGAGGGCCATCCACGGACATCTCCGTGGGAAGGTTGTTTTGGCTTTTATTCCATTTTAATAACCTATTCAAGGTTGCAGAGCGGCACTGCAGATGTACCCTACTCTTTGAATTCGAAAAAGTGCATTACCGGCCAGATCCTCTTAGGGGCGCTGTTTCGATAATTCAGTGTGCCCTGTGGCAGAACGGTGCATTTTTTTTTTATAAACTTTCAATGGAGTTTCCAGTTAGCTGGATTCTGGATGTGCAGCCTGTAGCTTGGAATACGTTTTGGATCGCGGATTTCAGTGTGCAGTAAAGGAATTTATCATCAGCCAATGGACATATCGATCTACCAGATGGCGATCGATAACTGGGAAATGGTCTGGGGGATCCAACCGGCTCATGGTAAGATCTTTTTCACGTAAATTACACGCTGATCAGGCCTTGTTGTCATACTCAACCAGCCGATCAATGAATGTGGCTACTGAGGCGAACATGGTTATTGGTAATCAATAATCAGAAACGACGTCCCCCGCCCCCCTTTCATGCATTCATGGTTAAGGATTGTACGGATCATATGCACTTTGAGTTTTAAACTGTAGCTTCTGAATAACCGAAATGCCATTGGTTATAACGTTAGTAGCTATTAGCCCTTTATCCAGCCTTCCAGGAAATATACTAGACCAAATCCCATATAACGCTTATATTCAAGACGCTATAAAATGAGAACGTATTGATGAGAAAATTATTTCTTTAAGCCATTTTGAAGGGACTGTTTATGGTCTCAATTGACAATGAGAATGGACAGATGGCAATACTATAAAGTATAGATTTAGCTCTACAAACAGCCTCACAAACTATGCAAGTCTGTTTTGATATGCTGGCCGTCTAGAGTGATATTAGACTCATCCAAGTGGCCGGGAAAGTGTTAAGAGGTTAAGTATTGTTGAATCTTTAATCAGAACGCCCCCCCCCCCCCCCCCCCCCCCATTAACCCTTTTCCCGCCAATAACGTCGTACGACGGGTTTCAAGTTCATGCGAATTCTGCCAATAACGGCGTACGACGTGATTCTGATAATAATTTCATATTTTTTCGCCATGGTATTCATATTCCACTCACGGAGCCTTGTCAGATGCTGATGGACTCAGCACAACTCTGCAACGCTTCAATACTGCCACCTGGTGGCTGATCGGCAAGTTGCCAAACCGGAAATGCCCGTTGCAGCTCGGTCCGTCCTCTAATTTCGTCCGGCCACTCGTTTTAGCGTCCCGGGACTCAATACACACACCGTGGATATGTATCTTTGCCATAACTCAATAATCTACATGATTTGGCCGTGTATTAGTAATATACAAACCGGAAATGGATCGCCTAGATCCCCACCACATAACTGGGATCTGTTTGCTCCACTCTCATCGCCCAACGGTACGAGGAGACTAACGTGAGTTTCAGCGTTTTTGTTTATCATTTTCCATACAAACTGCTCTGATCAATATATCACCCATACTACATGACGCATCTAACGACTATCACATAATTATAAACGACCCCCCCCCCCCCCCCTCCGTTCACCCGCGCATGATCAGTGATAACCCTTAGGACCATGTACAGTTGAACATTTTAATATAGCGTTGATCGGTATCAAACTGCATTTGATGATCTAATATATGCATTTGTGCCTATATCTCACGTTCTGGGAAATACTGCAGAAAACGATAAAAACATATTTATACTCTAGACGGTATTTTCGTATGAATGTGTGAATGAAAAAGTAAAACGTTCCTACATCCTGAACGATAGGTAATCGATGTTGAATGGGCCATAGTAATGTCAATTTAGCAATACAATTTAAAGAGTTATAGCCCTGCAAAGAAGGTGAACATCTCCATAGACTTACAGTACTGGCAGAGAATGGTATAAGATGATCAACGTGGTGGCAGGGAATGGGTTAATCAGTCATTTAATTTTTTATTTTTTTTTCTCTCCCATCCCACTGTTAGTCGTTATGCCAATTCCCAACCCCCTTCCTGGTTGTTGCGCACTTTCCCATACTGTTGGTCCGAGAGGCCGGAGACTGTCACATGCTTTCCTCCGCATGTGCAGCCAGCCGGCAGCCAGCCTGGCCGTGCAGATTCTCACTGGGAGAGTGTAACGTGTGGGAGGCCGCACTACCTCTCTCCAGATCCTACCCTCGCTGAGCAGGCGCCCCGATCGAACTGTAGGGGTCGCTGTCCACAACGCCCAGGACCCACCCGCCAGCTTTCCCCACCCCCTAATACTGCCAATTGTATTAGTGTGAACGGCCAGCCAAGCTGGTGACAACGGCGGGAGCTGGACGAACGCAATCTCTGCTACGCCACCTGACCGCCTATCGTCATTTAATATTGAGTATGTTCATACATATATTTATATTTTCTTAGATAATACATCTGCACACCACAGTTCACATTTAAGTACATTTAAAATGAGTAAAAGCAATCCAATGTAGGTAAGATATGCTATGGGTTGGATTTTGATTGAAGTGTAGACTAAGCTGTTGCATCAGTGTTCACGCTACCCGCAGCTAGTGTTGGGTACTGAACTCTGTACTTTTAGGGGTACCGTCTGAATTACGTCGGTACTACCGATTCGCGTTAGATCAATCTGTGCCACATTTTGGTACCTAAGACCCGCCCAGTTAGAAAATAATCAGAATTCCAATGACGCGCAATTGTCATTTCATAATAGACCCAGACCAGCGTGCACCTTCAATGACACGCAATTGTCATTTCATAATAGACACAGACTAGCACGGACCTTCAATTTTAGAAGCTATGACATCTAGCTCTTCAGCCCTGCGTTCACAGCCCTGTGACAACTCCTCGCGAGTCGTGCTGTTTCTATGTGCCATGAAAACTCAGCGAGCAACGGGTCCAATGCGTCTAACATACTTTGCATCCTCGCCATTCCTGTATGCCCACGTCGCCGTAAAAACCTTAACAAACGTTAGCCGCTGCTAACTAAGCTAAGATAACCCTGGAAACGCTCACACTCTGTGACTTCAGTTTCAAACTGAACTTTTGTTCCAATAGTGAGGGGGGGGTGGGCGGGGCTGTCTCTCTATACGTTCAATTTGTTTTAATTAGCAGAACGTTGCACTATAAAAACAAACTAGATGGTTTATTATAATAAACATTTAACTTCATTAGTTGAACTATTTTAAGATCATTAAGTCTGCTATAAGCCATTCTCCCTGTGTGTGTGTGTGTGCACGCAAGTCCCATGAGGTCAGAGGAGTTTGATAGTATTTACTGAGGACGGCGAGATAATGTTGATATTTAAACTTAAAAAATAATACATAATAAATGTATACATGATCATGCAACATTAAAAAATGCTTGTAGGAACGATTTTGGAGAGGGGCGTAGGGAGGGGTTTTAGTTTGTGTGGTGTGATAACAATGTTGAAATTGAGGAGTTTAGACTTTAGTTTAGTTTTACAACAAATACAATTTTGCTATTATGAAAGTACCAAAAAAGGTGCCGCCAGGTACCGGTAATGATTCCCAGGTAGCGGTTCAAATGTGAACAGTACCCAACCCTACCCACAGCTATTATTGGTGCGACTGCATCACGCTCACTAATACCTATGGTAGGGGAAACAATGGTGATTAGATGGCTAGTAAAGTACTTACAAATTACAGCTTAAATGAACTAGTTGGTTCGGGGGGCTGCTAATCATTTCACTACTGCATATCTTATCTACTGTTAGATCTCGGCGGTGAAGGGCTATGAACAAGAGGCCATTATAGCCATCGCCACCCTCCTGGACATTGAGGGCAAGACGGAGGAGGCTGTTACCACCCTGGAAACCATCAATAACACCTCATCCAACTGGCATCTGGCACGGGTAGGTAAACAAAGATGCAACTTGGTGGTTCCAATAAGAGGATTTTGTGGATGACTTGAATACATCCTCCAGCACCTGGCCATGATGATGATGATGATGATGATGATGGTTTATTTTCATATGTCGATGTCCTTTTCAGATCTTTCAGCGGCTGTCTGAGGAAGCAGGCAACGGGGTAGAGGAGACTCAGGACAGATGCGTCATGTTCCTCAGGAAGTTCAAGACGCACCTGTCTAAGATCTACAACGCCAATGCAGATGAGATCGAGAAGGTGGGTCACGGTCCAAGTCACAGTAGTATAACGGTAGTCTGTTTTCTCTCTTGCACGACTAATGAGTGCTTTCTTTTTACCATAAGAATGTGGGATATATACATTCTGGAAGAGTTTGATCTGTAGATGAAAAGCAAGATGGTGTCTTGGTCTATTTCAGTGTTTACTAACATTACCAACATAAACAAACATTTTACAGACAACATAATGCACAAATACAATTGATCTATCTGAAGCAAACCCTGTCCTCTTTTCTTGATCCTCCAATCACAACTGTTGCTTCCCTCGGACGCTTTTCTAATGTTTTACCTACTCTACCACTGAACATACATTTTCCTCCGAAAGTGGTTACCAATGGTTACAGGCAGCCATGTTGGAAGACTGCTACACCAACATTTTGTGCAAGGCCTGTATTCTAGTCTATCCTAAATATTCTCTGTTGGCCATATACATTCCTTACTGTTAGTGTGGGTCCTTTAAGTCTTGCAAAACTGTTTCTAATTAGATGGATTATGACCTACAATGAGTTCTGATGAACCATTGAATGTGTGTTCCGTACCCCAGCTGCCCGTGTCCATGGAGCAGGTGATGGACCTGCTCAACGAGGTGAACCAGCAGCTGGGTGAGGGTGGTGATGCCATGGACGAGGAGGAAGAGGAGGGTGGAGGAGCGCCCGCCACCTCCATCCCCACTCAGCTCACAGAGACCGCCGCCAGCATCTCCCACATCATGTTCTCCAGCCCCTCCCCCAACAAGAGCATCGTCTCTCCCTCCAAGAGACACCTGGTGAGCTCAGTACATCGCTTACCTGGATGGTCATTTCTCGGCGTGGTTTTAAAACCCCAGAATAATTTTGCTAACCGTGTGATGGAAATATAGATTGGAATTAACTCTCCCCCCTCCTCCTGTCCCCTCCTATTTCATCCAGATTTCTCCCAAGACTCCGCCCCATTGGGTGGAGGACCAGAAGACCCTCCTCCAGATGCTCTGCCAGCAAGTAGAAGCTCTCAAGGTCAGTCCCACCGTTTGAACAAGTGTTTATTATTATTCCTCTGCTAATTTCTATGGTATCAAGAACTTGGGAGTGAAGGCCCACAACATATTTAATTTAGATCCTGTGTTAAGTACATAGAATGATTGTTGTAAATGCTGTCTGTTCTCACTAAGTTCTTTGCATTACAGAATGAGGTCCATGACCTGAGGCAGAACTCCTCTGAGAACACAGGCTCTCCCCACCACAGGATGTACGGGGAGAGTTATGGGGCAGAGGGCCTGCAGGAAACATACCCTCCGGCCCAGTCCTTCCATGGAGCCCCCCTAACAGGTCAGTGTACTGCCCACAATGGAGCCTGCTAGTTATAAAACTACAAGTCCAGAACTGTACAAATAAATAAATACAATATAAATATATACAATAAAATGTATTTATAAAAATATATATGTATATAAGTATGTTAGTTTTAATGATTGTTTACCCTTTTTTCAGTTGCCACCCAATATCTACTTCGCACAGCTGCCAATGTAACCCCTACAAAGGTAACTGTTGCCACTAAGAGATTCATATAATTTTTCTGAGGCTACCGTTGTCCTTAAAGTGCCTTATCTGATTTGTTTTTCCTTTCTTCACAGGGCCCGATGTATGGTATGAACCGTATACCACCACAGCAACAACATATGTACGCCTACCAGCCGCCCACCCAGACACCTCCCCTGCCAACAGCTCCAGCATGCATCTATCCTCCTCAGGACCAAGTCTTTGGTCCACCTTTACGCTTTGAGTCTCCAGCCACCAGCCTTCTCTCCCCATACAGTGAGGAATATTATGGACACGGCGTAACCCAACTCACCACCAACCCTTCCCTCCCCGAGCCTGGCTACTTCACCAAGCCATCTGTTGTCCCTGTCCAGCCACCAAAGAACATTGAAGGGAAGCCCATAGACTTTGGGAAGATATCCTTCGGCCAGCAGGCCCCCGCAGAGGCCCCCAAAGTGCCGAGTTTTGGAGTGGGCATCGTTGCCCAGTCCACACCTTCCTCTTCGTTTAAATTCAACTCCAACTTCAAGTCTAATGATGGAGACTTCACCCTCCCAGGCGGCTCTCAGGCCAAGCATAGTGAGAGTCTGCTTGGTCTTCTGACGTCAGACATTCCCAGTAAAACAGATGGACCTCCTGAGCAGAGGCCTCCGGCTCACGACCAGCCTCCCAGCCAGTCGAGCATCTTCACATTTGGCAGTAAAAATGCCCCTGGCTTCTCTTTCGCCGACACCGCACCGACCCCCGTTCCGACAGGCCTGTTTGCAAACGTCGAGCAGCCCTTTAACTTCGGCGATATGACCAAGCCTATAGGTTTCGGGGCGACGAAGCCTGCAGATGAAGAGAAAGTGGCAGAGAGTGACAATGAGAGTGTTCACGTGGAGGAGGAGGACGGCCCCCACTTTGATCCCATTGTACCCCTTCCTGATAAAGTGGACGTGAAGACGGGGGAGGAGGAGGAGGAGGAGATGTTCTGCAACAGGGCCAAGCTGTTCCGATTCGACGCTGAGGCCAAGGAGTGGAAAGAGAGGGGAATCGGCAACCTCAAAATCCTAAAACACAGCACCTCGGGGAAGGTCCGCCTGTTGATGAGGAGGGAACAGGTCCTCAAGATCTGCGCCAACCACTACATTAATGCCGATATGCTTCTGAAACCAAATGCTGGCTCTGACAAGTCCTGGGTCTGGACTGCCATCGACTGTACAGATGAGCACCCTAGACCTGAGCAGCTGGCTATCCGCTTTAAAACAGCAGACGAGGCAACACTTTTCCAAACAAAGTTTGAGGAAGCCCAGAAGGTTGTGCCCATGTCTCCAGATAAACATGATCAGCCGGAGAAGAGCAAATCATCTCCCAAACCTGCTGAACCCCCAGCAACAACCTTTAGAGACCTGTTTTCCCTCAAAGATGGGGAATGGGACTGCAGTGTGTGCTGTGTGAGAAATCGGGAGCTGGCTATGCAGTGTATGGCTTGTGAGAGTGCCAATCCTAATTATTCCTCAAGTTCAGAGAGCAATGTTGCAAGTGAAAACAAAGGCCTCACTGGAGGGACACCTTCAGCAGGTGGCGTTAGCTTTACATTTGGGACTGATGCATCAAAATCTAGCAGTTCAGGATCTACATTTACAGGATTTGGGGCCATTGGATCCTCTATACCCTCTTCATTTTCATCATCTCCCAAACCTGCTGAACCCCCAGCAACAACCTTTAGAGACCCATTTTCCCTCCAAGATGGGGAATGGGACTGCAGTGTGTGCTGTGTGAGAAATCAGGAGCTGGCTATGCAGTGTATGGCTTGTGAGAGTGCCAATCCTAATTATTCCTCAAGTTCAGAGAGCAATGTTGCAAGTGAAAACAAAGGCCTCACTGGAGGGACACCTTCAGCAGGTGGCGTTAGCTTTACATTTGGGACTGATGCATCAAAATCTAGCTTTACATTTGCGACTGATGCATCAAAATCTAGCAGTTCAGGATCTACATTTACAGGATTTGGGTCCGTTGGATCCTCTATACCCTCTTCATTTTCATTTGGCACAGGCAGTACCACCTCAGCCACTGCTGAAACTGCGGACAAGCCCCCAATCACTGCGCTCGGCTCTGCTTTTGGGGCTCAGTTTGGCAAAAAGCCAGGACAGTGGGACTGTGACACGTGTGCTGTAAGAAACGAGGCCTCTGCAGACAGTTGTGCTTCTTGTCAAACTCCCAACCCCTCAGCTGAAACGGCTGTCACAGCAGCAGCAACAGCAGCAGTAGCTGCACCAGTAGAAACAAAAACCCCAACTCCTGCTTTTGGTGCTCAGTTTGGTATGAAGCCTGGTCAGTGGGCCTGTCAAACTCTCAACCCCTCAGCAAAATCAACAATGGATGTTCCAGCAGAACCAAAACAATCAACCATATCATCTGGGTCAGGTTTTGGGGCTGCTTTTGTGAAGAAGGATGGACAGTGGGACTGTGGCACATGCTGTGTAAGAAATGATGCTTCTGCAAATAGTTGTGTCTCTTGTCAAACTCCCAACCCCTCAGCAAAATCAACAATGGATGTTCCAGCAGAACCAAAACAATCAACCATATCATCTGGGTCAGGTTTTGGGGCTGCTTTTGTGAAGAAGGATGGACAGTGGGACTGTGGCACATGCTGTGTAAGAAATGATGCTTCTGCAAATAGTTGTGTCTCTTGTCAAACTCCCAACCCCTCAGCAAAATCAACAATGGATGTTCCAGCAGAACCAAAACAATCAACCATATCATCTGGGTCAGGTTTTGGTGCTGCTTTTGTGAAGAAGGATGGACAATGGGACTGTGGCACATGCTGTGTAAGAAATGATGCTTCTGCAAATAGTTGTGTCTCTTGTCAAACTCCCAACCCCTCAGCAAAAGCAACCGTGGATGTTCCAGCAAAATCAAAACCATCAACCATGTCATCTGGGTCAGGTTTTGGGGCTGCTTTTGTGAAGAAGGATGGACAATGGGACTGTGGCACATGCTGTGTAAGAAATGATGCTTCTGCAAATAGTTGTGTCTCTTGTCAAACTCCCAACCCCTCAGCAAAAGCAACCGTGGATGTTCCAGCAAAATCAAAACCATCAACCATGTCATCTGGGTCAGGTTTTGGGGCTGCTTTTGTGAAGAAGGATGGACAATGGGACTGTGGCACATGCTGTGTAAGAAATGATTCTTCTGCAAATAGTTGTGTCTCTTGTCAAACTCCCAACCCATCAGCAAAAGCAACAGTGGATGTTCCAGCAAAATCAAAACCATCAACCATGTCATCTGGGTCAGGTTTTGGAGCTGCTTTTGCAAAGAAAGGTGGCCAGTGGGACTGTGGCACATGCTGTGTAAGGAATGAAGCATCGGCCTCTAACTGTGTTTCATGCCAGAACCCATGCCCCAACCCCTCTCTGTCAGCCATGTTTGCTAAGACAGAAGGACAGTGGGACTGTGATGCCTGTTTGGTGAGGAACGACAGCTCTGCCAATCAATGTGTGTCATGTCAGACACCTAATCCCAACGCAAAAAACGTGGCCAGTGCTGCTCCCTCTAGCTCCTCCTTTAGCTTTAGCTTTGGAAGTAAGAGTTCATCTAGCCAACCTGCTGAAACTGGCTTTACAGCTGCATTTGGTACTGGAAGCCCATTTAGTTTTGGCCTTAGCAAAGATAAACCTTCTGCTGCGTCCTTCAAATTTGAGGCCCCACCATTTGGGTCCAGCACCTCCAGCGCTCCAGGTTTTGCCTTCCCCGTCCCACCAGGCGGCTTCAAGTTTGGCACACAGGACACTGAAACGGAAACTCCTGCAGCCGATGATCAAACGCCTGCATCAGGGTCTGCCTCCATGTTTTTGAAAAACATAGCTGACCAACATAGAGAGAAAGAAAAGGAGTCCAGTATTACCACTTCTACATCATCTGTAGATCAAACTGCCGAAGATCAAAATCCACTATTCACTGGCAAACCCAACACGTTCAGTTTTGCAGATTTGGCACAGACTACTGGAGAGGATTTCCAGTTTGGCCAGACAGACTCAGAATTCAAAGGTTTCTCTCGTGCTGGTGAGCAGCTGTTCCCATCGCTCCAGGCAACCCCCAATAAGGCAGACACAGCCGACCAGGGCGAAGAAGACATGTACAAGACGGAGGAGAACGACGACATTCAGTTTGAGCCTGTAGTTCCGATGCCAGATAAGGTGGACTTGGTGACTGGTGAGGAGGACGAACAGGCCCTCTACTCCCAGCGTGTCAAGCTGTTCAGGTTCGACCCAACCATCAACCAGTGGAAGGAGCGTGGGGTGGGAATACTCAAATTCCTGAAAAACGCCACTAATGGCAGGCTGAGGGTGCTTATGAGGAGAGAGCAGGTCCTGAAGGTATGCGCGAACCACTGGATCACCACCACCATGAACCTGAAGCCCCTGGCAGGTTCCGACAAGGCCTGGATGTGGCTATCCAACGACTTCTCTGATGGAGACGCTAGGCTGGAACAGCTGGCTGCCAAGTTCAAAACCCCAGAGCTGGCTGAGGAGTTCAAGTTGAAATTTGAAGAGTGCCAGAGGCTCCTCTTGGACATCCCACTGCAGACGCCCCATAAGCTTGTTGACACGGGCAGAACCGCACACCTCATTCAGAAAGCTGAGGAAATGAAGTCCGGCTTGAAAGACCTGAAGTCCTTCTTGACAGATGACAAGACGAAGATCAAGGAGGATGACCGCCAAGTAGATGTCACGACAGCCAGCAGTGTTTCAGGGCTGGTCATCAAGGCCCATGCCGACAGCACCGGCCCCACCTTGGAGTGGGATAACTACGATCTCAGGGAAGAGTTTCTAGATGACACTGCTGACACATCTGTCTATGCCTCTCCCCTCGCTAGTAGCCCTGTCAGGAAGAACCTTTTCCGCTTTGGAGAATCCACTGGTGGCTTCAACTTCAGTTTCCAGCCTATAATCAGCCCCTCCAAGTCCCCCACCAAGCTCAACCAGAGCAGAGCCTCAGTGGGCACAGACGATGAGCAGGATGTGACTCAGGATGAGGAGAAGGATGGCCAGTACTTTGAGCCTGTGGTTCCCTTACCCGACCTGGTGGAGCTCTCCAACGGGGAGGAGAATGAGCAGGTGGTGTTCAGCCACCGGGCCAAGCTCTACCGCTATGACAAAAACCTAGCCCAGTGGAAGGAAAGGGGAATCGGAGACCTGAAGCTCCTGCAGAATTATGACACCAAAAGGGTGAGGCTTATTATGAGGAGAGACCAGGTACTAAAGATCTGTGCCAATCACTGGATCACGTCGGCCATCAAATTGGAACCCATGAAAGGTTCCGAGAAGGCCTGGGTCTGGTCCGCCATGGACTTTGCAGAAGAAACGGAAGCCACAGTGGAACAGTTGGCAGTGAGGTTCAAGCTGCTGGATGTGGCCAACACATTCAAAGAGGTCTTTGAGCAGGCCAAGAACGCACAAGAGAAAGGGGTTCTGTTGACTCCTGTGACGTCCAGGGTTGCCACACCTCAGGAGGCTGGAGTATCAGAATCTGTGATGTCAACTATCACAACCCCCACCACCGCCACTGCTGTGTGTGGGCAGGCAGCCATCGCAATACTGGAGGAGACTACCAAAGAATGCACAGAGCTGTCCCCTGACACCTTCCACACCCCTGATAGCGAGAATTCCGGAGCAGCATTGCACAGTCAGTCGGGCACCTCCAAAATGGTGATGTCGCCGCCTAAATTTGTATTTGGCACCGAAAACCTCCAGAAAATCTTTGGCACGCCCAAATCTTCCCCAGAGCCTGAGGATTCTTCATCCAGCTCCAAAGCCAGAGATAGTGGACGTCCTGCATCTACGACACCCGCATTCAGAATCCCAGAGAAGGGTAAGACAATCTATTCTGTGACCTAGGTCACATTTGTTTGATAACTGTTGTTGACGTGATTTGTTGACTTTTGTTGTCATTTTTAAATGCTTGTTTTTGAATGGCAACACATGATGGTATTTTTTTTTACACTGTTTGACTGTTGACACCATTTGTGTTGTGGTTCCATCTGTGTCCCATTGGTTCATCCTCCTCACGTTTGTGCCATCAGCCTATGCTCTGCTGTTGACGGGACACAGAATTGACAGATCCCAAACCCTGCCCCCTTTTCTTCATCTTCCAATCACAACTGCTGCTGAGAAGCAGCAGTTGTGATTGGAGGATCAAGAAAAGAGGGCAGGGTTTGAGATGGGTCCATTGGTGGGTCCATGATAGTCACTCGCTCGCGCCCCCCTCCCGCCCTGCACACAGCACCAACCCACCATCTCGGTGTACTTGATATACATAGTAATAACACATGCATCACAAGCAGGGAAGGACTTTTTATTTTATTTATTTGTATTACTATTCTCTCTAAATCGTGATCAATTTCCAGGGGCATTTTATGAAATTCTGGGACAATTTGCTTATTTTTATAAAATAGGCTAAACCTTTTCCATATTTAAAATCCAAATAAATTATATCTTTCTATTTGTATCTATGTTCCATAATTTAAATCATGTTTAGCACACCTCCATTTCATATACTATGTTTTTGTGGTGTGGCAGGTGAGATATTAAATTCACAAGATAAGATTGAATTGAAATAGTAGAACTGTGTGCTGTATTTAGTGCATAGTCCACACATAGCATTTTATACATTTTCTACTTCAACAGTTTAAGCCTGTTTCTACTTGTCCTTTAGCTTGTCTCACCCAACAACCCCATTATCTTTTAGGGTTGGATTTTAGGCTTTTCAAAGATAACCCAATGGCTTTTTGGACCAGCACATCGACCACCCAATTTGAGCCCCCAGGTACTCCTGTCACTGCACTGTGCTTGTGCGTGCCACGTGACACATCACCTGGCCGACCCCTCAACCGCTAGACAGATATAACCCCCGGCTGCACGGAGTGGAAAAACAAAACCCTACCCTTGAACTGCAAGGAGCTAACTGTGTTGCATGTAATTTTTGTGTGCTTCTGAATGGATGTGTGACATGACCATGTATGTACCATGAAATCGCTAGCTGTGTTGTTGGGCTAACCTCTAGGGTTGAGAATAAAATATAGAGGGTAAGAAATCCATTGTAGTTTAATTTGAATTGTATTTAAATCCCAGGAACAAACTTTTCATCTGTCTTTATTCCGGTGGATGTGTGAAGATTTTCGTTGTTTCTAGCACACCTTCCGGGTGCAGGTGTTTGCTTTGCGCAAAGTTTCTGCTGAACTATGGAAACTTGGTTGACTCAAATTACTTTTGACAACAATGGCAGGTACTGGCCCTTTAAACCAGATCCTAATTTAATCAATATCCAAATCAAATCAGGATCTTGTGAATGAAAATGGGGTAATCCGTGCCAATACCCAGCCCTGCTAACCTCCTTCAGCTATTGAATGTTTGGGAATAGATGTACAATGTTTCCGTTTACATTCATTCAGTGCAGGGAACAAAATTAACTTTTTGACTTACCAGCCATTTGGCTGGTAGATTTTAAAAACTACCAGCCAGGCAGATTTTTTACCAGCCAAAAATTATAAATAGCTTTTTAGTATATGGCCATGTGTTATTATTACTATATAATACTCTTGTATGCTATTTTCAATTAATATAATAAATAAGTGTGCACCGATGTATGTGTCGGGTATCGGTATCGGCCGATAAGCTCGAATGTGCCGATTTATATCCATCAATTTGTGTAGCGTCAACACAAAAAAAAGCACTCGCGACTAGGGATGCCCCCCGGACCCCGGTTTTAAACGGGAACCGGTACTATATTAGAAAATACCGGAGTATTTATAAGCTCTGACGTCCTCGGTACTGCTATCGATACTCTAGAGAAATTATTATTATTATTATTATTATTTAAAAGTTGCGAACGATCCTCTCTGTCTCTGCACGAGAAGCGAGCCGCAGCCAGCGAGTCAATTATTACACACACTCCTCGCGAGTCGCTCGCTAGTGCTACACATAGACATCCGGGTACTACATACGGGTACTCCTTAATGAAAGTCCCCGACGCCCCGTGCTATAGCGCTCTGCACACAGACAGCAGCTCTGCATGCACTGAGTCGTGATCATGGCGGATAGAGCGAAGCGTTCTAAAGTATGGATATACTTTACAAGGGTCAATGCCGACAATGCACGTTGCCACTAGTGCAACAAAACATTTGCCAGTAAGGGTGGCAATACGAGCAAATCAATTTATCAAAACATCTGTTGGCAAAACATGATATTAGTGTGCAGAAATGCGCGTATTCGACTGCCTTGCGCGCAGTGTTCCATCTGCATCCACTGCAGCCGTAACCGTAAGCCAAGATACGGAGTTGCCTAGGCTAATAACGAATTATTACAAATAGGCTAATAAACAAAACAATTGTTTAGCTACAAATACTACAATCTAAACTTTTTATAGATCGTCAAGCTGAGGCGTCAGCCACTATGTCCCAGGCCAGTGAGCCCAGGGCCACCACATCCTCCCTCTACCTCCCTCCACCACCCAAAGTCCTTTATCCCTAGCAGCTAGAGGAAGGATGACAGAGGATAGGGTGAACCAGTGTCACAGTTCTGTTAGCCTTTTGCATTTGTTGTTTATTATAAAAAGTCTATAATTCAGAGTCAGACACATTTAAAACATTGTTGCTGCTGTTGCTGAAGAAATTATATTAATTTATTATATTTATTTATAAAGTTATATAAAAGAACATTGCTGCTGCTGTTGCTGAAGAAATTATATTTATTTATAATACTTATTTATAAAGTTGTATTTATAAATAATAAAGCAATGTTGATTCTGTTCTTAATTAATTGTCTTTTTTTCTTGCAAAAAAAGAACCAAAAAGAACCGATAAGAGTATCGATAAAGTACCGAACCGTTAAGCAGTATCGATAAGAGTAGTAGTATCGATAAAATCCTAACGATACCCATCCCTACTCGCGACCTACCTGCACAACGCCGCCCCCGGCCCACACACACACACAAGCTACTGCATCAAAGTTACTACTTATGATTAACAAGGCATTCGTTTTGTGGCATTAACATTATATAGTTAGTGTTACACGTTCATAACATCAGCATATTATTTACCCGAATGTAGCAAGCGTTCATACTAGCTCAGTTCCTTCCGTTGCTCACAGAGCCCTGAGTTTTACCCATTCTGCAATCTGTTAATAACGTTTTCAATCAGACACATGTATAGAAAGGCTTTGTTTTATTATAACATTAGTTGCAGTAAAATCATTATGCCTCATTTAAGTCATCCTGCGGAGCTAAACGTCGGCCGCGCCGTGTTCTAGAACAGTGGTTCCCAAAGTAGGGGTCGCGACCCAAAGGTGGGCCGCGAGCAGCCACGGGTGGGCCGCGAGATGATTAAAAAAAATAAAAAATAAAAAAAAAAAAAAATTTTATTTTTTATTTTTTTATTTTAATTTTTTTGTCAGGCCACTGAACTTAGAAGCAGGCCAGGACAGTGTTTCTAGTTGTATTCTAAAATTCTATTCTATTGTATTCTAAAATGTGACTATATGGTTTTATATTAACTTAATAAATAAACAAAAACGAAAAATCTACTTATTTCAACGAACATTTCAAACTAAATAACAGATTATGCACATAAAATGCTGAAAACAACCGAAGCAACAATAGTATTTTAATGAGGCTATTATTATTATCATTATTATTTTGCAACAAGTTAGCCCTCTCATAAATGGCACATATAAATGAATAACTAACTTGAACTAACTTAATAGGATTGAAGTGATATTTGGCTTAAAAAATCGGTCGCCTGGCAAAAAAAATAAAAATAAAGCCAGACGATGTGCATTGGGCCGCGGCTCTCTGACGCCTTATTTTCTGGGCCCCGGCCTGAAAAGTTTGGGAACCCCTGTTCTAGAAAACCTCGGTCGTCAAAATCAATGGCGGACAAAAGTAGGAGTAAAAAAATGCAACACGCTTGCCGATTGGTGGTAACAGCAGAGGCGGGTGCAAGCGGTGTGTGACGTAATTGGCAGAATCGACTGTCAATCAAAATGTCATTGGTTGAGACAATAGTATCTCGCTGCAGCCCAGCAGGTAGACCATGCTGGGAGAACTAGTATCTAGCTGCAGCCCTGCAGAACATACTGGGAGAGAGAGTGCTATTTCTTGATGTTTCCTTTTTTTAAGTAAGTAAAGAGGCCTATGTTCATATCGGTGAGCACAATTTGTAAGACAAATATACAGTAGTTTCATAAAAATAAAATAAAAAATATTACAAAAAAAAAATATTTAAAAAAAAAA
Source organism: Notolepis coatsorum (assembly GCF_963971535.1). Taxonomy (NCBI): domain Eukaryota; kingdom Metazoa; phylum Chordata; class Actinopteri; order Aulopiformes; family Paralepididae; genus Notolepis; species Notolepis coatsorum. The sequence continues at coordinate 118,626,789 of NC_140167.1, forward strand.
TATTTTGCCACAAATATCGGTATCGGTATCGGCCGATTGTGGTATCGGTATCGGTGGCACATTTTCATATCGGTTAGGGATGTCCCGATCGCCTTTTTTTGCTTCCGATCCGATCCCGATCATGTGATTTTAAATATCTATCGATCCGATCGTTTCCGATCCGATCTTTCACATTAGTAATCAATTTTGACGCATTTGTCAGAAACTGGCAGAGCGAGACAAGCCCATCTGTTGCCTATAGTCCGGGGCGCGAGAGCGGAGGCTTTTGTTATTACATTCACCCTGAGAAATGTGCTTCTGCTTCATATGAGAAATATTAAAAGTTTCAATATATGTTTGCACATTAGTATACATTCAGTGTTCGACTTACGTAATGGTCCATTCTGGTCTGAAACGCCGACGATAATCCTCAGTCACGTTATCCTCCAGGTGAAAAGTTAGTCTGAAAACTTCGCCTCCAGCCTGTCCTCCTTGCAAACATTGCAACTGGCTTGACTTTCTATTTTAAAATGCTTAGTTCCAAACCTCTGACATTAAGTCTAGCTGCTCAAGTCAGTGGATATTAACCGTGTTTCGGGAGCGACGTGTTGTACTGTTGTTGTGATGTGGTCGAGCGTGTAGCGTGTAGCGTCTAAATTAAAGGGAATGTTTGTTGCAACGGTGAAAATTAAAGGGGAATGTGTTTGTTGTGGACAATTATTCTGCTCTGTGTGACAATAAATACATTAATGATGATATATTATATGTAATTTAAAACCAAAACTAAGGCCTCCGTATGAGTTTAAGACGTGGACATGGTCATGTTTGTTGAATAAAATTTCTTTTTTTGACTGCCGATTTTTATTATTATTTTTTCCCGATCCTCTGAAAAGCACGTGATCGACGCCGATCACGTGATCGGATCGGGACATCCCTAATATCGGTGCATCCTTTTTTTTTATCAAATTTTTTTATTATTATTCACATGAAACAAAACACATTAAACACAATCACAATACATAGAACTTCACAAGAAAATAACAAACAATAATAATACAGAATAACAATTTATACAGACAAAGAGAAAAGAAAACAGAGTTCAACCTTCTAATTTCTAAATCCAAGGGGTACTATCTAATAAATGGTCTTTCCCAGTGTTCAGCCCCGATTCCCGTCCGTGTGACCTTATATTAATAAAACGTACATCTCCAATTCACAACAAGGACCACTTTTTGAGAACACGACCCGAAAACAGAGCAATGAACCTTCATGAAAAAACAAAAACCTGTAGAGGTGTTCCATAGACTCACAGAGACTGTGTAAAAGTGACCAAACAGTGAAGAAATAGTTAAATAGCTGCCCCCCCATTAAATCCCCAGCTAAACTCAAGAGGACAAGACAAAAGACAAGACGGACAAAACATTTCCTCCTCCCCCTCCCAAGAGACCCCGATCAGGCACCCCAACCCCGCTCAGCCGCACACGGCGGTCCTTACCTTCTCAGCTGCTGCGAACCACAGGTCAATGCCAGCCTGTCCTACCCCAATCACCCGCGCCGTGGATATCTCCAGATAAATCACATCCAATAGTGTTAGGGACCAGTTAATCACTGTAAGCTTCTCAGGCTCCTTCCATCTCATTGCTATTAGCTTCTTCGCTGCTGTGACACCCGCTAGGACAACCCTTTTTAGTTGAACGGACGCAGGTAGTGTCGTTATATCGTTCAGGAGTAGCGTAACAGCTGTGAATGGGATAGTTAAGCCACACAGGTCTGAAAGTTTGTCCGTTATTGACCTCCAGAAGCGGGCCACTGGTGGGCAATCCCAATACATATGCATATAAGTGCCAGTGGCCTTTTGAGAGCACAAAGTGCACCGAGAGTCTGTTATCAGTCCCATAGCAAATAGCTTCCTAGGTGTAAGATAGGTCCTATGAATATAATTAAAATTAATTTGCTGGTGATTGGGGTTGCGGGAAGATAATGCCACATTTGCCCAAACATCATCCCAGTCAAACTCGGGGTCCAACTCCGGGATATCCACACACCAGATTGTATCCAATGATACATTTTTATACGTGGATTGAATTAAGAGCATATAAAAGTCTGAGACAAACCCTCTGGATGTCGTGCTGTCCACTATGAGCCTGAGGAAGGGGTGTGGGTGCAAAGCTTGAGCCCACGGCACGCCATGCGCCCTCAGTGCTGACCTTAGTTGAAGGTAAAGAAAGAAGGACTCGCCGGGAAGATCATAAAATTCTCTTAAGTCCTGAAACGCACGGAGGCCGTTCTTATCATAAATATCCTCCAGAGTCATCCCCTCCTTTGCCATTGAGGAATATTAACCGGCCTGTGCCCAACAAGTAATTGCTGGTTATTAAAAATTGGAGAGTCCAGGTGCCATGGGCATTTAACCCCACACAACCTCTGTACATTACGCCACGTTTGGATCACGTGAGTTATGATCGGTCCATACCTCAGCCGGCATTTCGAAATAGAGACAGTGGAGTACACTACATCCTGCAATCTTAGCTGTGAGACCGCCGCCGCTTCTAAGGAGCGCCACGATACAGCCTCTACAGGGTCTAGCCAGCACATCAGAGGTCTCAGTGAAAAGGACCAGAAATAAAGCTTAAAATCAGGGATTGCGAGGCCCCCATCTTGTTTTCTACGTTGAGTAGTAGCCCTTTTGATTCTCGGGCGTTTGTTATTCCAGATAAACTTAGATACCATCGATTGTACCTTGCGCCAGTGGTCTATTGGAGGGGGCAGGGGAGCATTGAGCTAACAAAATTTATCCTAGGCAGGACGTTCATTTTGATTATGGAAGCCCGGGCTTGTAAGGAGTTAGGAAGGGGCGACCACCTGTCTAGATCCTGGCGTATTTTATCATAAGTACCCGTGAAGTTGTACTTAGTAGTTTGGTTCAGCGTGGGTAATATTTCTATGCCCAAGTATTTAAAATGTTCTACTATGGGGATATCAGCTGGTAGTCGTACCGCCTTGGCCAGCTCATTAAGAGGTAGGCAGGCTGATTTGTTCCAGTTAATCTTAAAGCCTGACATTTTACCAAAGTCGTCGATTATTCTCAATAATTTTGTGGCCGACCGGGAGGGGTCGTCCATGAAAATCAGCAGGTCATCCGCATAGAGAGCAATTTTGTGTGGAGTATTATTGACCATTATGGGGACGATGTCCTCCGATTGCCTAATAAATTGGGCCAAAGGTTTGAGGGAAAGCGCGAACAGTCCTGGGCTCAGAGGACAACCCTGTCTAGAAGATCTGGAGACTGGAAAGAGTGTGGAACAGTTTTTGCCTGTCAGTATCATCGCAGACGGCGAGGCATACAGGACTTTAATCATATGAATAAAACTCTTCCCAAGACCCATGACCTCAAGTACCTTCCACAGGTATGACCACTCAAGTCTGTCAAACGCCTTCATGGCATCCAAAGACAGAACTGTGGACGGAGTTGTATTGTCTTTACTGTTATCGATTACATGCAACAGCCTCCTAAGATTATCTGTAGCCAGACGCCCCGGGATAAAACCAGTTTGATCGCAGTGTACCAATACCGTCATAAATCTCTGCAGGCGGCGGGCCAGCACCTTGGCAAACACTTTTAAATCGACCCCGAGAAGACTCAAGGGCCTATAGCTACCACAATCATTGGGATCTTTGTCCTTCTTGAGAAGTAAGGAAATCAACGCCATGTTGACATCTCTTGAGAACTCCCCTTGCTCGATAGCATAATTGATCATATCGAGCATCAATGGACCCAGTTGGTCCCAAAAAGCTAAATACACCTCAGGTGGAATACCATCCCAGTCTGGTGCCTTGCCCCTCTGCATTTCAGCAATCGTCTCCCTCAACTCCATAAGAGTGATCGGTTTCCCCAGTTCCTTGGCCTCTTCCTCAGAAATGTGGGGTATCTCAAGCCCGCCAAAGAACGATTCAAATTTAGAGTCGTCGAGATTAACCTCTGAGCTATATAACTGTGTAAAACTCTTTAAAAGTGTCGTTGATCCTTTTCGAATCAGTAGTGATTGTACCCTGTCGCGTCTTGATCGAGGGGATATCCGAGAAATGATAATTTGAGCGTATTTTCATTGCCAATAGATGGCTAGGCCTGGAGCCGTGAAAGTAGTAGTTTTGCCTTGTCCTATGTATCAAGAACTCAGACTGTTGTTTAAGTATGGAGTTTATTTCCTTCTTGACTATCTTACGTTGTGTGTTTAGTCGATCACTATAGTTAGTTTGCAAAGATGCGTATAGATCCGCATATAATGTTTCCAGTCCTTCTAGTTTTTTGACCGGGATTTACGTAAGTTGGAGGCGAAAAGTGTGACATGACCCCTGATAAATCCTTTCAATGCGTTCCATAGGACCCTGGGGTCATCGACCATGCCAACATTGATCTGCAAGAATTCAGCTAGTTTACTCCTGAACTCAGAGCAGAAATCATCGTTCTGTAATAAGGTTGAGTTAAAACGCCACCTGGGAGCTCTCGTGGAGAGCCTGCCAAAGGTTGCCACAAGGAAAATCCCCTTGTGGTCCGAGAGAGCCAGGGGAACCAATGAGACGTCGAAACTATCAAACAAATTAGGGGATGCGAATGCATAGTCTATTTGAGAGAAGGTTTTGTGTCTGGCAGACGGGTGAGAGTAATCCTTGAGGGTGGGATTGGATAAGCGCCATAGGTCTGCGAGCCCAGTGTCCTGGGCCCACATCCTGAGGGCCTTAGAGGACCGTTTTTGGTCGCTTGTTTCAGAGGATCCGGACCTATCCATCTCCGCGTCCCAGCACGCATTAAAATCGCCACCCACAATGAGAGCGTATCCAGTAAGTTCCAACATATTCTTTGTGATTGTATTATAGAACGCTGAATCAAATGTGTTAGGGGCATACAATGCTATTATTGCCATCTTCCTATGAGAGAACTCAACTTTTGCTATAGTAATCCTTCCCTCCGTGTCCGACCACACATCCAGGACTTTGATATCAAGGTTACGTCTTGTAACTATGACTACTCCTTTCGTCTTATCATCGGCTGAGGATGAGGAGATAACGTGATATTGTCAATTTGCTAGCCTTGACACATCACCCACCAATAAATGCGTCTCACTAAGGAGAGCAATGTCAATATTTCTTCTCTTCAATAACCAAAGGACACTGGCACGCTTGTGTGGGGCGTTAAGACCTCCTGCGTTCCAAATTAAGATATTCAGTTTAGCCATGGTCGAGTTTGTCTAAATGCGTAGAGAACATACCAGTGCAGCCAGGCTGAGTACAGAGGCGCTGATCCAGGCGGGCCCAGGCGGTCAATCCCAGGAGTTCAGAGGAGGAACAATTACACACATATAAGACAACAGCACATAAAACACATAAAAATACCACCCCAGTTACAACCCCCCCTCCTTCTACTCTAAACCCTAACCCACCCGTCCTATTATAAGCCCTCCTATACCCACTCTCCAATCCCCACACTATGCCCCATCCACTAAGGATGGTCATCTTCCTATCATTTCCCACTAGAGTCATGGATCCAATAAGACGCTCCCCACTCCGACCCCCCTCTAGATAAACCCCTGATTAAACCCCCACTAGTCCAATAAACACAAATAATAATAAAAATAAAATTCAATATATCGGTCGAAAACCACCTGAGCCTTGGCCCTAACATGAGAACCATAATGGAAAAAATAGCCATTATTATATAATAACTCAACATCACACCTGCAACCATCTATTTCCGAGTCTGCGCTTCAACGTCGCAATGTTATAGCACAAATGGATAAAGGAAAATTCAAAACAAAATTAAATTAAAGCATACCAGCCGATAGTCTAAGGCAGGATCGGGTTCCAGGTAAATTGTGCAAACAAATGTCATTTAAACAACGACAATAATAAGAAGGGGAAAAGGGGGTTATGGTCAAAGTGCACATCTGTAACAGCCCCTCTGATCAGGCACAACGGCTGAAATGACAACCTATGTAAGAATAGAATTAAACACATTAATTAACCCGGGGATGGTAATAGGCAATACCTGACACAACCTGTTATCATATCTTGTTTATATATATATTCAACCGATCTTCTCCTACCGGAGCCCAAAGCTCAAAACAGCCTGGATATAAAAATAACAGCATACAAGAAGTTAGTTAAGGACCCGATCACCGTTGAATTGTGCGAGCCGATTACACTTAAACAGCAACAACAACCAAAGTGCGTAAATATTAACGGGTCTCGAATGTCTCAGCGCAGACGATAGACGCAGCCCGCTAGCTAGCCCGAGGCTAGCGCGTAAGCTAGTGATGAATCCGGATAGCACGTTAGTCTATTATGTACATTGTTCAGCTAGCTCGTTAGCTTCCAAAGAGGCGATACACAAGTACGACCATGAGGTCAGCTTTAGCAAGTAACAGAAGTCATTGGGAAGCCCCGCTAGTTGGATGGGCAGTGGGCAGTTAGCATGTCTGGGCATGACAGCAAGTGTTTGTGAATAGCCGGCCCTAACAATGTATTCAGGCCCACATCGCCAAGTCACTCGCCCGATATAGTTATCAAGCTACATTCTCGGGTATCCCCTCGAGATATTCCTTCGCTTTATCCAACGACCAAAATGAACGCCGACCATCGACCTTATCCAACACAGATAATTTCGCGGGAGCGAATAGCGTGGGCCTCAGGCCTAGTTTCCATAGCCTGGACAAGACCACTTTGTATTCGCCTCTCTGTGCTTGAACCTCCGGTCTAAAGTCTTCGAAAATGGCCACTTTGTGATCGCCAAGCCTCAGATTACCCCTTCTGGCACGAGCCGACCGCATGATGAGTTCCCTCTGCTGAAGCCTGTTCAGCTTGACGATGATGGGCCTCGGCTCTTTGTTCACACCAGGAGTGGACCTGCCCGCTCTGTAGGCCGACTCACGGGAGGCGAGGGGAGGACGTCATTTCCCAGTATTTTTTGCAGCAATTCCGGCATGGTCTCAGAGAGACGGCCTTCCCCGCTGCCCTCCGGTACTCCAACAATCCTGATGTTGTAGCGTCTCTCCCGGGACTGTATTTCCTTAATTACCGACTGTAGTTTGGTAACTTCAGCCTGCCTAGCCAGCAGGGAGGACTCGAGATCCACCATCTTCTCGCCCTGTAATGATACCTCCGTCGTTAGCGCAGCTAGCTCGATAGCATTAGCCGAGGAGACAGCGTGCAGCGACTCCATCTTGTCTATCAGCGGGACGACCGCCAGCCTTATTTCCTCTGATATCTCTCGATGAAGGTTGACACAAAAATCCGCCAGCACTTTCTTTTGTGCTTCAGCGGAGCGTGTCTCAGACTCTGCATGTAGCTTGGTCATGACCAAGAGCACAGCTTCGCTTATCTCACCGACACCGGGCGATGGTGCGGCCAGGCCCGGTGGTGGTTTGCTGGTTGGGGCGCTCATGGATCTGGTTTCCACCACCGACATCGCAGAAAGTCGAAAAAAGTCGACGACAGTATTTGAAACACGACGAATTAGCAAGCAGACAAAAAACAAATAAAAATTAAATAAAGACTAATGTGGAGAAACGTATATTCTGCACGGTAGAAGGGAGCTCATGTGAAACACGTCTACTCCATGATCGCTCAGCTCCGCCCCCCCATATCGGTGCATCCCTAATCATAAACAACATAAGGAATATTAGCATAATTTTGAGTGGACTGAAGGAAGGAGTCAGCGTTAATAGTTTTAAATGCAAATAATTTATTGAAACATAGAAGTGGGGTCGGGAGGGACACACACACTGTTTCAACTCACCACTCCCGCATCATATTGTAGTCTAGTCTGTCTTCAAACTTCCACTCCTCTCGAAACTTTTTTATATTTGAATATCAACATTATCTGTCCATCCTCAGTAATCCTCAGTTTACTATAATATACTCCTGTCCTGAGTCCTGACTAGTGACTTCATCGTCTTTCCAAACGCACACACACACAGAGAAAGGGAGAGTGCCCCCTTTCTAGGGCTGGGCGATATGGAAAAAAATCATATCGCGATAATGATATGATAATGTTATCATATTTCTCTATCGATAATTATCGAATTGTTAAGTATATAACACTTTTTTATTTTTTTTTAACAGGTGTATGCAATGTTCCCCCTAAGGTGCGCGCGCGCACATGGCAAAACGCTCCCGCGCACATCTGAAATCGGTCGCACTTTTTTTTTTTTACTTTATTTTTTTTATTCAACAAACATGACCATGTTCACGTCTTAAACTCGTACTGAGGCCTTAGTTTTGGTTTTAAATTGCATATCATTCATTTATTTATTGTCACACAGAGCAGAAGAATTTTGCCAAAACTGCAGAACGGCAGGCCAGCCACACTCTCAGACCCAAACGCATCTCCTTTGATTTAATTATACATCAAATGATTTATGTCAAGGATTGCAATGCCTCGCTTGAATGAAGTTAACTTTCCACCTGGATAACGTCAACATTCAGGGTGAATGTAATGTCAGAAATTGGGATAAAAAAAATGTATATATATTTATTTTTTTATCGGGTCGGGAAATATCGGTATCGGTAGATACTCAAAATCACATGATCGGATCGGGAGCAAAAAAAAATTTGATCGGGACATCCCTAACTGTAACCTGTTGCGTGTGACGTTACCAAGAGAAGCCCCGCTTTCAGTGCTTTGTGGGCAGCGCTACTGCACGCTCACACAGACGCACACAACAGATGAGGAAGTGGACAGATCCGACCAGCATTGCTGGCTCCTCACAATGCAAACGCAAAAATGTACATTACAGAAAATTTCCAATTTATCATCCCGGTCGAGACTAATTGGAAGCGGAGTGCAACGCGTGCAAAGCTTGACCATATGTTTATGTGTCTAATAAAGGTGCTGGCGATCTCAAAGCTCACATGGACACAGCAAAACATTACAAACAAAGCAGTGCGAGGCGAGAGTTTGATGGCAAAGTTGACCGAATTGATTGAAGAATGCAGCTATACAGAGAGAGAAAGAAAATAATTGAAAACTATTTTGATGCCTCAAAATGATGTTTTGGTTTGATAAGATGCTTATGATACAATCATTCTAAGGATTATGTGTGTAATAAATTAGTTTAGTACACTAATTGCAACAAATCTGAAACTGCATAGTGCACTTTTAAATTAGTATCTTTGTGAGGTTACTGTTTTATAATTTACATTACATTGAAAAGATAAAGATATATTTTTTAAAGCTCGATTTTCTAATGCAGAAGAGGTATTTAGAACATTACATCATATTTTTCTTGTTATTTATTTTGTCCAGTAAGACTTGAAAATATATATTATTTTGTCATAGGTTGATTTAGTTATTTTCTTGAGATTTGTCAGATAGATTACTTTAGGCATAATACAGAATGTTGAGTAACTTTGGTTATAGAGAGATATTATTTTGTTATATAAAATAATATAAACAATAATTTTATATCCATACAGAGGAGGTATACTAAATACATTATAATGATAAGGCATCTTTGAGTAAACTTTGATTAAGTATCTTGAGGCTGAAGGCAGAGTGTCCTCTTTAAAAAAAAATCACTGGTCACCCTTGAAGTCGCATTATAATTCACTTAATAAAATAATGACGAGTCAGCCTCCTAAAAAGACAAAAGTTAGTGACACGACTCACACCGCTGCCTCCAACCCAGCCAAAGTAAGGACTATGCTCTGTATTGTCAATCAATGGTCAAATAAATATTTGATTAAGGAATATAATATGCCTTTTTGTATTATTTCTGTGTATCAGCTAAATGTATATATTTTTATGTTAGACATTAAGGGAAATTAAGATTCTCAGATTTTTTTACAAACCGCCGCTTATCAACTAACCGGTTAATCGGCAGGTGATGTATGTTGCTCAGTAGCTGCTGATGTCTGCTCAGGAGGTTTGAGTGTTTGCTCAGACCGAAAAATAATTAGAGGGAACATTGGATGTATGTTTATTTTGCAGCAATTCTTTGTCATTGCCGCCATCTTTAGTGTTACATCCCCTCACACTCCAGTTCTCAGGCTGCAGCTGGTTTAAAAGCGAAAGTAAACCGGCTTCTCTGCTGGCTGTGGCTCCAGGGGAGTTGAACAGTTCTGGCTCTGCTAGTTTATTTTCAATCTTTTGGCGCTTTTTTTGTGGACAAACCACCGCACATGTGCACCGTGACTCGTGACTGGAGTCTAGTTCTGCTAGCACACATAGCCTACTGTGTACAGACGGTTTCAAACTGTATTTTAAATTAGAAAGCAAACAAAATAAATGGACAAGAGAAAAATAAATCTCAATTTGGTCAGTATTGTCATTTGGACAAGCAAAGCCATTACTTTAAGTTGCAGGCAAGAAAGACAAGTCTGTCCACTGTCTCTGGTTTTAAAACTGCCCTGTTGCAGGTCACAAAAAAAAATATATATATATTTTTATTTTATTTCGATATTCGATATCGATTATTAAAATATATCACGATATTTATCGTTATCGTTATATCGCCCAGCCCTACCCCTTTCCCTTTCCTCAGTCCACACTGTCTGCTGTTCACTATGGCTCTGCCTCTGATCAGGATTAACTTGTTAGCTAACGTAACGTTCATTTCGGGCGATGTGGGCATAAAGGAATGGCGACGATGCAACGCATGTTAGATGCATTTGACCCGTTGTGAGAAGAAAAAAACACCACAGACTTATTTCGGCTCGCAAAATAGGCGCACTGCTGTGTAGTGCTGCTCGGCTTTATATATGTGATATGAACTACACGCCAGTAGGGTTGGGCACCGAAAATGTGTGAATAGTATGAGAAAAAAAATTAAATTTTCAAAAAAAAAAAAAATCTCCTGCGAAATAAGCTGTGACCTGCACCTCAAAGAATCGGAATCGAGAATCGTTCAGGACAGGAATCGATATGGAGAATCGGAATCGGAACCGGAATCGTTCAAATCCAAACGATGCCCAACCCTACACGCCAGGTGGCGGGCAGACCTCTCATTGTTAGTTGCCAAACCTTAAATCTGCCCGCCATTGGCGGTTGGCGGGTACTTATTTTGTTCCCTGATTCAGTGGCAGTGGCTCTGCTGGGTATATCCTCCACTGACTGGGAAAAATAAGCATAATCCAGTTTTATGAATCTCCCCAATATATGTGAGATTATAGGGCCAGTACTCGCAAAGTCCTTTTACACTGTATTGTAAAAGTAAGAATTTGTATTATTTTGGAGCAGCAGTTGTCTCTTGATCTGGAGCTAAGGAGAGTGTCAGGTCTGAGACTAGATCCAGAACTCAGGTTCTCCAAACCCTCCCACTGATAATAATTCCCAGAGAAAAACACTGGATGTAGGCTAGGTGACACAAACACATCCATTCCGGGTGGCAACAGGGGGCATGTTGACCAGTCAAAGTTATTTTCCCTCTGTTGAAAGGTGAGCTCATGAGATTCCACTGAGACCCCCCCCCCCCCAAAGGAATGTGCTGTGTGCAACGTCACACATGCATTTTTAGTACAGGATGTGTAGCAACAGTATGAAAGGCAATGCCCTGGTCTAACCTGGTCCCAGCCAGAGATTCATACTCCCAATAAAAGGTAGCCGGTGGAGTCGAGCTTGTGTAGAACGAACGCAAGCCTTCACTGGGGTTTGTCAACGGACTGCAATCTATTTAGGCTACTACATCGTCATGGGGAGATGCATTTTTTTATGAAACATTCCATCCGTGTCCATCATCTCATGATATACAGTATACATTTGTAATTTTGATTGATTTGTATTACTTATTTGTAGTTTTTAGATTTTTACTGTGAACATTCTCAGTAGTTATAGCTTTCAAACGTGATAACGTAGGTTCAAATAGGGTAGGCAGGGTCAAATATGCATGCTGAGTTTTTGAAAAGCATGATGTGTTTGTGTGGAACTAACACCTCTGTAGACATGCAGGGGACCCACTGTAGACATGCAGGCACCCTCTACTTCTAGGAACAGAGTATGAAACTGCAGAAATCATAATTGAGCCCTGCCCCTTCTGTTAAAAACTGTGAAATACTCTCCTCAAAGGTAACATTGTAGCAGTTTGGTTTATTCTGTTAAGTACCAGGTTAATTTATTCAGTTAAGGCAAAAGTAACACAAGCAATCCCTTCCCTGCCTTGACTGGGTTTTTTCTTCTGTGTTGTGTTGTAGCGCCCCCTCAGGAGGAGGGAGGCAGTGCAGACTCTGAGGTGGAGATAGTTTATGTGAGAGAGCCCACCACTGAGCAGGCTGCCCTGGCCAGAGACCTGTTGCTGCCTCTCACCTTCTTCTGCTACCAAAACCAGCCAGGCTACATCAGCGATGACCAGACTGATGGTGAGAAGAGAAAACACTAAAAAACACCCTCTAGATCCCATACATTAATGTTTCCCCATACATACTGTACATACATACAGTCCCAGGGACTGCTGACGGAAATTAGTTGATGGCTAATTCTGGTGCAATGCATCTCCTCTCATTATTTGAGATGAATGTATGTTGTACACGGTCCCTGACAAACTAAACTAAAACATAAATGTATTCGTAGCAGGCCACCACAATAGCAGGCGAGCCCACAACAAATAGGATTTTCCAAGCTTATCTGATAACGTACTTAAAGCTCTTGTGTCTGTGCACACAGTCCTGTCCTCTCCACTGTCACGATGACGTGTAGAACCTGTGGAAGGCACTGCCCTTCTTCTCTTTTTTATTTGAAAATAATTTCACTGCCAGTCGAATGTATATAAATAGATTGATAGATAAAACATAATTGATGTGACATGAACTGAAAATGCATTCCTGGTTCTTTGGGAAAATATCAATACAAGCCAAAAAATAAATGGGTGCTACAAAGCACAGCTCAATGCCTAATGGTTGTGTGTCCTATTGGTATTACACATAATAGCAAATAAAATACAACATGCAATGAACTTGGTAATCGTACAAACTTTATGGCTGCTCGGATGTGGTAATACTATGTAAATGTTTCATTAATATTCAAATGTCATTATAATTTGTCTCATCGCAGCCTATTCATAGCTGAATGGTGTCCTAAGTGACAATTGACTTCCCTCGTGGTGATAATCACCTCCCTTTCTGTTTCTGATCCATCTGCACCCATTAACTCTATCCGCTACTGTGTCTAGAATCTACCAAGCAAAGTGGGTGTTGTTTCTTGTTCCTTTTCAGACGAGGACTTTGAATCGGCTGTGAAGGCATTGAATGGAAAGCTCTATGCTGATCCCCCTGAGAGAAGAGTTGCTGCATCAAGTGATGGTATGTCATATACAGTATATAATATATATATATTTTATTTCAAACCTTTATTTCAACTTGTGAGACACTGAGGTTACCCTCATTTACAGTGACAAGAGCTTACAAAACAAGACGGTTAACAGTAGATTCATATATATATGCACAATGAATAAGAATAAACAATAAGAAATCAGTTAAGACTGTTACAAGTTGATACACAATTGTCTGAGATCATACTTTTTAATGCAGCAAGAGAAGGAAGAACCTCCCATTTTAGAGTTAGGCCATGTCCAGACTAAAACGATTTTGGTCATTTTAGGCAAAGTATTTGATCGTTTGCATCGTTCTGCCACACGGAACTGCGTTCTGGCAGCCTGAAGACGGTACTTTCTGATACCACCTCCCAGAGTGCGCAATTCTGAAGACGCCCCCCACTGCGTCACCATCTTTACAAGTGATACGCGTCTTCTCCTGAACCGATGACGCGTATAGCCCACCTCTCCCTTACCTGCATGTGCAAACACAGCCAAACATCACCAATCACCGTCGACAACAGATTGACATCTCCCTTAACAGTGTTACAGAGCTTGATCAGGCTTTTACAGCTAAATTAACTTTTTCTGAAAACCCAAGTAGTAGCCAAGCATACTGTTCCATAGCATACCCCTTCAGTTGATCATGACAAATCCTCTCTTACCTTGACGATTAAAAAGCCTCCATAATTTAGTAAATGGTATCCCCATGGCATGGTGTTGAGCTGTAGCCAGCAAGCTATGCTATCAATATTAGCTAAATAATTAGCGTCACATAGCTGGCCTTTTTCTGAAAACCCAAGCACATTATTGTTCCATAGCATACTCCCTGGAAGAAGAGATCTTGTATCTCAATGGGACATTCCTGGATAAATAAAGGATAAATTAAAAAAAATACGCCTTCAGTTGATCATGACAAATCCTCTCTTACCTTGACGATTAAAAAGCCTCCATAATTTAGTAAATAAATCCGTAGCCAGCCAGCTAGCATTGATGCTATTCAAAATGCTATCCACATTAGCTAAATAGCTAACCAACTAAATACAATAGACAGTGGTATCCTGAGGTAACGTTATGACAGTTTGCTAGTCGAAATGACTGGACACACACAGGGACAAGTTAAACATCAATCAATTTATTCCAACAGGTAGTTTGAGCTGCATGTGAGCCGAGGTCTTTCTCTCCTCTCCTTTGAAAACGAATGGCGTTACGTTAGCTCGAAAAGCACAGAACCGGCCGACACAAGTTAAGCTGCTAGCAACAGAATAGAATTAACAGAATAAAACGGGAAAGACATTTATTTTGTAAATTTGTGCCATGCACTTATTATCTTGAGGCGTTTTCGTTTTTACAGAAACCTTAAAACGAAACGGATCAAAATAGTTTTAGTCTGGACAAGGCCTTAGTTAGAGGGCATTCCAGGTGTTGGAAGCATCAAAGGAAAAAGTTTTTCCCAGTTCAGAGCAAACTCGAGGAACCCTAACTAACAACCAACCAGTCATTTGAATGTGTAGAATAAGTTCCAATATTCCATTAGGGCTGGGCGATTCTTGCTAAAATGTGAATCATGATTTTCCTCCCTAAGAATTGAGATCACGATTCTCTCACGATTATTTTTTTTTTAATTTTATTTTATAAAAACATTTATTGCACTTTCTTAAACGGACAACATAACACATATCAAAGTGCTTGACTTAACATAACATATCTTAACTTATAACAAAGTGCTTGACTTAAACTTAAGTCTCTTGTAACATGAGGGTTACAAAATAACTAGTCTCTTTTCCTGTCTTATTTTAGAACACTTAATCAAAGTGATTCACTTAAATGCTGCTGAACATAAAAAAAACGAGAATGTAAAATGTATGAATAAACGTAGGTGTGATTGCTTCATCAGTAATGAATGATCGGTTATGGCTTTAGAATGTTCAGAGTGAAATAGGATGTTCGCTTAGGGCTTTAGAATGTTCAATTGTGGTTTTAACATGAAATAGAATGTTCAGTTACAGCTTTAGAATAAATAATACAAATAAAACCTCATCACATCATCACGCAGTTCTGTCGCGACTGTCATTCGACACTGGGTGTACAGAGCAGACAATGCAACATTTGAAAAGTATTTGCGAGAGGGCATAGAGTAGCGCTTGTCTAGCGTCTTGATCATTTTCTTATACCCCTCGTTTTGAACGGTGTTGATTGACTTGATGGATATGGCGATGCACTGTATAACGTTTGCGTTATTGAGGCTTGTGTGGTCTGACGACTGGGATTTTGTGATGTGGTTTGTTTGTCCTTCATTGCTAAATCATATTCGACTTTATGGTGACGTTTGAGGTGGTTGTAGAGGTTGGTTGTGTTACCTTGCGTTGCTGCGATGGTGCCAAAACACCATCGGGATTTTCTTCAGTGTCGCTCATTTCTTTCTTTTTTCATTAGCTTGAACATTTTCTGTCGCGCTCGTTCGACACGTGTTGTGTATGAGCTCAGCTGTTTACTCAGCTGAGTAGCCTGAGGGGGGAGGGGCATTTTGGGGAGGGCAGCGGCAGTGAGCGCTGTGAGTGAGGGAGAGAGAATAATAGGAGCGAGTGTTTTTAATGCAATTGATCTCCATTTTGACGCAAATTCATCAGAATCGCCGTCATTTAGAAATGAGATCGCATAGGTCTATGAATCGAGATCGCGGTATTTTTACGATTAATCGCGCAGCCCTTCCAACAGTGGTTTACCAATAAGGGCTTTCAAAATAAACAAATACCAATTATGGTTGTGCCTTTCAACCAGAGAAGGCCATCCAACATTTAGACGCGAGAACATGACGCACTCTGTAGTACGCAAATTGCTGTAGTCCTAAGAAAGAGGAGACCCAGGGATTTCAATGCGATGGATGTCGAAATTTCATAAAAGTACACTACCCAGCTCACACCAGCCGCAGACATAGGAAGCCTAACCATTTCTCTTTTACAAATATTGAGGTAAATGTCATGATTATATCTCACGGGTCGAACAACCTCAACATTATTGCCATAAAATACAACATGTATTGTTTCTTTACCTTTCTGTGAACGTCTAGACAGTGAGTACAGTACAGTGAGACTCTATTTAGAAACCATGGCACTACACTGACTGTTTCAAGCTAAAACGGCTGGATGTAATTTAGCCAAATCAACGTGGCTGTGAGTCTTTCACCTTTTACATAGCTAGCGTTGGCGTGGATTGATTTTTTTAGATCTAAACAAACGAATGCAAATATAATGTAGCCTGGCCCGTTGTTCTGACCAGGATTACGTTCCCTTTTGCCTCTGACGTCATTCATTCCAACCAAACTGCTGTTGCTGCAAACACACTTCCTGTGTGCCGGATGATTTTCCTGGGAATGTCCTACCAGACACCAGTGAGAACAGCCAAGAACAGCACATGTAAAAGCATTCATGAACCCTGTAGAATCACTATTGTGTTACATCAACTGGTGAGTGTGTGGCAAAATACATTTATTTGAAAATGTTTGCGATTTGAATTTAAAATGCAAAAATTTTTCAATGTTCGGTTATATTATCAACTAAAGTTAAAAAAAAAAAAAAAAAAAAGCACTCTGTCCTTCCAACCCCACCAGTCCTTCTAACCCTGAACTTATCCTAACCCTGTCTATGTCCTTCACCCGCCTTCCTAGCCCCGTCTCTGTCCTTCACCACCCTTCCTAACCCTGTCTCTGTCTTGCACCATCCAGACTCCCAGGCGGTAGAGGCTGTGGACCCAGACGAGTGCCAGGTGGTGTGGGAGAAGAAGCCTACGCCGGAGGAGGAGGAGAAGGCCAAGAGTCTGCAGCTGCCACCCCACTTCTTCTGTGGCATCAGCACCAGTGACAGCGAGGCTGACAAGGACAAGCCTGAAGACTTTGAGACTGAGGTCCGCAAAGCTCATGAGGCCCTGGTGAGGGCGAGAGCTCTGGCACACAAGACTACAGCGGCTCTAAGCCCAGTTTCAATAAGTCATCCAGGGTTTTCCTTGGTATTTGGAGATGGTTAGGTGTTAACATGACTGGTTTGGTTTGGTGCATTTTGTATCGAGGGGATTGGTGGTTCAAGATGATCTTATTCTGTTGGATCGTTATCCCCCTGGATTATCAACAAAATCAAGAAATTTTTTCAGATATCCAATCTGCTTCCGTTGAAATATCACATAATACACATGAGTTACTCTGATTGGCCCATCAGTCACATCTAGCTGAGAGGACACGGTGCTTAACAATCGAGTATATTACTGTTCACTAGACACTATAGTTTTTCTAGTCAACAGAAGGCCATGCCCCCTCAGTGTATTAACCCTTTAATCGCCGTTGACGCTGAAACACGTCATTCCCCGCCATGCTTATTCTGCCGATGACGCTGGACAGCGTCTTTGATATCAATATTTCAAAAATCTGTGATCGAAATCATATTTCTCCCCCGGAGACATTATATGTACTGGTGAGCCCCTGTCAACTCTCTAACTGTTCAAGAGCGCCATCTGGTGGCCGATCGGCAGATCGCCCAGGGAAGAAACAGGGAAGTGGAAGCTGGTGCTCATTTCAATTTGGTCCGATCACTCGCTATAGGTCCCGGGACTCGAGCTCGACACAATGGATATCGATCCGTTGCCAATAACTCGATAAACAACATGATTTGGACGTATATACTATTATACAACCTGGAAATGGATCGGGTATTTCCACATCCCATAATAGAAAAAATTCTGTTCCACGCTCATCTCCCAACGGCGAGAGGAAGCTACGGTGAGTTTCAGCGTTATTTTGTAATGTCTTCTATACTAACTGCTCCAATGATCATATCACCCACACTAGATTAATGATATAACGTTGCCCACGGAATTATAAACTACCCCCCGCCCATCCGGTCAACATCAGATCATACGTAGTAACTTCTAGAATTACGTGCAGTTGAAATTTTTTATCTCGCGCCGATTGCTATCAAACTGTATACAATCATCAATATAATGCATTTAGGGCTATAAATCACGTTCTGGAGAAAGCTGCAGAAAACGATAAAAACATACTTATACTTTAGACCGTATTTTAGTATGAATATGTGAATGAAAAAGTATAACGTTGCTACACCCTGAACAATAGATATAGGACTTTGAATGGGCCATGGTAATTTAGCAATACAATTTAAAAAGTTATAGCCCTGCAAAGAAGGGGAACTTCTCTATGTTAAATAGGGCTGGCGAGGGATGGTAAATTATGAATTTAACCCCGGCGATCAAAGGGTTAATAGTTGACTGTTCTCAGAGACAAAAACCAATTAAATTATGACATAAACTAGACAATTCCGCGGGGGAAATTGTGAAAGTGTGGGTGATGCCTGTGCACCGCCGGCCAACGGGAGAGGGTCTGTATTGTCTCTATGACAAACGGTTCAAAAGATACAAAAGAGGTGGTTGCTAGGGTGTTATAGCTGGTTGCTAGGGTGTTTCTAGTTGGTTGCTAGGGTGTTTCTAGGTGGTTGCTAGGGTTTTATAGGTGGTTTTGTACTTGGGTAACGTCACAGTGACCAAATGCGTCCACATTTTTATAACAATAGCGAATATAACTTACCCTGTGCTGTTTCGTTTCTTACAAATTAACGATGTTTTATTTGTCCTTTTATATGCGGATAACATTAAAATCTTAAATTGTACCATTTATGTTCCCCTTTAGACAACAAACAATGCTAATTATGCACTTTTGTTAAGATAATTAGTTGACCATTCTTGGTCACTATGCAGGTCTCATTAATAGTTTAACGCTCCTGTGTTGAGATCACGTTTTCCTAATCCGGTGCTGATCTGTGAACAACTAGGTGATAAAGGTCTTGGGATTTGTAGTCATTTTGTAGTCGTAACATTTTCACCTTTTAAACCAATGCTGCCATCTACTGACAACAGAAAGTGTTGTGTATAACGTCAAGTTGATTAGAGAGGCTACCCGCACACTTGTAAAGACCGTCACCCAAAACACATTCTAGAGATTCCCACTTTTTACTGGTACATACGTTCATATCTAATAGTCTTTAGATGACTAAATATAGATGAATACTCATGAAATTTGATATATATATATATATTCTAAAATAAGTATAATTTCACTTCACCTACCTGTCGACATGAAATTCCCAAACGCTGACAGTAAAAAAAGCCTGGATGTCGCGCAAAATGGGGCATGACCGAATTTGGTTTTGGGCGTTCCCAGAGAAAGAGAGTGACCGAGATTGGTCTACGTTCCGTTATGTACTTTTAGCCTTTTTAGGTGAATTTTCTGAAAATATGGCTAGGGCTTAAGAGGTTATGGTGGTTAGATACAACCCTTAGGTAAGCTGTATACAGGAAAGCCTTGCCATCGTAGCATGAAGATCCTCTTTCATTGTAAACCCAGTGCTTTTATTTAGATTGTAGTGTTGTATTCTATATAACATTGAGCATGTCCCATTGATACTAAGATTTACCCTATGATATGAATAGTGACATCTGGAATGCATTGTTGAGGTAACTCTTTTTTTTCCCTTTTTTTAGGATGCCCAGCTGAGCACAGAAGCAACTATTTCAAGTACCTCAACCGAGGCCCCAGAAGAGCCGACCTCAGGTCAGGGGTCCGGCAGCACAGAGGCCGTGGCCGTTTCCACCACAGTAGAGGAACAGACTTCAGACCAGCAGTCCAGCAGCACAGAGGCTGTGGTTGATTCGTCCACAGCAGAGGAACAGACCTCAGACCAGGCATCCTGCAACACCGAGGCTGTGGTTGATTCGTCCACAGCAGAGGAACAGACCTCAGACCAGGCATCCTGCAACACCGAGGCCGTGGCTGATACCTCAACAGCAGAGGAACAGACCTCAGACCAGGGGTCCAGTAGTACAGAGGTCGTGGCTGATTCCTCCACAGCTGAGGAACAGACCTCAGACCAGGGGACCAGTAGTACAGAGGCCGTGGCTGATACCTCAACAGCAGAGGAACAGACCTCAGACCAGGGGTCCAGTAGTACAGATGCTGTGGTTGATTCCTCCACAGCAGAACAGACTTCAGGCCAGGTGTCTGGCATCACAGATGCTGTGGCTGATTCCTCCACAGCAGAACAGACTTCAGGCCAGGTGTCTGGCATCACAGATGCTGTGGTTGATTCCTCCACAGCAGAACAGACTTCAGGCCAGGTGTCTGGCATCACAGATGCTGTGGCTGATTCCTCCACAGCAGAACAGACTTCAGGCCAGGTGTCTGGCATCACAGATGCTGTGGTTGATTCCTCCACAGCAGAACAGACCTCAGACCAGGGGTCCAGTAGTACAGAGGTCGTGGCTGATTCCTCCACAGCAGAACAGACTTCAGGCCAGGTGTCTGGCATCACAGATGCTGTGGTTGATTCCTCCACAGCAGAACAGACTTCAGGCCAGGTGTTTGGTATCACAGATGCTGTGGTTGATTCCTCCACTGCAGAGGAACAGACCCCAGACCAGTCCGCAGAGACCCAGATTGAGGCTCCAAGCAGTAGCTCCCCCATAGATCTGTCAACCAAGAAGAGCCCTGAGCCTGATTCCACTACTGTTACTACTACTAGTCAAGGTATATGCTATACCATTACCTCCTATCCTTTATGACAGTGTTTCTTAGGGGTCTAGCTGAAGAGCTTCTCCTCCTCAGAATATTTTTTTGTTTTTGTTACATAATGTAAAATTACAGATTCATACCTTCAAAATAAGCCATCAATTGTCAAATTTTAGCCGATAGTTTTCAATCAATGTCTTATCAAACATTCTGGTAAAATCCTAACTACATTCCAGGATAGGACTTGAAACGGATCCAAGTTCATTCAGCAATCTGATGAAAGAACTACACTCCCAGAATTCAATGTGATCAATGTCACTAGAACAATTCACACCTGGAGCAAAGGCCCAGTCGTTCCTTTGTTATTCCAGTGAATGGACCCAGCAGGAGGCCTAGCCCTAGAGTGACACACAAGCTAGATAGCATAATTATTATACCAACACAGGGCTTCTGCATCATCATGCAAAACTAGGTCCATACAGGTCCATACAATACCCAACATGCACAATTACCATGATTTTCTGTGTTTACAGTATAGTGTATTTTAGAGGGAGAGAGAGAGATAGAATTATTATTATTAAATAGAATAATTTTCTATAGGCTTGCCGTGGTAGTCAGTGATACTGGTGTCATTCTGTGTTCAGGCATCCAAAATGCTCATATCCAAAAGTAGTAGATAGATATGTCATACATGTAGGTATGCATTTGGTTACACTTTTAATTCAAAGACGGGACTGTAGTTGCGCTGTGCAATGACAAAAAATCGGAATGTAATCTAATCATATCTCTAGATACATGGCGCACAAATGCAGTGGGCATGATGGTTATATATACGTATCAACACACACACGCACACACACACACACAACCACACAACAGACACATCTGAACAGATTAAAATTAGAAGTTGGCTGGTTCGGCTGCGTGACAGGGGGCTTGACGAGAGCATATACCCTATAAATATGTACAGAAACAATTAGCGGCTGAATGGGACTAAGTATTCACTGTGAGAAAGAAAAGAAAGCATCTGCATACCGAATCATGGGCCATTGGCTCTGGTATTTCACTATAAGTGATAGATTTGCAATTGAAAATTCAATATGATGAGAGAGAGAGAGAGCACTTGTCATTTGAATTGAGAGAGAGAGAGCACTTGTCATTTGAATTGATGTTCTCTCTGAATGTAACATCCATAACGCTGGAATTGCCCACTACTGAGCGCTCCTTTCTATTTCTCTCACGGCCGAGGTTGAAAAATAACAAAGAGAGCTGTCATCACGTAGCCCGCCTGAATGAACTGCGAGAGATAATTCATAATTCGTACACACACGCACTCTGTCTCTGCCATACAGACAGTAGTTAATGTTTTAGCGCGAAGCTTTATACACGGGCGACTACTTTTAATTTATAACGTTCGGTCGGGTCTGTGTATTCTCGAGAATGATAATAATAATAATGCAGGACCTCTTCCTTCCTTCCTTGCACATAAAAAGCAGCTCGAGATGCGTTGTTACAGAGCTGGTCCACGCTGCTATTATGAAATGACCCGAAATGTATGTAAGCTTGTCAACTAAAGCGGTCCGTGTTTAGACAGCGCGGGTGAGCAAACTCGTCACACAGCAGCCAGTGGCTGATGTAGTTCACGTAGCCCGCTTGAATGAACTGCGGGAGATAATTCATACCTCGTATACACACACGCACTCTGCCATACAGTAGTTAATGTTAAATAAAGCCCATTTGAATTGAGAGAGAGCGAGAGTGTGTGTATGTACGCTTTTTTTTTCTTTATCTGAGAGAATGTCTGCGAATGTCCTCAGACTCCTCACGCAGGAGAAACGACTGCAAAAAGTCGAGGTGGATATTATTGCAAGAGATAATTCATACATATTATGAAAAGCCAATCTGTTGTTTAGAATTTGGATGGGGGGGTAGGCTCTGATACCAGTCTCACGCCTCTGCGGGGGTGTAACACCTATTCACAGCGCACACACCACTATTGTGTGTGTGCGCGCGTCCATGTATGTGCGTTTCGTGACGCGCTGTAGTTTTCCTCGCAAACGGAGATAATTACAATCATACCATCTAGCAAGAATTCAACTTATTTACAAGTCGTATTACGTTTAGCAAGTAAGGAGACGTATACATTACATGTCAAAGCACTAGAAATTGTCATTTTTCTATTTTTATCGATTTCTAAAAGATGGGTTCAAAAAGGAGAAGCTCAAGATGGGTTAACAACGGGCTGCATACTTGTGTTACTACATGTCTCTTGTGGGTCTCAAACTGTTAAAACGTATAATGTTATCAGCAGGTCGCGACTAAAAGCATATGATTGAAGTAAAGTGGCTATCTAGCTAGCCTGCCACTAGCATGCTAGTGAAATACACCCATTTGACTGTAGTTGACAAAGCTAAGCAAAGATACATAGCATGCTAGTTGCTAACTAGCTAATGTTACCACTCTGTTCCAATGTTGTATCAAATGGAACATTAAATAAGATAAAATCACTGTTGCATTGTCCAGCTAACAGTTAATGTTGGCTTGCTAACTACAGTCAAGCATGCTAGTGACTAACTTTAGCTAGATAGCTACTTTGCTTCAATCATATGACTCAATTATGGATAATGCATGCATAGAATACATTAACTATTCAGTGTCGCCACTAATTTATCAGCAACTTGGATACGGATGACTCTCCATTCAAAGAGATA
This sequence comes from Notolepis coatsorum, assembly GCF_963971535.1. Lineage (NCBI taxonomy): Eukaryota > Metazoa > Chordata > Actinopteri > Aulopiformes > Paralepididae > Notolepis > Notolepis coatsorum. The sequence continues at coordinate 118,650,344 of NC_140167.1, forward strand.
GGGGCTGGTAGTCTCCGTTATCAAGAAGGTTAAGGGGGGAGTGAATGGACTTCTCTTTAGACAGACTTTGGTAGGACTGCTCTGATCTTATGACACTGATATCCAGTGTTTGTCATTTAAATTTTTAACCAGGTTTTACAAGAGGCGGAGACTATACATTAGTAGTGAGAGATGTAATGTGTATGGCTTACAAATGACATTTTGATGACAATAACCCTGCTGTCTCTTGTCATAAATAGATCAATACAGTCTGTATTAATTAATGTTGCTATTCTTTTTCAAATGTAGCCAAGAGTAAATACCCTAACCCTATCAAAAGTTTAAAACAGCAGTCGAAGTGTATATTTTCAGCGCTACATTTGTTTACCAATGATTTTAAGTGGTGTTAGCTAAATAACAAAAGAGTTTAAAGATTTCTCCGTGCTTCGCATTGGAAACCGGCGGATATTGAAGCGAGGAAGTGACGCCGTCATACGTGGTTGTAGTCTTATTAACACATTAACTGCCACGGAGTTTGCCCGTCTCATACCACTCTCTGCCACCACTCTAAGCCTATGGAGATGTTCACCTTCTTTGCAGGGCTATAACTTTTGTATTGCTAAATTGACATTACTATGGCCCATTCAACATCGATTATCTATCGTTCAGGATGTAGGAACGTTATACTTTTTCATTCATAGATTCATACGAAAATACAATCTAGAATATAAATGTTTTTATCGTTTTCTGCAGTAATTCCTCGAACGTGAGTTATAGGCATAAACGCATATATAGATTATCAACTGCCGTACACGCTATATTAAAAATTTCAACTGTACATGATCCTAAACGTTATGACTCATCATGCGCGGATGAACGGGGGGGGGGGGGGGGGTCGTTTATAATTCCGTGATCGTCAGTAAATGCTTTATGTAGTATGGGTGATATATTGATCAGAGCAGTTTGCATTAATAATAATAAACAATCACGCTGAAAATGACGTTAGCCGATGAGACTGGAGGAAAAAGATCCTACTTATTTGACGTGGATCGACTAGATCCATTTCTGGTTTGTATAATAATAATAAACGCCCAAATCATATCGATTATTGAGTTATGGCAGCGATCCATATACACGGATGTGTGTCTAGAGTCCCGCAACAATATGTGAGTGCCGGACGCATTTCCCAGATGCACGGAGATCACCAGAGATCCATTTCCGGTTGTAACTCGCCCGATCATCCATCAGGCGGCAGTATTGAAGCGTTGCAGATTTGTGCAGGCTCCCACTGTATCAGCCGAGGCTGGGTGAGGGAATTATGAATGCCATGGTGAAAAAATGAAATATGATCTCCAAAACGTCGTACGCCGTGGAATGGCAGAATTAGCATGACCTTGAAACACGTTGTACGACGTTATTGGCGCCCAATGTGCCCACTAATCAGCTCACGCAGCCCCTGTCAAACTTGGAGCCGTCTGGCGTGAAATTATCTTTTTTGTTTTTGTTTAACCTTTATTTACCCAGGGTAGGTTCACAGATGCTCTTTTTCAGGAACGCCCTGCTTCACATTCACACAGTTCCATTCACACCTGGGAGCTGCCCAGTACAACCACAGTCTGACACCATTGGCCACTGAGCAACTCCACTAGAGCAGTTGGGGGTTAAGTGCCTTGCTCAAGGGCACTTCAGCGGCAGGAAAAATGGCGGGGCATTTTACAAGTTACTGTACTTACAATAATAATATTTATATAGCACTTTTCAAGAACCCAAAGATGCTGTAAAACAGTAGATTTCTTTCACAGTCTTTGCTGCCCTGAAATGGGTGCCGGTGGTACTAAATCCAGATTGAACTCTGCCATTGGAAAGAGGAGATTTGCCCCGACCCATAGATGTATGACATGGCCACAATAAGGTCAATTATAGGCCTGATATTCTATATTTGTATTTCAAATTTCATGTGTCCGGATGGCAAAAATCTGTACTGTATCTAGTATCTACAAAAAACCCTGTAAATCATCTGCCCTTTATTAATTGCGCTAGGTTCTTAGTACACTTGATCTCAAGAGGGTGCTGAATGAGCTCAGTGGCAATTGTTCATGTCTGATCAATGTTAGCATGGTGTTATTCACCGTCAAAGATAATAATAATAATACAAATAATTGATTCTCCTTTGGTTCATTACAATTTACTCAAGCATAGTAAGACACAATATTACTGATACTGGGAATACATTCCCTGAGGTCCATAGATGTCCCTAGATACCAAGAACATGCAAATGGACCTAGTAGAAGTGGAGCAATCTTCCATTTACTTAGTATGTACTTTATTTTTTACTTACTTTTTTATCAACATTTATAGACAAACAACACTTAGACAATACTTACACAACAATGCACTAACATGGGCCCCTTGAATATGGCTGCGTTCAGCCTCCCAGACCCCCATAAGAGGGACCCTCCCCTCCCGCCATCCACCCCCAGAAATAGGGCTCCCCCACATCCCAGGTCCGTCCCACGCGGGGCCGAGCACTCGGCGACACGGGTCCCTTGAATTTAATTGGGCCAGGCTCAGTAGAGGAGAGAGGGAAGGTACTCCCCCTTCATGTCCAACATTTTTGAATTCTTGTCCTTCACAAATGTCCATGTGCACAATTAAAGCAACTGCTATTCTAACATAACTCAGATTCTAACATAACTCAAAGTTACATTGTATGCTCTGCATTGCTCCTAATCCAATCTGCGTGGTGGCCTGGTTAGCCTCTATGTTAGCTTGTAAGCTAGTTCGTATGTTAGCCTGTAGGCTGTAGCTTCTCTGCATTGACATTCAGCGTCCCGCTAGCTTGTTCTACCTGTTGCATCATTGCCTCGTGTTGTTTTCCATCAGTGTATTTACTTCATCTGGGGTTGCTTTTCTTTCATTTGTCCTCGTGTTCATTCTTCCTTCTTTCTTTTGTCCTTGAATCTTCACTTTTTATTTCGTTTTGAATTGTTTTACTTACTCTTTTTTGATATTCATTGACCGGGAGCTCTTTCATGTGGCTCTGGTATGTACTTTTAGGTGGATTTCCTGAAAATATGGCAATGGCTTAACAGGCTAAACGGTCTCCCCTTTTCCAACACAGATGATTCTTTTGGCTTCTTCAACACACTCGGAGGCTCCTTCGCAGAACTGGCCAACACCACGGGAGATTATGCATTTGGACAGATAGGTTAGTTGATGCTTTGTCTCTTGGAATGAGAAATGCAGAATATTGGCATTTCATTGCTTTAGATATTTATTTAAAATTAGCTTGTCCTTAAATTGTTATCTGTATATTTATCATCCTTTTATATACTGATATGTTGTCAGAGGGCCAGTTCACCTAACCCCCATGATGGTTTCAATGTGATTTGCTGAGGATTGGAGATATCTGCCATAGAGATGTCTGCTGTCAGCCCAATACAATGGAGCTCAACAGGTCTTTTGTCTCGACTCAAATTAATGTAATGAACTCATTAGAACTCAGAACTCATGACATGTTTTTTCAAGATAATCCAGATCAATTGTTCATTAACACATTGACCGCCAGCAGCATGGGGCGCTGATCCCCCTTCAGCGCCAGGTCTTTATTCAATGGATTGGATATAGTTTTAGACTGCGACATTTGCGAGTGCTTAAAATATATCTTATATTATAGCTATGGGTCTAATACACCCGTCCATTGTCAGTGAGTTGCGTCCAGTCAACATGCACAAAACAGATTGTTTATTCATCCGTACATTTCCGTTTTATACCGTTTTGAATGTGAGTATGGTATGGTTTGGGTGATTCTGAGAAATTTCAGGAAAAGACGAGGAAAAGGTATTTTAGTGTAATCCAGTCATCACGTAATTTTTCGGCTGATTATCTAATCATCCTGAAATCAACTCTAGATTATCATTATTATATCTCCTCGTGCATACATGAAATGGCCATCGTAGCGGGGCGCCCCCCACCGCAGCCAACGGTAGAAAGCACAGATAGCTTTGATCGCGGAGAAAGAAATATCAGATCAATGCAATATTTTATATATAGAGTCCTTACCTGGTCTCTGATGTAATGCAAAAAAAATAATCCAATTATCTGATCGCCATTCCAGTTATCCACAGCGATCGTGTCCCCGACACTACCGAGCGTTACACATGAACAGGCGGGTGGGGTTAGTGTCCCATGCCATCGTTGTAAAGGCCTGCCTCGTCTGAGTATTTAAACCTCGCCCCCACGGCTCAGATCGCCTCAGAAAACACACCAGCCCATTTCCAATGGAGTGCAATAGCTCCGCAGGGCAGTAGAGGGCGGTGTTGACCGCCTGCCAGCTCAGACAGGGTCTGAGGAGGCTGCAGCCATGAATTATCAATAGATATAGCGAATAAACGAAATAACGATCCCAAAAACGAGTTAACTCGTTGGCGCTGGACGCATGGCGGGCAATAACAAGTTAACTCGTTCTTGGCGCAGATTGTGTTGAGAACTATTATGGTGGGCGGACATTGCTAAAAAAAATCCCAATGAAACTGTTGACAATGAGCTCTGTGGATTATTGTGAGTAACCGTGTCATGATTTCAGGATAGAGACATTGCTGTTGAGTTCTTCAAATGTAAATTGTTGCCGTTTTAAGCACCACAAAAGAAAGCCCATTGAGCTCCATTGTATTGGAAGACATCGCTACAGTTGATAATTTCCAAACCTCTAAAGAGCACAGAAATTTCCCCCAATGGTTCGTTTTGTTCTATCCAGACCATTCAGCATCATGTGGAAGATGTCTGTCCCAAGACAATAGCTTAAGTCTTGCACCTTGGGAGGGCCAACGGCCCTACAGCCCCAACCCCGGGGTCACCTGATTGATTGATTGAAAACTTTATTAACATATTGCAGAATGGGTACAGTACAGCTCAATACTAACAACTGCTAAGAGGATGCAGACCAGAAAAATACTTTTGTCTTGTTTACATAAGGGTCCTCCATTTTCAATTCATCAAGAATTGAACCTTCTCTCCCTCAGTGTATTCTAGTTGGCCACGATGGAAGCATTCCTCTTTAGCCAAGCTCATTTGACCTCTCTATTTGTACTTGATTATGTGTGTCCTACTAATAAATCTATATTGATCATGAAGATCTGTCCATGCACATGATTGATGGATCCGGTTCCACCACACGTAAAACCCTCAAATGCCAAATACTTTGTTTTTATCATCGATTATTAAAATCTGATTCTCATTCAAATGGTCCCCTGATGTTTCATCTCTAGACTCTAACTTCTCGTGGGCGAATGCCGGGGCTTCGGTGTTCGGAGCTGGTCTGTCATCAGCAGCACCCAAGAATGATGGAGATGCGCAGGGAAGCGATGGGGAGGAGGCCAATAATGAGGACATCCACTTTGAGCCAATCGTATCTCTGCCAGAGGTATGGTCCGCCCCCACCACTCACACATGAAGATGAGACATTTCTTAAAACTTTTGCCAGTAGTTCAGTGATTCCGTTGCACGCACAGACTGATCATTTAACATTTCCCTTTGAGTGGACATGCACTAGATTAGGACTGGCAGGTATGCTGAATGTACCCTCATGGATCCATACAAATGTATGGATGAATTTTGACTATACTGTCGTCCACGACATAATACAAACCATAGAATTAGACTAAATTAGATGTACTTTTTAAGTGAATCTAAAAAGTGTTCCTTGCGGCAATATTATAAAAAAAATTGGGATGTAAATGTGATTTAAAATATCCTTTTTTGACTGAAAAAGCTAATTGTATTACAAAACAACAAAGAAAATACATGAAATAGATGTACATTTCAGACTACTGTTATACTGTCAAAATATAAAAAATTAAGTGATATTTTGACCCATTGCCCAGCCCTACACTAGATGATTGCTGTTACTTATATAGTCACCAAAATTATAGTCTTATCAAGCCAGCCTATCTCTTCCACAATCTTCAAATGCTCCTGGGTCTAACTCATCAGCTCTGAAAGCGCTCCAGTAAATAAGGTGGATATTTGGTAATTTCCCCCCTTCCATATTCCCTTTGCAGCTAATGTTAGTTAGCTAGCTAACCGATGCAATGATAGTCGCTAGCTAGTCAGAAGAATGCAAGAAACTCTGACATTTATTTACCATATAGTTTTCAGAGCTGCTCAATTACAGACTTGTCTCTGGAGCATTCGAAGATTGTGGAAGAGATAGGCTGGCTTGAGGGACTACCAAAAATACTGTTGTGTCAAATATTTAAGATTGTGGTATTTCTAGAACCCTCAGAAGAAACAATGGTTATCAAGTTGTGTTCACTGGCGTAGCTGGATAGACTTTATGGTTGGGTGATTGGACGGGTACGTCATGGATGCACTGGCATAGCTGGATATACACATTAACATTCAGCGCCAGAGCTATATGGCGAATATAGGTCTAGATCAGGGGTCAGCAACCTTTACTATCAAAAGAGCCACTTTTCCCCCCTCCCACAAAATAAAATGCTCAGGGAGCCGCACAACCTATTTACCCTTAAAATGAAGATAACAGTGTATAACGTTTTATATATCCCCAAGCATACCCCACATTTAGCATAAAACGTCTGACAAATACATACCCAAAGTAAATTGCGATTTATTATACTTTATACTTATAACACACAGTTTGTTGCATTAATAATAATAATAATACATCTATCTTATATAGCGCTTTTCCAGGTGCTCAAAGACGCTTTACATGGGCAGGAGAGACAAAAATAATACATGACAAAATAAAATAAAATCGACAATTAGAGTTCAAAAGCAAGATTGAAAAGGTGAGTTTTGAGGGCTGATTTAAAAGATGTCAGGGTGTTTGCATCACGGATATGGCTGGGGAGGGCATTCCAGAGGGAGGGGGCAGCAGCAGCAAAGGCCCTGTCGCCCCAGGTCCGGAGCTTGGTCGTGGGAGGTGTTAGGAGGTTGGCATCTGCAGACCTAAGGCGACGGGTGGAGGTGAGCATGCGGGCAGCAGAGTTTTGGACATATTGGAGTTTATTGAGAATAGTGTTTGGTGAGCCGTAGAGGATGCTGTTGCAGTAATCTAGTCTTGATGATATGAATGCATGAACCAGTGTTTCAGCAGCGGAGAGTGATAGGGAGGGGCGGAGACGAGCAATGTTCCGGAGGTGATAGAAGGCCGATTTGGTTATGGTAATAGTTTATAAAGCAACAAAAAGAAGAAAAAAAATTACCTTTTTATTGCCGTTTTTACCTGTTATAACAAAGGGAAACCTCAAACTCTTATGAAGATGAGAAAAAATACTGGCTGTGTAGACCTATTTTTAAATAAAACACGGAAGAAGAGACAACACTGGTGTCTGTAGACCGACTTTGAAATAAAACCCTGAACTATTCAGGTATATTTGAGTCCTCCCCTTATTTGTGGAACATTTATAAAATAAAAAGTATAAAAACTTTGAAAAAAAGACTACCATGTGTAGACCTACTTTGAAATAAAACACAGAAAAGGAGAAAAAACACTGGCATCTGTAGACCTACTTTGAAATAAAACCCTGAACTATGCAGCTCTATTTGAGTCCTTCCCTTATTTGTGGGAAAAAAAAGTAAATTTTTCGTTGTTCGCAAATCTCACACCACATATCAGGCATACAAGTAAGCCTGCATTGTTAGTCGTGAAAGCAAATTAATCTGTCCACGCTGAATTAAACCCTCTATTTTCCTCAGACTTTCCTTTTTTTGGATTTATCCATGGTTAGCTTACTGGGGGGTCGGACAACTCGAGATTAGCCACTTGCAGACGGCAGGGAGAGGCGCGGGGTGTGACGTACTGTATATTTTAGTTGATGAAATATTTTTGTTGACTAAATATTTTAGTTGATGAAATATTTTTTCATTTCAGTGTCACAGTATGACATCGATCTCCAAAATAAGAGAACAAAAAAAAAATTGCCAGGGAGCCGCAGCTGATTGGCTAAAGAGCCGCATGCGGCTCCGGAGCCGCAGGTTGGCGACCCCTGGTCTAGATGGTCGCTGCTTTAATCAATGGAGGACGGGGAGATTTGCAAGTGCTTAAAATATATCTTAAATTATGGCTATGGGACTAATACACCCGTCGCTTATCAATGAGTTGCTTGCAGTCAACATGTACGAAACGGATTGTTTTTTCATCATATAAAACATTTCCGTTTTATACAGTTTTGAATACGAGTATTAGTTTAGGTGATTCCTAGAGAAAGACGCGATAATAGCCCTTTAGTGGAATACACAAAACACGTTGTCATTTTTCCGCTGATTTATGAATCGTTATGAAATATTATCGATAGTATATGTGTCCTCATGCACGATACAGAAGCGGGCTGAAAAATCGCTTATCCGTGCCTTGGGTCGGCGCCAACGGCACTCGCACGTTGTGATCGCTGTGAAAGAAACATCTGATTAACCCAAGATTGGTAACATAGAGTCCTTACCTCACATCTGATGTCCTGCAAAAAGATTAATCCAATTCCTGATCGCCATTCCAAATATTGATCACGTTTATTGATCCAACGTTATATATCCAAAACTAGGGGTGGGAATTGATAAGATTTTATCGATTCTGTTTATCGATACGATTCTTTATCGATTCCCTTATCGATCCCTGATCAATTTTTATTTTTATTAAATTAAAAATGTTTAATAAATAAATTGGAAATGCAACAGAACTAAGCTGGTTGGGAATAACAACATGCAACTTGACATTTCTGATCGTCATTTATTGTTGAGCCCCCATATTAAAAAAAAATTAAAATTAACTATACTACAAAATAATGTATTTGAGATTCTCTTATTTATTTATTTAAAAAAAATATATATATATTCTTAAACAAATTTAATCTATTGAATAACGACCTGTTGAATGTAACTACAGTTCAATATCTTAAACTGCTCAGTCTCTGGTCTTTCAGAAGACCAGCGCGCGCACACACACACACAGACGGCTCCCCCCGGTCCCCACTCGCCCCCACCTTCTTTCTACCTGAGCAGTGTGTCTGTCTCTGTGTGTATGAGCTTGGTTAGCTAGCGTTAGCTCCGCGGCTAATGTTAGGTTGCCCCGAATTAAATTAATGACTAAGTTAGGTTTTAAAGCATTGGAGTAGTTTTCACTGCACATAGAACAGTCAAACAGCGGGAGCATTTCGGGAGCATATGACGAAAACCCAGGCAATTTCGAGCCCTTAACACTTTGAATGCCCAACCCGAGTTTTCTCTGGTTTACCCCCCGCGGGTTGAATGCCCATAACGAGAATATTCGTTTTTTTCTCGTTTTTTTATTTTTATTAGTGATCTGAATTCATATTTCATCAACCGAGTCTACCGTTGGTAAATCAGCCACCCCAGGGAGCTCCAGTAGCTCACCACGTACCACGAGTGCTATTTCAGCGCCGTGGACAACCGCGCTCGCGCGGATCTGGGGCTGAGCGCGTTCGAATCCCGGACGGCGAGCCGTGCCTTTCCCAGAGTGTCTTTCCCCCCCATCTGAACCCTTTCAGCCTGCTTCTGTCGGTCGAACTTGACCAAGTATGAATGCGAAGAAAAAGCGATAAACGCTAAAAGAACCAGGTGACTGGTCAAAGTTTAAAAAAAAAAAATCAGCCACCCCAGGCGCTCAGATGTGAAAAAGCGCCCCCTATCGTCTCCCAGATGGTAATTCACCCTTTTGGATTGGACTCAATGAAAATGCATGGGGGGAAAAAACCCGGACTCCACATTTTACTTCTCACGCATGTAACCGGGGCCAATCAGCTTCATGATGGACCCTCACCTCAGCACAGCGTGTATACGCTGTTTTACAGTATACGCGTGTGATCAATAAAAGGATCGATTTTTGGAATAGTCGATCAGGAATTGGAATAATCCATTTGGATACCATCTGATCTCAGGTAAGGAATCTATTTTACCAGTATTAGGATAATCAGACCTTTTTTCACGGAGATATAAGCTTTCCCCCTATATGTGATATGGCTGTTTTGACTGTGCGAGTGATCAGGAAATAAGATAATCGATTTACAGCTTGCGGCACCAGCGTGCATACGTACACACATACTATCGATAATCTAGCGTTTATTTGAAAACGATTCATAAATAGGCCGAACAAAGACAACGTTCTAGAATATTCGAGTAAAGGGCGATTATCATGGAATCTCTTCTTTTTTTCCGTGAAAACTAGGGCTTTTCAAAATGCTATAAAACGGAAATGAACCGATAAAAAAACAATCCGCTTCGACAATGTTGACTGGAAATGGGTCATTGATAATGCGACGGGCAGATTAGACACATAGCCATAATTTAAAACATAGATTAGGCGATATTAACGTTAACATTGAAGCGGATGGTGGGCATTCAAGCACTAAATGTGCGCCCCCTGCTGGGCATTCAAAGTGTTAAGGAATCAAATAGTCTGCTCTATGGCTGCATGCTAACGTTATTGTTTTGAAATGCGCAACGGTCGGAAAAACATGGCAGTGATAAGAGGAATCGATAGTCACGGAGGCATGCGATTCCAGGAATCTGACAATTAGGAACCGGCTCCCAACGGGAACCGGTTTTCGATTCCTATCCCTATCCAAAACACATAATCCACGCTGCTCAGAGTGTTCCCAGTCAATGTGGTATACGATACTGCATGCCCGAGAAGGAAAACCTGGACCGGATTTTTTTTTGATGCACAGTCCCAGCCAATCCAATCCAATGATGTGCAATACCATCGGGGAGACGATAGGCGGCGGTATTTGCCCTTTTGCGAGCTTAGACCCATTCCCAACGATAACATCAGGTTGGATGGATGAAAATGAATGGATATCGCTAATAAAAGAAATAACGATTAAAGCCCAACTATACTTGTGATTGGCGCTCAAGCCTCGGCGAGTTAACCCGACTATACTCTGGTCTGGCGTCCAATGTGTTAAGGTGGGGATGAGTACATCATGGATTATAAATAGGCTGAATAATAATATTCCTTGCCCCCCCCCCCCCCCCCATGCTGCTATTGCTGCTCAAACGTTGCGCTTAGTTGTTACGACAATAAAGGGAGGCATGGTTGCCAGATCTGTCCCGTTACCTGCCATCCACCCCATCTTGCCCTAGAAAGAGCAGAAGGCCTTACTTGCTGCTAGTCAGAAGATTGGTCGTCGGCTGAGGGTTCACTCAAGGTAAGGGAGGACGAGAAGGGAATGTCGACTCTAGCCTGGAGGCAATGAATTCTGCTCTCCTTATCTACTCATAACACAATGGATGCCAGACCCGACATAAGTCGGGTTAACTCGCCATCGTTTGAGCGCCAAACCCGAGAAAAGTCGGGTTTTGGTCGTTATTTCTTTTATTCGCTATTTCCATTCATATCTCATCCATCCAGCCTGATGTTATCATTGGGAATGGGTCTGAGATCGCAAACGTCCAATACCGCCGCCTAACACCTTGCGGCCGCTATTGCATTCCATTTGAAACGATGTGGCTTGGTGTCTGGGCCGAGCTGCAGCGTGCGGGCGGGGTCTAACTACTCTGGCAGGGCAAGCGCTTATAACGGATGCATCGACGAGGGTCGGGGCCCCCCGGTTCGTGTTCTTTGGTGGATTACGTTGGCACCTCGATCGACATCAGTACTTGGAATGGCGATCAGATAATTGGAATATTCTTTTCGGGACAGATCCTGGTCAAGGTAAGGCACCCCCCCCCCCCTTTATGCATCCATGATGAAACAATACCGATAATCTAGTGTTGATTTCAGATTGATTATTGATCCAAGCGAGGAATGGCACACTTTATAGTGAATTGCACTAAACCGCTGTTTAGCAGCGTTTCCTGGGATTACACAGAATTACTCTAAAACTATACTCATATTCATCACGGTATAAAACAGGAATGTATTGATGGAAAAATTATCTGCTTTTTGCATATTGACCGGAAGAAACTCGATGACAATCTCGGGGTGTCCGCGGATCCTTAAAAAGTCTTAAATGTGTTTATCAACTATTAAGGCCTTAATTTGTCTTAAAATGTCTTAAATCCATCTTTCAGAGGTCTTAAAAAATGCCATAGACAGGAAAGATAAAATGCCATGGCATCTTATGTTTCATTATGAAATCTGGGGAAAAACTGTTAACGGGAGATAAAGTCGGACTTTTTATTTACGCAGACCGGTGTTCACCGGAATGGGGCGGAACCAACAGAGGTATGTTTGTCGGGAACTATTTCAGCAACGGAGTCTATAGCTAACGTTAGCAAGAACTAACGTTGCGTTTAGTTATGGGAAAGTGCACATTTTACGAGAACTGGCTCGACAACCCAGTGTTTGCATCATGGAACTATTTCAGCAACGGAGTCTATAGCTAATGTAGCCCCTTTCGTGACTGTGATGCACGCCAACATGCTTTGGGTACAATACAGTACGGCTCAATACACAATTGTTAAGGGGATGCAGACCAGAGAAAGACGTTTGTCTTGTTTACATCAGGGTCCCCCATTTTCAATTCATAGTGACATTTATGACATACACAACTGAACATACTGTATGTGACATCATGACATTTATGACATAGGGACATACATGACATACAGGTATATATAGTACTGTTACATTTGTGACATATACGATATGCAAATATACAGTACTGTTACCCAGAGATCCTAACAGAAAATATATACATATGATGGGGAGGAGACTGTCCATTAGGAGAGGGTGGGTGGGTGTCTTAGTGTCTTTATACCTGTATCACTGTACACATTAATTAATACTACTCTAATACAGCTCTGTACATGCATCTGCTTAGCACTATTACTCAATAGTAGTACTAATGAATATATGCTATATACCCAGTTTAATCACCTGTACATTGTATATTACTTTTGCACTTTACTGTTACAGTTGCACTCTGGTTGAAGGCCAAACTTCTTTTCGTTGTACTGTACAACTACTAAGTGCTTTTTAATGGCAATACATTTGAATCTAATCTAATCTGTTCTAATGGAGGAAGTGGCAGCAAAACCCCTGAAGAGAGAGACAGAAAGAGAGGGACGGCAGTCTGCCAGTGAGGTGACTTCTGACATGAGAGAGAGACAGAGAGAGACAGGAGAGAGAGAGGGACGGCAGTCTGCCAGTGAGGTGACTTCTGACATGAGAGAGAGAGGGACGGCAGTCTGCCAGCGAGGTGACTTCTGACATAAAGAGAAACGGAGAGATATTTATGTTTGTCACTCCTTCGTTTCATCCAATCCAGTTACTCCTTTATGTTTTAATAAACATCTTTGGACCAATGTGTCCCTAAACTTAAACTAATTGGTGTCGTTGTGTGATTTTTGCCATTTTGTTATTGTGAAATTGGTATTCAATTTCATTCTGAGTGGCATTAAAAAGTCTTAAATCTGACTGGGCTAAACCTGCAGATACCCTGAATCTACTATTATTAGATCCTAGGGGTGTAACGGTACACAAAATCCACGGTTCGGTGCGTACCTCGGTTTTGAAGTCACGGTTCGGTACAAAAAAATTTGCTTTTCATTTATCTATTTATTTAACTGTATTAACACTTTGGTCGCCAGGCTTATATTCTTAATAAACCATCCCACGCCAGCTCTATTTGTCTATGGAGAAGTTCCCCTTATTTGCAGGGCTATAACTTTTTAAATTGTATTGCTAAATTGACATTACTATGGCCCATTCAACATCAAGTATCTATTGTTCAGGGTGTAGCAACGTTATACTTTTTCATTCACATATTCATACTAAAATACGGTCTAAAGTATAAGTATGTTTTTATCGTTTTCTGCAGCTTTCTCCAGAACGTGATTTATAGCCCTAAATGCATTATATTGATGATTGTATGCAGTTTGATGGCAATCGGCGCGAGATAAAAAATGTCAAATGGACGTGCTTCTAGAAGTTACTACTTATCATCTGATGTTGACCGGATGGGGGGGGGGGGGGTCGTTTATAATTCCGTGGCCAACGTTAGATGATTCATCTAGTGTGGGTGATATGATCATTAGAGCAGTTTGTATCGAACACGTTAAAAAAATAACGCTGAAACTAACCGTAGCTTCCTCGGGCCGTTGGGCGATGAGCGTGGAGCAGAAATATTCCTATTATGGGATGTAGAAATATGCAATCCATCTCCAGGTTGTATAATAGTATATACGTCCAAATCATGTTGTTTATCGAGTTATTGGTAACGGATCACTATCCATTGTGTCGCGCTCGAGTCCTGGGACTATTAGCGAGTGATCGGACCGAATTGGAATGAGCACCAGCTTCCATTTCCTGTTTCCGGTTTGAGCGATCGGCCACCAGATGGCGCTCTTGAACCGTTGGATTGTTGAGAGGGGATCAACAGTAGATCTCAAGTAGGGGTGCACCGATATGAAAATTGGCCACCGATACCGATACCGATTGTTCAACTAACACAATCGGCCGATACCGATACCGATACCGATAATTGTGGCAAAAAATAAGTATTTTTAATTTTTTTTAATATTTTTTTAAATTTTTTTTTTTAAATTTTTTTAAAAAAATTTAATGAAACTACTGTATATTTGTATGTGTGTTTGTATTTGTAGGCCTCTTTACTTACTTAAACAAGGAAACATCAAGAAATATGTTTATGGTATCACTGATCCCTCTCCCAGTATCGTCTGGCGGCCTGCAGAGGGATACTATTTTCTCAACCAGAGCTTTCAACCAATGCAATGGAACCATTCTGGCGGCCTGCAGCGGGATACTATTCTCTCAACCAGAGCTTTCAACCAATGCAATGGAACCATTTTGATTGACAGTCGATTCGGCCAATTACGCCACACCGCTAGCACCCACCTCCTGCTTACCACCAAGCGTTTATTCATTTTTCTACTTCGGGGCATGCCGCCATTGATGATCTGCTTGCGAGAATGCGAGTCAAACTCAGAACCACAACAAGCTAATACGTTAGCTGCCCGGCAGTGCCCGCCGACCAGCGCGCTCCACAGGATGGCCAAACGAGACACAATGATTTTACTGCAACAAATGTTATAATAAAACAAAGCCTTTCTATACATTTGTCTGGTTGAAAACTTTATTAACAGATTGCAGAATGTGTAGTTGTGTACGGAATGAGCAACGGAATGTAACCGAGCTATGCACGGCTTGCTTGCTATCTTCGGGTAAATACTATGCTGATGTAATTGAACGTGTAACTAACTATAATAACGTTAATGCCACAAAACGAATGTTTGTGTCATTTTAACAGCAGATACTTTCTTAAATGCCATCCTCCCGACAGAGCGGTGTTGATGGGGAGCTCTGATGGATTCGCTTGGTTGTGTTATTACTATGCATTGAACAGCTAACCGAAAGCTAGGGTTAACTAATGTTAAAGGTTTAGCCATAACGTTACGTTGGCTAAAGTTGGGGCTATTCTTAATCCAGTAATAATGGCTGCAGACCTGCAAGCAAAGTACAGCAAGTTGGCAAAGGAGTATTCCAACGTAAATCACATTTTCACCAGTAACGTTAGTCTTCTGCCTCCCGGCTATGAACGGACTCGGAGTAATGCCTTGCTGCTATGGGTAATAATAATATGCTGATGTTATTGTCCGTGTAACACTAACTATATAACGTTAATGCCACAAAACGAATGCCTTGTTAATCATAAATAGTAACTTTGATGCAGTAGCTTGTGTGTGTGGGGGGGGGACGGCGGGCGTTGTACAGGTGGGTCGCGAGTGAACTTTTTTTTTTTTTGCCTTTTGACGCTACACAAATGGATGGTTAGTTATCGGCGACTGCTATCGGCACATTTGAGCTTATCGGCCGATAGGCCGATAGCAGTCAACAAGGCACTTATCGGCCGATACCGATACCCGACCGATATATCGGTGCACCCCTAATCTCAAGTCTCCGGGGGAGAAATATGATTGCGATCACAGATTTTTGAAATATTGATATCAATGACGTGGTAAGGCGTTTTTGGCGACCATAGTGTTAAATATAAAACGAATTGGCCATAATTGACTGAGCAAACTAATGCTTACTGCTGTAACCTACTAATAACACTTAAGTAAATCTGAAGATTATTATATAGCAGACAGATGCCTTGGAGGATAAGTCGTGGACAACTGTAGCGTGTGCTTGTTTATACATAACCCCTTTCATGACTGTGATGTTTGAATACAGGGGCAGGGCTTGCATCACAGTCATGAAAGGGGCTAGTTTATAGAGCTGGTGGTATGACTTGCTGGCTGAAATACGGATGAGGGAATGAATGAAAACTTAACAGATTGCAGAATGGGTACAATACAGTACAGCTCAATACACACAATTGTTAAGGGGATGCAGACCAGAGAAAGACGTTTGTCTTGTTTACATCAGGGTCCCCCATTTTCAATTCATAGTGCTAGGTAGCGGGGCTATCCGGTTAGTTGTGCACGTTATATTAGGGCCGGGGGGATTTAAGTTCCGCAAAAAAAGGTTCCATACCGTTGCAATCGCTCGGTGCGCGTACTGTACCGGAGGACCACATTGAGGCGGTACAGTACGTATCCGCGTACCGTTACACCCCTATTAGATCCATAGCTAGAATATTTAATATAGTTTTAGCACTGCAAACACCGGCATGTATCCCCATTCATTACAGCGCTGGCACACACGGCCATATGCCCACAGCGACATCTCAAGTTTCAAGTTTCTTTAATAGTTGTCATACAGAAGTACAGAATACTTTCATACAAAATGCTTCTTACTGTTACGCTCCAGAGACTGTGCTAGACAAGATAGTATCAAATAACATAGTATAGCATGTAATTTAGAAGTAGAAAATGAGGTCACAGTGTTCAGTATAGACATATGTACAATGTTCGATGCAGAATAGACGTAACTGAGTTACCATATAATATACAATACTATGCAGTGTACTAATGTACAGTACTATATAGTGCAAAGCAGAAATGGGATGAGGTACAATTTAGGTACAATTTACAGTAAGGTGTACGAGTTGTAGTGCAATCCTTCATCAATAAATATAAAGTGTGGGGAGTGGGTGCTACAGTGTGTTTGTTTAAAGTGAGTGTGTGCTATAAAGTGTGTGGAGTGGGTGCTACAGTGTGTTTGTTTAAAGTGCGTGTGGATGTGTGTGCTATGTGCGTTTGATGGTTGTTGTTGTGTAGTGTTCATTGTTCGTTTAGCAGCCTGATGGCCTGGGGATAGAAGCTTCTTCTGAGTCTTTCTGTGCTCGCCTTGAGACTCCGGTATCGCTTGCCTGACCGCAGCAGTTCAAAGAGGCAGTTGTTCGGGTGACTGGAGTCTTTAATGATTCTCTTAGCCTTGCCCCTGCAACGCTTGTTGTAAATGTTCTGGAGGGTGGGGAGCCCCCCTCCAATTGTGCGTTCGGCTGAACGTGTCACTCTTTGTAGTCTGCTTCGGTCTTGTGCAGTGCTATTCCCAAACCAGGAGGTGATGTTGCCAGTCAGGATGCTCTCTATTGTACATGAGTAGAAGTTCTTAAGGATCTTCTGACTGACTTGGAACTTCCTTAGGCGCCTGAGGAAGTAGAGGCGTTGTCGTGCCTTCTTCACAACACTGTCAATGTGTGTGGTCCATGTCAAGTCCTCGGATATGTAGGCTCCGAGGTACTTAAAGCTGTTGACTCTCTCAACCGGTGCCCCGTCGATGCTGAGGGGGCTGTAGTCCTTGACCTCCGACCTCCTGAAGTCCACAATCATCTCCTTTGTTTTGCTGACGTTCAGGGAGAGGCTGTTTTCCTGGCACCATCCCGCCAGGACCTTGATCTCTTCCAGGTAGGCCCTCTCGTCGTTGGCAGAGATCAGGCCCACCACCACTGTGTCGTCAGCAAATTTGATGATTGTATTGCTACTCCGCTGAGCCACACAGTCGTGTGTGTACAGGCAGGGTGTCCGCGGATCCTTAAGTCTTAAAAGGTCTTAAATTTGTTTATCAATAATTAAGGCCTTAGTTTGTCTTAAAATGTCTTAAATCCATTTTCAGAGGTCTTAAAAATGCCATAGAAAGGAAAGATAAAATGCCATGTCATCTTATGTTTTATTATGAAATCTGGGGGAAAACTGTTAACGGGAGATACAGTTTGACTTTATCAAATCTCCGATCTCACACGCTGTCGCTGAGTTCTGTCTCAGACACCGCTGGTGCGGCGTCTGCTCATTCCTCCAGCCCCTCCCGTACGCATGTAAACACAGGTCTAGTCTAGTGAGACGGGACACGGAAGGACGGCGTCTCCTTGAGCTAACATTAGCTTAGCTACCGTTACAAAACGACCCAGTCAACTATTCACTTTTAGTTTAATACATGATGAGGCATTGTCTAACCGAACGGTATCTAGTCGGCCAGCTACCGATAGCTCCTGACATAAACAAACGCTCCACAAAGTCTAGTAGAGTGTATGATACCGGTTAGCTGTTAGCTCACGTTAGCGCAAGCTAGTTCACTGTTCAAAACGAAATGTCCCATTGAACTAAATAATTCACTGAGGCGTTGTATTAACGTTATATATCCGGCTAGCAGTAGCTACAGATAGCTCCTGATATCAATGTCTTATAACACTGATTAGATGCGTATTCGAGCTGAGGGCTTGTGAATGTGATTTAACGTTATAACAATACTAGGGTCCAGCTGCAGCGCCGGAGAATCCTTGCCGTAGCTCGAGGCTACTCGAGTATAGGTCCAGCTGCAGCTCCGGAGAATCCTGGCCGTAGCTGGAGGCTACTAGACACTAGAGTACACACAGACAGTGGAGCTTATTGCATGGTGGCGATGTCTCGCAGATAATACAAGTACAAGTCTAATTATATAATATATATATTTTATAAAGAAAAAAGAAAAAAAATTATATAAAATAAATTTTAATTTCTTTTAATCAAAAACGATCGGTATCGGATCGGTATCGGCCGATATGGCTCACGACGATCGGTGATCGGTGGCAAAAAACGTGATCGGGGCATCCCTAGCCCCTGGTATATTTTGTATAGCTATATTTGCTATTTATGTTTGGTCACCCCTTTGTTGAAATTCATCCAATCCAGTTACTCCTTTAAGTTCAAGATTTTTAAGTTTCCAAGTTATGTTTTAATAAACATCTTTGGACCAATGTGTCCCTAAACTTAAACTAATTGGTGTCGTTGCATGATTTTTGCCATTTTGTTATTGTGAAATTGGTATTAAATTTAATTCTGAGTGGCATTAAAAAGTCTTAAAAAGCCTTAAATCTGACTGGGCTAAACCTGCAGATACCCTGACAGGGAGTAGAGGAGGGGACTCAGAACACAGCTCTGGGGGGCCCCTATGTTGAGGGTGATGGATGAGGAGGTGCAGTTGCCTGCTCTCACCACCTGGGGTCTGCCCATCAGGAAGTCCAAGACCCACTGGCAGAGGTCATAGTTTAAGCCCAGGTCCCTGAGCTTGGCTATGAGTATGGAGGGGACTATGGTATTGAATGCCGAGCTGTAGTCGATGAATAGCATTCTCACATAGTTCCCCTGCCTCTTGTCCAGGTGTGATGCTGCTGTGTGCAGCACATGGGCTATGGCGTCCTCCGTGGACCTGTTGGGGCGGTATGCAAATTGCAGGGGGTCCATGTTGATGGGGAGGGAGGAGCAGATGTAGCCCTTTACTAGCTTCTCAAAGCACTTCATGGCTATGGAGGTGAGAGCTACAGGGCGGTAGTCGTTGAGGCAAGCAGGCTTGGATTTTTTGGGTACAGGGATAATAGTGGACTTCTTCAGGCAGGTGGGGATGACAGCCTGTTCTAAGGACAGGTTAAATATGTCAGTGAATACCGGGGCCAGTTGGTCGGCACAGACTTTTAGGACGCGGCCGGCGATGCCGTCCGGACCTGCTGCCTTCCTGATATTCACTTTTTTAAAGGTCCGCCTCACCTCATGCTCTGTTACCCTGAACACTGAGTCTCCATCAGCAGTGTTTTTTTTAACAGATGTATGTTTATTTTGCAGCAATTCTTTGTCATTGCCGCCATCTTTAGTGTTACATCCCCTCACACTCCAGTTCTCAGGCTGCAGCTGGTTTAAAAGCTAAAGTAAACCGGCTTCTCTGCTGGCTGTGGCTCCAGAGGAGTTGAACAGTTCTGGCTCTGCTAGTTTATTTTCTATCTTTTGGTGCTTTTTTGGTGGACAAACCACCGCACATGTGCACTGTGACTCGTGACTGGAGTCTAGTTCTGCTAGCACACATAGCCTACTGTGTACAGACGGTTTCAAAATGTATTTTAAATTAGAAAGCAAACAAAATAAATGGACAAGAGAAAAAGAAATCTGAATTTGGTCAGTATTGTCATTTGGACAAGCAAAGCCATTACTTTAAGTTGCAGGCAAGAAAGACAAGTCTGTCCACTGTCTCTGGTTTTAAAACTGCCCTGTTGCAGGTAAAAAAAAAAAAAAAATTGATTTTTTTTTTTAAATTTCGATATTCGATATCGATTATTAAAATATATCGCGATATTTATCGTTATCGTTATATCGCCCAGCCCTAGGCTGGTGTTGTTATTACCAGCATCAAACCTCGCATAGAAGGTATTGAGGTCATTTGCTAAGGAGATGTCACTGTTCAGTTTGAGGGAGGCGCCTTTGTAGTCTGTCATCGTTTTGAGCCCCTGCCACATAGCAGTCAGCCTGTTCAAACTGGAGTTCAATTTTATCCCTGTAGCGCCGTTTGGCCTCTGTCACTGTCCTCCTTACGTTGTATCGCGCCACCTTGTGGTCATTCATGTTCATGTTCATTCATGTTCATTCATCTGGCGCTGAACCAGTTAAAGGACCATTACCATTATTTTTACATGTCGGTTCGAAGTCATTCCTGCCTTGAGGCGTCCTTTTTTCTTTTTTTTATCCACTTTTTCTCCATTTTTCTATTTTTCTCCCATCCCAATTTAGCCGTGCCAATTCTCCCCTGTCTTGATCGTTGCTCGCATGTGCCCCCCACTGGCCGGTCGTAGGGAGGATAGAAGCCCATCACATGTCCCCTCCGATACATGTGGAGGCAGCCAGTCCCATCTTTTCACCTGCCAGCGCGGACTCATTGGCGAGGAGTAACGTGTAGGAGGCACACACTGCCCCCGCCATTTTCCTGTCTCTGCTGTGCAGGCGCCCTGACCGACCTGTAGGAGTCGCTGTTTACAACGTCCAGATTACCACCCATCGACTTCCACCCGCTAACTCTGCCAATTGAGTTAGTATGACGGCCGGCCCAAGCCGGAGGCAACGCTGACAGCCGGATTCGATACCGGTGTCTCTTGCATTGGTGACGAGCGCAATGTCACGTCCTTCTTTTTTTTGAGACACTGTGTTCAAAAGTAACTATTTAACCTACTTTTAGATTACCCTTGTTCATAGTTCATCCATGTAAGTAAAAAACGGACTAGTGTATGTTGTAAATTCCTGTGTGTACTTGGATGTCAAAATCTTATAGCACAATTTTTAATAGAAGTATAACCAGAAGTCATGGAGAAGTAATTTCATAATCCTTCGGGAGCTCCGGGGGAACCCTTGGTCTTAAAGTGTGTTCGCTGTTACTCAATGTGTCCTCCAGGTGGAGACCAAGTCAGGCGAAGAGGACGAGGAGATCCTCTTCAAGGAGCGCACCAAGCTCTACCGCTGGGACCGTGAGCTCAACCAGTGGAAGGAGCGAGGCGTGGGCGACATCAAGATCCTCTTCCACCCGGCCAATCGCTTCTACCGTGTCCTGATGAGGAGGGAGCAGGTGCTGAGGGTGTGCGCCAATCACACCATCTGCCCGACCATGGACCTCAAGCCCATGAACACGTCGGCCTATGCGCTGATCTGGACCGCCACCGACCACGCAGGTACACACACCCGTATGAAACATAATGCAAAGAGGCCTACTCCTGGCTGGCTGCAAAATATTTCTTGAAGATGTTCCCTGGGTTTGGGAGAGTTGTAAGGTTGTACCTTTTGTCAGAAACACGTGTGTGTGAGAAACACACGTCACTGGATTGCAAACCTGTTGCTAACCTCTTGAGTTCGAAATGTTCTGGTCTAGTGTTTGAATTTAAATTTGCTACACCACCAAAATCGAGCATTAAAAAAAAACTCATTCAGATGCCACCTGCAAAGAAAGGTTAGGAAGTGTTTTGTCCAAGTGCAGAAATATGTTGTTGTTTTTGTAATGATATGAAAAGACAGTGACAATAGTTGATGCTGTTGCTCTTCTACAGACTATTTTATTTAGAGATGCACCTATTATCGGTCCAATACCAGGCTAAAATAGGGTATCTGTATTGGAGAATTTCCCCAATACTAAAATCCAAGAAACAAGCTAGAAATCAATGCAAAGTGACTTGACTTGCTGCATTTTAACACATATAAGCATGTTAGATCTCTTTAATGGGAAGACAAGTTGATTATATCTCTAATATATTTGAAGATTTTTCGTGTGAAGTGAATAATGGGCCTGGGCCACACTATTCTACTTGGTAGTTGTAGTCTATCATGCAATTAAAGACCATGTCCCCGTCTACGTACATCCAACACCAAATTCCATAATTCCTAAACTGTGAAGATGAAAATGAATGTGGCCTATTGCATCACCAAAGAAGAACTTCCTTTCAATAAGTTTAAGCCGCTCATTTTGCTCTGCAAGAAGAACGGAGCGGATATCAGTCCATCTTATGACAACCACGTCCGATATGGAGAGATGATGGAGACCATAGCCGATTAAATTAAGTCTGACCTGGCAGTGATGATTGACGGTGACACGGACACTTCTAACAAATAATGTGAAATGGTCTATGTTCTAATCATTATAATTTATAATCGGCTTGTTCATTGGCTTTCCATTTATAATTTATTTATAAATGGAAAACCAATGAACAAGCTGATCGGGCAACAGGAACTAGAGCACAGCCATGTATTATGGCGAGTAGCCCACTATTAGGACGTTTTTCAATACTTAATACTGGCTACTTAAATTTCCCTGTGGGGATCGATAAAGTATCAATCTATCTAATAACAAGACAATATGCAAATAAGGTAATACTAGTAATAATTGTCACGGATCCCCGTATATGAAAGCAGCTTGCAACTTAATGCTGGTAAAATCACTGTTTATTTCTCGTTTTGCATAGTATTACATTCCTCTTCTATAAACAATCAAAGTCCCACCGTAAGAGATATGGCCTCATACAGGTCCATTAAAGCTTTTTGATTAGCGTCTTTCCTTCGAGCTAAGTTGAATTGAACATTTCACTGTCAAAAGCGCAAATGTAAACACAGTTGTGTTGCAACACAGCAACACGGTTTTCAAAATAAAGGTCACATATACACATACCGTAGTAGGCCTCTATCAATTCTTATAATAAAAGTCCCAGATATACATGAACATTAATTGGCATAGATCTCTATAAAACCGCCCAACACATTGATCACTTTAGGCACACACTGAAACCAGTAACATCACAAATATGAAGCAGATAATTACCCATAAAAATAATAAACCTTTCATGGTGTTATTTACAATAATAATAATTCATTTAATTTATAAAGCACTTGTCATTGTGAAACAAAGGTATGCAGAGTTCCTTGTACTCCTGATTAATGCAAATGTGTGTGTGTGTGATGATCTCATTCAAGGAGTACTACAAGCGCACACACACATGTTTTTGTTCTATACCATTTAAAGAAAAAACATTGTATGACAAATTTTAACATTTGCACTGCTAATTTGAAGCGTAACATATTGATGTCTTGTATACATGTCCCTGCAATTTACCATTATGGGCAAATAAAGAGAAAATGTTTGTCTGAAAACTTTTCTTGTTAAGGTTTGGATTAGGGCTGTCTTAAATACTTCGAAGCTTCGTTCGATGGCACAAGCTTCGAACATTAAAAAAATCGAAGTTAAAAAAAATATATATATATATATATATTTTCAATTTTTTTTTTTTTACTTCGGTGTGTGTGTGCATGGGGCCATTGGGTGGGGCCGGGGGACAAATAAACTGGAGGAAAGTAACCCAGCTCAGCACTGCCCAAATTATATCATCACTATTGCCTGTTTGAAGGATATCATCCTCAAACACATATACACCACCTACACGCCTATTCTCAGTCCTTGCCCCACAATGGTGGAATGAACTACCCACCCCAGTTAGGACAGCCGAATCCCATCCAATCTTTCGCCGTCGACTAAAGACGCACTTCTTCAACCATTATCTGAAATAAAATTTAAAAAATAAAATAAAAAAAATCTAACCCTAACTAACCTTACTGTCATGCACTTGTCCTAATAAACTAACCTACACTGTAACACGCAACACTTTGATGAATATTGTTACTCAGCTGATAGAGTTGTATCCTTCCTGATGACCTGTCGTACAGAACTTGTAAGTCGCTTTGGATAAAAGCGTCAGCTAAATGACTAAATGTAAATGTGAATGTAAATGCCTTGTAGAATTCCACACATAAGAAAGAAAGATACTGGGATGAATAAACAAAATAGGAAATAAAATGTAGAAATGCATGCAATACCATTCTTAAAAATGCATGAACATTCACTGATAATTGGTCTGTAGTGGAGTCTACAAGGTCTACATTGCCGGACCATGTAGAATCCGGACCTTGTAGACTGACGTAATTCTGTGCATAGTTTAGTCTACACAAGCCATATTTAAAATAATCTAAATCTTACTTCATTCATCTTAAACATTCTTGATTTGGGGAATTGGTAGTTCCCATGAAATCTGAAGTTGTTCAAACGACAACAGCGATCCACCTTGAATTAAATCACACAGCCGTGTTGGCTGCGTCACAGTCACGAAAGGGGCTACTTAATTCATTAATCCAATCCACTTTATTTATAGAGCACATTTAAAAACAACAAAGTTTACCAAAGTGCTGTACAAGTCCCACAACATAAGATAAAAATAAAAATAAAAAAATATTAAAAAATAAATAAATAAAGAAATTCATTAATTTTTTTTTATTCGAAGCTTCGAATTAAAATCGAAGCTCGGCCCCGAAGCTTCGATTGCCAAAAAAAAATTCGAAGGTCAGCCCTAGTTTGGATTTTGTGTGCCCTGTGTGCAAGATTTGTGTCCTTTGCCAGTGACATACCTTTTAAGTGATGAACTGCACTACGTGTGGTTGTTTTTAGAGATGTTTTATACTCGTGCTACAAGATTTTGGCCTGTGCTACATAACTATCAACCTCTGTAGCACCAGTGCTATGTGCAAAAAAAGTTAACGTACAGCCCTGCCCAGGGGAGGAAATTAGGCCACTATACTCGCCAAATGCGAGTATTTTTTACGTTTGGCGAGTGATTCATGAAGACCACTCGCCAGTCTGGCGAGTTGACAGTGCCACGAGAGCACTGCACAAGACCCGCGGACATATATAATGTTTAATAAAAGTTCCCGCAGTACTGGCCAACCCGTGGACATATATAATGTTTAATAAAAGTTCCCGCAGTACTGGCCAACCCGCGGACATATATAATGTTTAATAAAAGTTCCCGCAGTACTGGCCAACCCGCGGACATATATAATGTTTAATAAAAGTTCCCGCAGTACTGGCCAACCCGCGGACATATATAATGTTTAATAAAAGTTCCCGCAGTACTGGCCAACCCGCGGACATATATAATGTTTAATAAAAGTTCCCGCAGTACTGGCCAACCCGCGGACATATATAATGTTTAATAAAAGTTCCCGCAGTACTGGCCAACCCGCGGACATATATAATGTTTAATAAAAGTTCCTGCAGTACTGGCCAACCCGCGGAAATATAGAATGTTGAATAAAAGTCCCGTGGTACTGGCCATCAGTCAAGGAAGCACTCGCAAACAGATAACGTTAAACACAGAAGATGGAAAACAGACAGACGAGCAACGGGGAACTGCATCCAACCCTAGTACAACTCTCGAGTCCAAGGCAAGGACACATTTAAATTACAGAGGTGTATGTTAGTCTATTGCGCACCGGACTACGACGTAAGGTTAGACATTTTATTTCATGCTCAAAAGCCCCTGGCTTGCACATCGCAGTCACGAAAGGGGCTAGCTCAAACAGTGCACAACAGCAGACCAACCCAACTGACGTTACCACAACACTTGACGGAACTTCACAGCACTGTCGTAAGGCCACCGTGCCGTCTTAAAGGCACAGTGAACACTCGGATGCATACACAACATTGACGTGGCTTGACAACCGAGGTTCAAAGTTAACTTGATTGACTGATTGAAAACTTTATTAACAGATTGCAGAATGGGTACAATACAGTACGGCTCAATACACACAATTGTTAAGGGAATGCAGACCAGAGAAAGACTTTCGTCTTGTTTACATCAGGGTCCCCCATTTTCAATTCATCATAACATATGACATACACGACATACAGATAGACAGTACTGCTATATCTATACAGTTCACATCTATCTATCTATACACTTCACAACATACTTCGGTTTTTTTCTTTCACTGCCCAACCCAGTCCAACCCAGCATCTTTCACTGCCCAGTTCAGCCCAACCCAGTCCAGAACAGATCCCTCTTTCATGTTAATATGTGTTATGCTAATATTGTGAAGAGTAGAGACTGTTTTTAAAATATTTATTAGCATAAAACATTAATGAGTAGAGACACGGTGTGATTATTACTATGATTGAAAATCAATTTAGACGAAGACATACAAAGAAGTAATTATCACAATTAGCGATTTCTTTTGGCTGGTAAAAAATCTGTTTGTCTGGTAAAAAAAAATCAGATACTCGCCAGTTGGCTGGTAAGCCAAAAAGTTAGTTTCCTCCCCTGGCCCTGCCCTACTGACTATTTTCCTGTATCCTCTGTCCCTCCAGAGGGCGAGGGCAAAGTGGAACAGCTGGCGGCTAAGTTCAAGACCCCGGAGCTGGCTGAGTCCTTCAGGAAGACCTTCTGCGAGTGTCAGGTCCGCATGGGCCAGCTCGAGGGAGACGCCTCCTTCTCCCCCCAGATGTCCAAAGTCCAGGAGCACTCCAGGGATACCAACCCCCGGGTGTTCCTCAACGTCGCAGCCGACGGGGAAGCCCTAGGCACCGTCACCGTAGAGCTTTTCTCTCACATCGTCCCCAAGACGGCGGAGAACTTCCGGGTGCTCTGCACGGGCGAGCGGGGCTTCGGCCTCCGAGACTCCATCTTCCACAGGGTGGTGACAGACTTCATGTGTCAGGTGAGATGGGGGGTGGGGGGAATGGAGAAGTTATCGTGTGGAGAAATGGTGCTTATTGACCATACTCACACGGAGGCCATTTTGCTCTTATCTCATGCTAAGAGCAAAATTGGCTGTCGTGTGAATATGGTCAGTTGTTGGGACAGGTGATGAGAATCTATATTCATTTAAAAAAAATTATGGAAAACTTAACTCATTGACCACCACGCTGTTTTCCCATCTACTCAATGGCGCCAGCGTTATTGACCATTTTCGCGATGTTTGCGGACCCATCGTGTGTTCTGTATTATAGCTATGGAGACAATAGTATGGCTCATTTGACAGGCATTGTTTATAGTCCAACACTGACTAACCAGTTAATTTCTACATACTTTAGTTTGTGTTATATGCATTATGCCCAAATTGTTCGGGTTGCTCCCCTGAAACTCCAAATATTTCCAAATCAAAGGTACCGTATATACCATATATATATGTTTCTTAACTAAATCGAAACTGCGATCGTTACCAAAAGCATGTTTTAGGTTAGGTAAAATACGACACTGATCGGTATAAAAGCATGTTTTAGGTTAAAAAAAATACCAGCAGGTTACCTAAAATAGACCTTACCTTAGTCAGAAGGTACTCCAAAATGAATAAATCGCAGTCGTCCCATCGTGATCGCAATTACCAGTGTATATTGGGCATGGCTATCATACGGGAAACAATTGATTTGAAGCATCAAATCTCCGACCGATTGCCATGTCTTGATTCACTTTGAGGGGGAAGCAGCCGGATGTACCTCAGTACTAAAAGACAACTGATATCCCCAGTTCAAAAGGTAAGCGATACTGCCACCTGGCAGGATTCAATCGTCATTGCAATTTTAACGTAGGCAGCGGTGCCAGGGAGACACAGGCAGCTCCGAGCGAGTGTTTAGAATGGGGATCAAAGGAAAAATATCAACGGATCTAAAAACGAGAACTCATTTTGACGCTCAACCGTTGGCGACGAAACACGAGAATACTAATTTTTGGCGGCCAATGAGTTAACATGTAACAAAATGTACATCTAAATGGCTAAAATACTGAACATCTGATTCACTACGACTTAAATGAGGTTGTTTACACGAAGGACGCTCTCTAATAAAACACCAATCCAATCCTAACTAGTCACCATGTCCTGTGTTTTCAGGGCGCGGACATCACCAAGACAAAACTAATAACACCAATCCTAACGAGTCACCATCTTGTGTTTCAGGGCGGGGACATCACGAAGCACGACGGCACAGGCGGCAAGTCCATCTACGGCGGCAAATTTGAAGACGAGAACTTTGACGTGCGCCACACAGGCCCCGGCCTGCTCTCCATGGCCAACAGGGGCCGTGACACCAACAACTCTCAGTTCTTCATCACCCTGAAAAAGGCTGAGCATCTGGACTTCAAACACGTGGCTTTCGGCTGGGTCCGGGATGGCATGGATGTGGTGCGGAGGATGGGTGAGCTGGGCACCAAGACGGGCAAGCCCAGCAAAAAGATCATCATCACAGACTGTGGACAGCTGTAGCTCTGCAGGAAGGACTGGTCCCTGTGTGGTGCATGGCTTTGTACCAGGAGTTGACCCCCTTAGCCATAAAGCATCCCAAGACCACATTAAAGGACAGCCAAAATACGAGTTCAGTTCCCATATGAACAAAGGATCTTGGAATAGGAGTGCTGATCCTAGAACAGTTCCAAGTCAAGTTTGTACAGTATGCGGACGTCAGTTGACCAGCGATTCTAGAACCAGTGCTCCATTCTTGGGATGCTTTATGGCTGGTTCTAGAATCGCTGGTCAACTGACGTCCGCATACTGTACAAACTTGACTTGGAACTGTTCTAGGATCAGCACTCCTATTCCAAGATCCTTTGTTCATATGGGAACTGAACTCGTATTTTGGCTGTCCTTTAATGTGGTCTTATGTAGTGCACTTGATACGGAATAGGGTGTAGCGTGTGTATATATATATATATATAGGGGGGGGGGGGGGAGTGGGCGTTTTGGGACAAGTCCATTCTCTTGCTGTGTTGCACTCGCATCTTCTTTAACTTCTCTCCTCCCAAGGAATGTTATTCACGCAATTTCCCCCAAAACCTGTTTATTTTGTGTGTATAATTGTACATGGACTAAATTTTTTTAAATGTCAGAATTTTCTTTTTCTTCTCTCGCTGTGTTCCGACAAGAAGTGAAAGCGCCGGTTTTCCCTGCGGGCTCCACCTGACCGGTCTTTTTGTATAGCCTTACGTCTTAAGCTGAAAGAGGTTTATTGGAAGCACCCGTTTGTTTGGAGCCGTGTTCCTCCCTTCTTTCTGGACGCTCTATGTACCTTTCTTGGTGTTAATTTTCCTATTTTTCTTTGTGTACATGCATAATGGGAGTCAACACATGAACACTTGCCCATCTTAAAGCTATAATCCTTAATGCCGTCAAACGGTGACCTTTAGGCAAAAGAGCCACGCTTGTTATCTTTTGCCTAGAGGTCGCTGTTTGACAACATTGCAGATTCTACCGTTACACTCTATAATAAAGTTGCTTTATAAGTAAATGATGGCCATTGTGATATTCTGCAGGTCTCTGTTATATAACGGCACACTGAGAAATGTTATCTTCATGATTGAGTTCATAGACGGGGAAATTTGTCAGCACAAAAGGAAACGATATACCAGACATAGGCATGAAAAGAGCTCATACATAGTACACTAGCACATTATACATTGATGCAGTCTATGTACATAACACATTCTTCCAGACACGGTAGTGTAGAAGCTTTAGTAGGGATAAACATTTCTTGTGTGTTTCCTTTTTTGAAAAATGGACATGTCAGGATTTTTGGCTAGGTAGTGTAGAGGTCTTGCGCACAGGTATGGCTGGGTAGTGTAGAGGTCTTAAGCACATGTATGGCTGGGTAGTGTAGAGGTCTTAAGCACAGGTATGGCTGGGTAGTGTAGAGGTCTTAAGCACAAGTATGGCTGGGTAGTGTAGAGGTCTTAAGCGCACTGGTGTAGCTGGGTGGTGTAGAGGTCTTACGCACAGGTGTAGCTGGGTAGTGTAGAGGTCTTAAGCACGGGTATGGCTGGCTAGTGTAGAGGTCTTAAGCACAGGTATGGCTGGGTTGTGTAGAGGTCTAAGCACTGGGACGCCTCATTACTTTTACCAAACGGTTCGTGCGTTTTGCGAATCTGATTGGCCACTGACGTTTCTTTGACGTTTCTGGTCATGTGACATGTGCGCCCAATCGTGTGACGGCAAGTTCTTGTGACGGTTAAGCTTAGGTGCTCTTTCGAAGTTGGTTAAGGTTAGAGTTTGTCTTAGAGCAGGGGTCAGCAACCTTTTTGACATGGAGTGCCTGTTTGAAATATAGTTGTAACTAGTGTGCCTCAACAATATTCCATGCATCGTAATTTTTTAACACTTTAATCGCCGAAAACGCCGGAACTCGTCTTTCCTAGCCATGCTCATTCTGCCAAAGACGCCGTAACTCATCTTTGATGTCAATATTTCAAAAATCTGTCATCGAAATCATATTTCCTTTCCGGAGCCCTGAGACACACTGCAAAGCTCCACTGAACTCTCTAGCGGTTCAAGAGCGCCATCTGGTGGCCGATCGGCAGATCGCCAACCGGAAATTACCCTTTGAACCGGTAGTGCTCATCCATATGTGGTCCGGGCACTCGCTATCGTTAGAGAGACTCCGTCTTGATACAGTGAACATCGATCGGTGCAAATAACTCGAAAAAACATGATTTGGACGTATATACTATTATACAACCTGGAAATGGATCGGGCATTTCTACATCCCATAATAGAAAAAATTCTGTTCCACGCTCATCTGCCAGCGGCGTGAGGAAGCCACGGTGAGTTTCAACGTTATTTTCTAACGTCTTCTATACTAACTGATCTGATGAACATATGACCCACTCTGGATGAATCATCTAACGCTGCCCACGGAATTATAAACGATCCCCCGCCCATCCGGTCATCATCAGATGATACGTAGAAACTTCTAGAAGCACATCCAGTTGACATTTTTTATCTCTCACAGATTCCTACCAAACTGTATTTGATCATCAATATAATGCATTTAGGGCTATAAATCACGTTCTGAAGAAAGCTGCAGAAAACGATAAACATACTTGTACTTTAGACCATATTTTAGTATGAATATGTGAATGAAAAAGTTTAACGTTGCTACACCCTGAACAATACATATAGGACATTGAATGGGCCATAATAATGGCAATTTAAAAAGTTATAGCCCTGCAAAGAAGGGGAACTTCTCCATGTTAAATAGGGCTGGCGACGGATGGTAAATTATGAATTTAACCCCGGCGATTAAAGTGTTTACATTATTACATCATTATTGTTATTGTTATTATTAACAATATTATTATGATGGTTGTATCAACCCTAAATCTGAGTGGGGGGGGGGGGGGGGGGGGAATGCAATGCAGACAAACAGCTGCATACAGTGCGACCATTTCACTCACATTTGCCCATTAATTTTTGGACACCACACCATTGGTGTGTGTACTGTATGTGTGCTGTCAGCTCCACCTACAGGCCTAATGGAGAACACCAGGATGTGAAAATGGAGGGTGAATGTGCGGTATATCGTGTAAATAAGTTTTGATTGATCGCAAGACTACACTGTAAAAAAAATTATAATAATAAGTTACCAGAACTTAAAAATATTGAGTTCAGTTACTGTGCATTAAGGTTTTCAGTTTTCAATCCATAATAAGTTAACAGAAAAATAAGTACACAACCACATTATTTCAACCTAATAAAACTATGTTTATTGGCATTGTTTTAAGAACATAAGTTGACTTGGTAATACTCACATTTTGAGTAAAAAAATGGCTTTTAACATGTGCAATGTTCAATGAAATAGAAAAATAAATAATACAATTTGTTGATTAATCCCACTGGTCACAATGGTGACCGTAATAATGTTTTTGTTATAAGGCTCTGCAAATGTTACTGAATGATGTAGCAATGTATTTCCAGCTAAATTGAAATAATAAACAAATAAAGGGTCTCAATTAAATATGTGGTAGTAAAAAGAACCTGTGGGAGGATTTCAACAAGATAAATGCGACAACAGTGCAAAATATTTCACTAATATTTCAAAGCAAAAGAATTTTTTTAATTTTTATTTATTACTGCTGCCCCGTGCCTATGAAAATGCCCGTGCCTAGGGTTGCCTACCCCTGTCTTAGAGCATGCCCTGATTCCAAACTCTAACCATAACCAACTGCGAAAGAGTCGCCTAAGCTTAACTAGTGATAAACTAGGCGTTAGGTTGTTTCAGGCTGTTCGACGTGGAAATGGGCTAAGACACTGCTCGTCATGCGATTGGGCGCACATGTCACATGACCAGAAACGTGCGTGGCCAATCAGAGCGCAAAACGGGAACACGGAAACACGAACCGTTTAGTAAAAACATAGACGCGGACCGGCTGGGTAGTGTAGAGAGCATAGATATATATAGATATCTATGTATATCTATGGTGTAGAGGTCTAAGCACTCGCCTACCACCGCAGAGATCAAGTTAGCTTTTATTTGTCACGTATATACCAACTTCAACCACTAGAGGGCCCACTAGAAAAGTGTTCTCACATTATTATTATGAAAACGAATGGTACAAGACATCTTAGACTTCACATTGATAAAAAAGAGAAATTACACTAAAAATTATTAGTAAAGAGATGGTGTGAGGGCACCATTTTATTTTTAATCCAGAGACTGCATTACAATAATATATATCAAGATTAATTAAACGGGGATGACAGAAATTTGTATTTGTGTATTATGCAGTTTACCAAGCAGGATCATGATATATATCGTACAATTATATGAATTAATATTGCTTTAACAAGATTAATTTGAGTGACTAGTATTCCTTAAAATATAAATGTATCTGTTCAAAATGTTATAGAATGTGAAGTTGGTAAATTTTGACACCATTACTGTATATTAGAGGGATAGAAATTGTGCAACATTTTAAACTGAACCTCTAATGTTGTTAGAAATAGAATTTGAAGGGACAAAGCCATGCACAGGGGAGGGGAGGTACAGGGTAATATAATATAGGGATAAAGAAATATAGTAGATAATAAAAAGATAAAGATTGAGGTCTTTAGGTTTGCTATTGTAATGCAAGAGGAGCTCTTCTTCAAAATGTTGATCTGCCAAGCGGTTCCTCTGGGGGGTAAAGATTGGAGTTTCCAGGGGGGGGCGGGGGGCATCAGAGAAAAGCTTCTCACATAGCTTCTTTAAAGTAATTAGTAGGGATGCACCGATATGAAAATTGGCAGCCGATACCGATACCGATTGTTCAACTAACACTATCGGCCGATACCGATACCGATACCGATATTTGTATATTTGTATATAAGTATTTGTAATTTTTTTTTTTTTTTTTTTTTTTTTTTTTTTTTTTATTTTTTTTTAATGAAACTACTGTATATTTGTATGTGTATGTTTGTATTTGTAGGCCTCTTTACTTACTTAAAAAAAGGAAACATCAAGAAATATGTTTATGGTATCACTATCTCTCTCCCAGTATCGTCTGACGGCCTGCAGAGGGATACTATTTTCTCAACCAGAGCTTTCAACCAATGCAATGGAACCATTCTTGCGGCCTGCAGCGGGATACTATTCTCTCAACCAGAGCGTTCAACCAATGCAATGGAACCATTTTGATTGACAGTCGATTCGGCCAATTACGCCACACCGCTAGCACCCACCTCCTGCTGTCCTTACCACCAATCGGCAAGCGTTTATTCATTTTCTACTTTCGGGCATGCCGCCATTGTTCTGTTTGCGAGAGCAGAACACACTTAACGTAGCTACGTTAGCTGCCCGGCTCGCTGACCGGCGCTCCACAGCATGACCAAATGAGACATAATGATTTTACTGCAACAAATGTTATAATAAAACAAAGCCTTTCTATACATTTGTCTGGTTGGAAACTTTATTAACAGATTGCAGAATGTGTAGTTGGGTACGGAATGAGCAACGGAATGGAACCGAGCTATGAACGGACTAAATAATATGTAAATAATATGCTTGTTATTGAACGTGTAACACTAACTATATAACGTTAATGCCACGAAATGAATGTTTGTGTCATTTTAACAGCAGATACTTTCTTAAATGCCATCTTCCCGAGAGAGGGTGTTGAAATGAATGAATGAAAACTTTATTTAACAGATTGCAGAATGGGTACAATACAGTACGGCTCAATACATACAATTGTTAAGGGGATGCAGACCTGAGAAAGACGTTTGTCTTGTTTCCATCAGGGTCCCCCATTTTCAATTCATATAGACATATATGACATACATGACATACAGATAGTCAGTACTGCTACATCTATACATTTATGACATACCAGATTTGCAAATACAGTACTGTTTGTGATACAGAAGGAGTCAAGAAAAGGGAGTATATACATTTGACGTAGAAACTGTACATTGGAGGAGGTTGGGTGGGGGGGGTTGGGTACATTGGGATATTGACAACCATACTGGGTAATTTACATTGGAGGTGGTTGGGGGGGGGGGGGGGCCGGGGGGCACACTGTATAAACAAGTAACACTGTACATTGAGGGGGGGGGGGGGGGGAGACACTGTACAAACAAACACAATTGTACATTGAACTATTGACAAAACCATACTAGGTAAATGACTGTACATTGGAGGGGGTTGGGTTAGGATATTTACAGGGGCCAGTGTTGAATTGCAGTCTCCCGTAGGTGTCCCTTGAGAGAGGTTTTGAAAGTGGGTAGTGATCCACATTCCTTTACAGCTTTGGGTAGGGCGTTCCACATTGATGTGGCATAATTGCGAAACGTGTTTAGTCCCTTATTTGAGCCGAATCTGGGTTTAACATGATTTGTGGAGCTCCCTCTGGTGTTGTGATCGTGGTATTCACTGACCTTTGGGAAGTATTTTGACATGTACATGGGTACATGTACATGGGTACATGTTGACGGGGAGTTGTGTTATTAATAGCATTGAACAGCTAACCGAAAGCTAACCGAAAGCTAGCGTTAACTATTGTTAAAGGTTTAGCCATAACGTTACCTTGGCTAAAGTTGGGGCTATTCATAATGCAGCAATAATGGCTGCAGACCTGCAAGCAAAGTACAGCAAGTTGGCAAAGGAGTATTCCAACGCAAATCACATTTTCACCAGTAACGTTAGTCTTGCATCTCCCGGTAGCTAATGAACGGACTCGGAGTAATGCCTTGCTGCTATGGGTAATAATAATATGCTGATGTTATTGTCCGTGTAACACTAACTATATAACGTTAATGCCACAAAACGAATGCCTTGTTAATCATAAGTAGTTACTTTGATGCAGTAGCTTGTGTGTGTGTGTGGGGGACGGCGGGCGTTGTGCAGGTAGGTCGCAAGTGAACTTTTTTTTTTTTGCCTTTTGACGCTACACAAATTGATGGGTATTTATCGGCGACTGCTATCGGCACATTTGAGCTTATCGGCCGATAGGCCGATAGCAGTCAACAAGGCACTTATCGGCCGATACCGATACCCGACCGATATATCGGTGCACCCCTAGTAATTAGTGTGTTGATCAGCGTTTATAAAGAAGCATTTATTTCCTTGCAGAAGGTCAAGATCGATGGCAAGTGGCCTCAAGACCTCAGCATATTCTTTCAAGATGGCAATCTCATGGGAAAGCATCCTGGCAAGTGGCAATCTATAGGTGGTCACAAACTTCCCTCAGTTGTGCATAACTTAAAGACAACTTTCCAGTGAATGACACATGTCTCATTTCTCCTATGTCTTCCACAGCTTCAGCAGCCAATATACAATGTCTCCCTGTCAGGGAATTAGCTTCACAATACAATAAGAGGTGAGGGGGTCATCTGGTTTTAGATCCCTTACACCAAACCTCCAGACCGGCCATTTGTCTGACAATGGAAGTCAGGTTGGGGGTATTGTGTACCTGTCTTCTGTGTCAGTAGAAACGGCCCAATTGGAAATGCACAGGCTGAGATCACCACCATTGTGGCTCGCAAACTAGCCAAGTTCAAGTTTCAAATTTTGTTTTATTTGTCAAATATAAGGTACATGTACATTATAGTTAAATGCTTGGTTCTGTATAACCCTCCTGAGATTGCTGCATACAGCCGTAATCAAATTGAACTATAATATAATTACACATGTTCCAAATGTAATCTTGGCGTTTGAATGTAATTATGATTGACAAGCTAAAAGCAATTGGTTTTGATAGTTTATCAGTGAGCTGGATGCAATCCTACCTGGAGGGGAGAGAACAGATGGTAGAGGTAAACGGTACTCTATCCCCCCCCCCTCATAGTGAGCTGTGGTGTTCCACAAGGAAGCATACTAGGACCGCTACTGTTCCTAATTTATGCAAATTACATGTCGTCAGCCTGTGACTGCAACTTGTTCCTGTTTGCGGACGACTCAGCCCTGCTGGTCTCTGACAAGAACAAGTTGCAGGTTGAAAAAACCCTCCGCTCTGAACTAGGCAAAATCTGCATATGGCTCGCTATCATTAAACTATCATTACACATGGGCAAAACAGAGTCCATTCTCTTCGATTCAAATAAC
Organism: Notolepis coatsorum; assembly: GCF_963971535.1. Classification (NCBI taxonomy): domain Eukaryota; kingdom Metazoa; phylum Chordata; class Actinopteri; order Aulopiformes; family Paralepididae; genus Notolepis; species Notolepis coatsorum. The sequence goes on from NC_140167.1 coordinate 118,687,149, forward strand.
AAACTCGGCAAGACGACTGCTTCTCAGTTACAGTGGGTGACTATTGTCACAAGGAAAGATGAAATTACCTACCTGGGTTCCATCCTAGAGGCAAATCTTTCCTGTGACAAAATGGCATCCAATGTAATAAAAAAAAAAAGTCAACCAACGAACTAGATTCTTGTACCGGATCTCCTCTCTGGTAAACAAGAATACCCTGAAGACTCTGCCAGGAGCACTCATTCAAGGGTACTACGACTATGCTTGCACCTCATGGTACCAAAGCACCTCAAAGGCGCTAAAAACAAGATTACAAACATCACAAAACAAACTGGTCAGACTACTACTTGACCTTACCCCCAGAACCCACCTCACCCCTGCCCACTTTGACAACCTAGGATGGCTTAGAGTAGATGACAGTACAGCAACTTGCAATGGGCCTGGTCTACAAGATACACTATACGACTAAGGTACCCATGTACATGTCAAAATACTTCCCAAAGGTCAGTGAATACCACAACCACTAAACCAGAGGAAGCTCAACAAATCATGTTAAACCCAGATTCGCCTCAAACAAGGGACTAAACACGTTTCGCAATTATGCCACATCAATGTGGAACGCCCTACCCAAAGCTGTAAAGGAATGTGAATCCCTACCCACATTCAAAACCGCTCTTAAAGAGCACCTACGGGAGGCTGCAATTCGAAACTGGCCACCGTAAATGCCCAAACCCCCCACCACCTCCTAATAGACAGTCTCCTCCCCACCGCATGTATATATTCCCTCCCCGCCGTATGTATATTTCTCTGCCACCCACCCACCCCCTCCAAATGTACAGTCTCCACCCCACCGTATGTATATTTCTCTCCCACCCACTCACCCCCTCCTAATGTACAGTCCCCTCCCCATCATATGTATATACTCTGTCAGGATCTATGGGTAACAGTACTGTATATTTGAATACCGTTTATGTCACAAATGTATCAGTACTAAATACCTGTATGTCCCTATGCCATAAATGTCATGTATGTTGTGTATGTCATAAATGTCGATATGAATTGAAAATGGGGGACCCTGATGTAAACAAGACAAACGTCTTTCTCAGGTCTGCATCCCCTTAACAATTGTGTGTATTGAGCCGTACTGTATTGTACCCATTCTGCAATCTGTTAAATAAAGTTTTCATTCATTCATTCATTCATTCATTCATTCATTCATTCATTCATTCATTCATTCATTCATTCATTACTTATTTTTCGTAATTCTTGTACCGGATCTCCTCACTGGTAAACAAGAATACCCTGAAGACTCTGGCAGGAGTACTCATTCAAGGGTACTACGACTATGCTTGCACCTCATGGTACCAAAGCACCTCAAAGGCGCTAAAAACAAAATTACAAACATCTCAAAACAAACTGGTCAGACTACTGCTTGACCTTACTCCTAGAACCCACCTCACCCCTGCCCACTTTGACAAACTAGGATGGCTTAGAGTAGACGACAGAGTACAGCAACTTGCAATGGGCCTGGTCTACAAGATACACTACACAACCAAGGTACCCATGTACATGTCAAAATACTTCCCAAAGGTCAGTGAATACCACGATCACAACACCAGAGGGAGCTCCACAAATCATGTTAAACCCAGATTCGGCTCAAACAAGGGACTAAACACATTTCGCAATTATGCCACATCAATGTGGAACGCCCTACCCAAAGCTGTAAAGGAATGTGAATCACTACCCACTTTCAAAACCACTCTCAAGGAACACCTATGGGAGACTGCAATTCGAAACTGGCCCCTGTAAATGTCCTAACCCAACCCCCTCCAATGTACAGTAATTTATATAGTATGGTTTTGTCAATATTCCAATGTACAGTTTTGCTTGTTTGTACAGTGTCCCCCCCCCCCCCCCATCCAATGTAAATTACCTAGTATGGTTGTCAATATCCCAATGTACAGTTTTGCTTGTACAGTTGTACAGTGTTTCCCCCCCTAACCAACCCCCCCCCCCCCCCCCCCCCCACAAACCCACCCAACCTCCTCCAATGTACAGTTTTTACGTCAAATGTATATACTCCCTTTTCTGGACTCTTTCTGTATCACAAACAGTACTGTATTTGCAAATCTGGTATGTCATAAATGTATAGATGTAGCAGTACTGTCTATCTGTATGTCATATATGTACTGATTAATTGAAAATGGGGGACCCTGATGTAAACAAGACGAAAATCTCTCTGGTCTGCATCCCCTTAACAATTGTGTGTATTGAATAAAGTTTTCAATCAATCAATAGTCCGTTACTTACTACCCAAACCTGGTGGTTGAGCAACGTGGAGATTCCAACTCCCGCCACTAGGAGGCCTACTAGCCTGGTGATGGCATGAGTCAGAGATGCGTTGACGTCATCACCTAAATACCGAGCCTCGCGCTCCGAACGGTCTTTTCTCTTCAAGCCCCGTTGCAGTGGGAGGGTAGCCGTTTCGTCGCCTACATTTTAAGACCATCAAGCCGACAAAATGATCATCTACAAGGACATTCTCACTGGTATGTCGGCTATTTTTATGTACATTATTTTTCAGCGAGCAGTAACTTGGCAGTGATTTATAATCCACTTATTTCGCTATTTTAGAGGGGCCTTTGCTAACTCGGGATAGCCAAGCTAATAAAGAGGCCCAAACAAGTTAACTTGGCCACATTCATGTTCAAATTAAGTAACTTATTTGGATAATGACGAGCGATATAACTTAATTAATGCCCGCAGTCGCCAGTTCCCAGGCCCTTCTTGGCAGTTGTGTACAGTTTGGTAAATAGGGCTAACGTTAGTTATCTCTAGCTGTGGCGGGTCTGTCACACTGCGCATGTCTGCTCCGGAGCCACTATAACACCGCGCCGCGGGCAGGGCGCTCTGCAGATATACCCCACTGACTCAGGGCGCTCTGCAGATATACCCTTTACTCAGGCGCTGCTGCAACATGAGATTTACACCAAGTTGGTCTTGGAAGTAAAAATAGATGAGCTGTGATTACTCGTGTTATGAAAATGGGATACTGTATTAGGCTATAGCTACACGTCATTAACTTATCATCGGTAACGTGGCGTACCCGTGGCTAACGTTAATTAACCCGTGCCGTGTCCCAAGTGGTTTCCGTCCGCCGACAGTGTTAACTGGTACAATGACTGGACTGGTTTTGTATACAGAGTAACGTTACGGAGGACAATGATGCTAAGAGATGCTCTCACACCGGAAGCGCGGCCTCGACGCAGTTCCCATTTGTTCACCGTGGCGCTGTTTGTTAAAGCGATTATTTTGATGACATGCCCCTTTATTTTATTTTTTTACAGGGGATGAAATGTTCTCCGACATCTACAAGATCAAAGAATCTGCTAATGGAGTTATCATCGAGGTGGAAGGAAAGGTGCGTCTGAATATATGTGCTATTCATGCAGATGTATGTTCTTCGCTTGATTTTGATTTGAACGATTGATATCTAGGCTACGGAAGATGTGGTGTTTTGGGGCATCTCTGGCTATAGCTAGGCACCTGTGTGCTGTTTGATTAATTAAATCAATTGAGTCTTATGGTATGCCATGGTAGTGACTAACTTTGACCCGTCACACTCAACCCTTTCTGACCTTAAATATTCCCCATCTCTTTCTTTGGCCTTCCTCACCATCCCTATTTTTTTTCATCTCCCTCTGCTGCTAGACGATAAGTCGGTCGGACGAGATAGACGACGCCCTAATTGGTGGCAACGCCTCGCTGGAGGAGATGTGTGAGGGCAACGAGTCATCCGTCGTCAGCGGTGTCGACATCATCCTCAACCACAAGCTGTCAGAGACCTCCTTCAACAAGGAGTCGTACAAGTCTTACATCAAGGATTACATGAAGGCGTGAGTGTGTGGTATATTCGGGGTTCCTATGGTTGTGGACATGTGCACTGTTTTCGTGAGACATTTTGTTCATCTTGGTTTCATCAGGGTAAAACAGTTTCCCTCGGATTGAACATAATGCTATAGGTTCTGGAATATACATGGAATGTGATCAACGCAATTATGTAGGAACCATGTATGGATTAGTTTGACATATTTGTGTGCTACTCAAGCAATTTAGAAACGCTAATACGTGTGTCCATCTTGTCCAGAGTTAGGGGCAAGCTGCAAGAGACCAACCCAGACCGAGTGAAGGACTTTGTGTCGGGAGCCCAGACGGAGATCAAGAACATTTTGGGCAGTTTAAAGGACTACCAGGTAATTAATATAGTAATTAAGCAAGTGTGTCCACCCTAATCACAGCATCATGGCCATCACTACCTGACATTGGAGTATTTAGCTACAAGGGCAAATCCTCAAGACTCCTTTGACGATGCCCCTAATCTGGTCAAATGGTAAATTGACTGCATTTGTATAACGCTTTTTATCCATAGCACACTACAATTTATGTCTCATTCATCCATTCACACACAGACTGTGGAGGCAACCATGCAAGGTGCCCACCTCCTCATTGGGAGCAGTTGGGGGGTTAACGGAACGTAGACCAATCTCGGTCACTCTCTTTGTCTGGGAATGCCCAAAACCAAATTCGGTCATGCCCCATTTTGCGTGACATCCAGGCTTTTTTTACTGTCGGCGTTTGGGAATTTCATGGTAGGTGAAGTTAAATTATACTTTTTAGAATATATATATATCAAATTTCACGAGTAGTCATCTAAAGACTAGGGATGCCCCGATCGATCGGCCACCGATCGTTATCGGCCGATATCAGTATAAATATGCGGTGAATTCCGATAATGAGTCATATTCGCCGATCGCGGAAACCGATCAAGCGGAGATCTCACTCGCTGTCTATCTCAGACACACAGGACCTGCAAACTGCCGCTCCTCCTCCCTAGCCCCGCCCGCACCCGTGTACAGTTTGTAAACACAGGAGGAGGCTCCTCTGAGTCCTGCTCAGTCTATAGTGCATTCGACCTGAGCTAACGTTAGCTACCTAGCTATCGTTACTGTTTAAACAAAATTACCCAGTCAACTAGTCACTTTTAGTAGGCATTGTCTAACGGTATTTAGCCGGCTAGCTACTGATAGCTCCAGATATCAACAAATGCTCCAGCAAGTCTAGTAGTCCATGTTGATACCTCCGTTAGCTCGCGTTAGCTGACTTTCGTTCACTGTTCAAAACGAAATGTCCCATTGAACTAAATAGTTCACTGAGGCGTTGTCTTAACGTCATCTAGCCGGCTAGCAGTAGCTACAGATGGCTCCTGATATCAATGTCTTATAACATTGATTCAATGCGTAATCGAGCTGAGGGCTTGCTGAATGTGATATGACCAAAGCACTAACGTTATACCAATAGGGTCCAGCTGCAGCGCAGGAGAATCCTTGGCTACTGGAGTACACATAGACAGTGGAGCTGTTTGCAGATAGCGAGCATTTTGACTTGTTGCGTGGTGGCGATGTCTCGCAGATAATACAAGTACAAGTCTAATTATATAATATATATATTTTATTTAAAAAAAATTATATAAAAAAAAAAAAAAACTATCGGTATCGGCCGATATGGCTCACGACGGTCGGTGATCGGTATCGTAGCAAAACGTTATCGGGGCATCCCTACTAAAGACTATTAGATATGAACGTATGTACCAGTAAAAAGTGGGAATCTAGAATGTGTTTTTGGCGACTGTTTACAAGTGCATATCAACTTAACCTTATACACAACACTTTCTGTTGTCAGTAGATGGCAGCATTGGTTTAAAAGGTGAAAATGTTATGACTACAAAATGACGACAAATCCCAAGACCTTTAGCACCGGATTAGGAAAACGTGATCTGAGGAGCGTTAAACTATTAATGCGACCTGAATATAGTGACCGAGAATGGTCACCTAATTATCTTAACAAAAGTGCATCATTAGCATTATGTTTGTCTAAAGGGGAACATAATGGTACAATGTACGGCGCAGGGTAAATTATATTCGCTATTATGAAAATGTGATAGAATCCTATAAAAACGTGGACGCATTTGGTCACCGTGACGTTAAGTGTCTTGCTCAAGATTGCTCAGATTATTGTGCTGGTGGAGTGTTGGTCAACACTTTTTAGCTGCGTTGTGGGCCTTGTGGCCCCATCTTTCAGAGGATATGACTGCAGTGACATGTCCTTGGTGAGGATCAAGTGCAAATCAATTGTCACTTTCATATTAATGACTGGTTGTATATTTTATTTTAAAAAATTGAAAATTCTACTACATATTGGGAGTCTACTTGATATAATTTCCTTAACTGTTACAAAGACTGAAAAAAGAAGGGTGCCTTCATTTTAGTTCTAGGCAAGAATGACTTGCAATTCCCATGTCAAAAAGACTGGTGTTTCAGGTCCTTTAAAAAAACTTGTCTGAGCATGATGACATTTTAAATGTAATTCTGGTTTCATATCTATATGAAAGTGACATCTAACACGATATGGAAGCCATCTAGATTTCCCAACACCCCCTCCCTTTTCGAGGCTGTTAATTTGAGTCTCACTAAACCTCACACGTTATCTTATCTAGTGACAAAAAATACAAAGGATTTGACCAGATGTTAGTATCATGGTCAACAGGTGTTATTGAGGATTCAGGCCACAGACTGCATGAGTCTAGTTATGTGATCAATCTTGAGAGGCTGTCCCCCTGGTTCTGGGCTTTTAGGGGCAAGATGGAGGGAACAGGGAGACGGGCTCCAGGTTCGATTTAAACTACGGTACTTAACAAAGCCGGTGTTAAAGTTTCAACAAGTAGTTGTGTTTATTGGTATTTTAGTTTGGTATGCATGCCAATTGAAATGTGTGCAACACTCCTGGGTTATGTTGTACCAGCTGATTGTTATAAAGTTGGACATGAGTACAAAATGTGGCTTTCCCATATCCAATGTCATATATTTAGGCTACAGGTATTGAGCCAACCATGAAGATTGAAGCACACATTTAATGTCTATGAATGCTGTAACCTCTGATGCTTTGTGTCCATGGTGTGATTTTCTAACTGTTGGAATCTTTCTCCTGCAGTTCTTCACGGGTGAGTCTATGAACCCAGATGGCATGATTGGCCTGTTGAACTATCGTGAAGATGGAATTACACCCTTCATGATCTTCTTCAAAGATGGTCTGGAGCTTGAAAAATGCGTGAGTGTTTTTGCTTCATCCTGTTGCTGTGATTACTACACGCCCCTCTAGCAGGCTCGGGAACTCCATAAATATTACTTTGACAATTCAAATTGGCCTATTTGGCTCTCGGGCATGCCGCTGTCTACACAGGTGGCTTCATCAAGGGAGCATTTAAAAAAAAAAATTGGCAGAATATAGTTGTGTCTCTTATGAGAATCGGCTCAGCGCCAGATCTCCAACATGACGTGCTGCCTGCAGGACCTCTCTGCTCACACAGGCACTGTGGCTGCTCTAACCTGTTAACACTGTTGCCAAAATGACTGCTGAGGTAACCAGTGTGGGCCAGCTCTTAGACAGCACTGCTGAGGTAACCAGCTCTTAGACAGCACTGCTGAGGTAACCAGCTCTTAGACAGCACTGCTGAGGTAACCAGCTCTTAAGACGGCACTGCTGAGGTAACTGGTCAGATGGCACAGCATGTTCCTTGTGGGACAGTTGGATTAAGATGGTTATTCACTACAAGTTGGTACAAGCATATGGATGAAAATCCTGACTGATCTTGTAGTATATGTCCACCCTCTGCCATATCACAGGCATGTATCCGTTACATTTAGGGATGGGCACAAGAGAACCCTCCCAACAGCATTGCAGGGAACGCTGTGAAATTCCCCATACAGTCTTCTGGTCGGGCACAAGCGGAGCGGCTACATTTGTAAAATGCTTTGGTCTAATTTCTAGAGCATAAAATGTGCATTTGTATTTCAGGTCACGCTAGGGACACTGTTTAAAATATGACCATGATTGCCATTTGGGCATAACTATAATGTGTAAATGTTTTAATAGTTTCTTTTTGTATTTATGTATGTTTTTTTCTATAGTTTAATGCTTATAAATCTCATCATTCTAAATGAGGGTTAACCCTTAATCGATTGAGTATGAATACAGGTTTTGAATTGAATGAAACATGTTAAACGAGTACCCAAAGTTACCTTGCTTGAAGAAATGTCTTTGTTGAGTTTTCAATGTTTTAGACATGGTGCAGTTACCTCTCATGGCCACAGAGTGCCGTCCTGTATATGGTGCTGCTTTAAGAATGAACGCTTCATTCATCGCAAGCTAATTCTATTCTCTCTTCTCTCCCCAGTAACAACCTGGAATCGCATCTGCTTTTTGATTGTTTGCTGCTTCTGAATGGACCCAAGAGCACAGATTGGAACCCCCAACCTCTCTTATTGCATCATGCCTGGAATGGAAGCCTTTTCTTTTACAATCTCATCATATATTGTCATCATCTCCGCCCCTCTGTCGATCTGTGGCTGGCTTAATGCTGGCTTAGTGTTAAGTGTTGAATATAATAAATATCACTGATTGATTTTTTTGAACATTTTTGCACTTTTGTCCCAAGACTCCCCAGCGTCAAGGAGGGGGGAAATCGTAAAGTGGAGAATAACTCAACCCCTCGCATTCATCACTCCCAACTATTCAGGAAGATGTGAACTCTATTTACATCTTCCTGTCCGGACACTGTTTGACTTTCTCAGGCCTCCTTTTGCTTGGTTTCCGGTTGCAGTAGATAATGACACCATATACCTTGAAGACTGTACGATGTTGATTTTAAGTGGTGGAACTAAAATCTTTGACCGCCATCTTTTGTTGTGTCTTTATTCTGAGTTATTGAAGCTTGTATGCAAAGCAAATGGTAACGGTACACTACAGTGTTTTGACCTGTGGTCCAAAAGGTCATTCTTTCTTGAGTGACATCTTTTACTATTACTGAATTTGATCACTGCCCTAGGCTCCCAGTGCATCTGATCGTGTCTTCAACACCACATGAACCCATGATTACAATGCCATGTGAACCTGTTTCACTGAAATGTTAAGCTATTGTGAGGCATAACTTAAAAATGATGCACAGATTAATTCTTTCTCATGAGTTGGGACTGCCGAATACTGGTAGTGCTTCCTATTGGTTTCCTTTGAATGTGCTAATAGCATGAACTAAATGGTACAATGGTAATACATCTCTTTTTCTTTTATCATAACTCGTTGATTACAATCTCTTACAAGAGTGACCTGGCCATGGACAGCAAAAACAAACTACATTCAGACAGCTCATGTTGTATTTAGACGCACAGTTTCAAGGAAAGAATGTTTGAATTAATTTAGAATGAATCTTGTAGTTCAAACTAATCTTCGCAGGCTATTCCATGCAGATTGAGTGGTAATGTGACCATTAGTTAACTAATGTTCCTGCGAGATTTGGAAGATGAGTAGCCAGGAAGTTGACCTAAAACGGCTTTGCAGATAAAAACATACCAATGGCTAAGCTCATGTATTTACCAAGGCCAGTTCACTTTGGAGTACAGTGAGTGAGCTCTACAATTTGTAATGAAACTTATAGCTCCATGGTACAAGCATATGAAGACAATGGGCAGATGCATTCATGTATAGCAAATCTCAGTCAAGAACGTTGCTTCTGTATGTAATTGGGAGAGATGGTCATCAATTAAAAATAATTTGTATGAGCACTACTTCAAGTTGCTCACCAGTAGTAACAATCCACTGATTTGACTATCTATTCTAGACCAGGCAGGAGTCAGCAACCTTTTTGACATGGAGTGCCTGTTTGAAATATAGTTGTAACTAGTGTGCCTCAACAATATTCCATGCATCGTAATTTTTTTCCTCATAATCAGGTCTTTTTAATGATAATTTTTACATTATTACATCATTAGTTATTAACTATTATGATGGTTGTATCAACCCTAAATCTGAGTTGGGGCGGGGGTGCAATGCAGACAAACCGTTTTGCTTTACTGAGCTCCGTTATCTGGGGGCTGTAGTTGGTCACTTTAAGCTGCACACCGGAGCATCTTTTAATCCAGCTGTTTGCTGTTCTCTGATATTTTCTGACATTTCGTTGATGCGTCGCTCGACACTTCAAGCTGACATGGGGATATCTTTTATCCTTAATTTGATTGTATCTTTGTTTGGCAAGCCTTCAAACAAAACATCTGAGCTACAGAGAAAAGCCTCCTTGATATACTTGACTTACAAAAAAGAACCTGGGAGGATTTCAACAAGATGAATGCGACAACAGTGCAAAATATTTCACTATAATATTTCAAAGTAACTACATTTTTTATTTTTTTTAATGCCCCCTGTGCCAATGAAAATGTCCCTGCCTGCCTGCCTATGCAGGCACGCGTGCCTAGGGTTGCCTACCCCTCATCTAGACAATAAAATTGGTCAGCAATAGGTACATATTTAAAATGCTTACTAAAAGAGCAGTCCGTATAAGCTTAGACGCATAAAATATTCACAAGTACAGAACATAATGCATAGTATATTTTAATGTTAGTTTTTAAATACATTTCAGTTCTGAAACAATCCAGTGGACATCTCGGCAACTACCTGTTTTGAGTATGCCAGCATGAAATCATAGGTACTGCTATATTACCTTGCTGTTTCCTGGCTGCACATGTAATGCTACTTTGCTAGCTTATATCTAGCATGACATCCATACACATCAAGGTCAATTTGAGAGGAAAAACACTAACTGGGAACTTTTTCTGGAAAGATTTTTTTTCATCTCGATATAGCCTTCAGGTGCATGACTCAACTCTACAAACAAAAAAACTAAAGGGCGTCACTCAATTTTGACATCCCTCGGGGTTAGAAGGGCCGTCCTGTGACTAGTCGGTCTTCATCTTCTCCTCCTCCTCTTCGGCAGACTGGTAGTGCCGGTACTCTGGCTTGAGCTCCCAGGAGCTCCTGTGGGCTCCCTTGGTGTTGTAGACCCCGAGCTCTCTCATGATGTCCTTCAAGTAAGTCTTAACGGGATGGACGAAGAGGACATGTATGAGATATACACAAGAGTACAGGGGCGTCATTTTGGTATGGCAAGGTATGGCACTCGCCATACCTTGGCAAATAAAAGATTTAAAATAATATATATATATTTTTTTATTACAATTTCTTTATGTTGATTTAGAATTCGAATGTCAACATTATGAACGAAGCTTCGAACTATTCGGTACAGCCCTAGCATGTTTTGATATGGTTAATTATCTCAGTTTTACTAAGTGACTTTTACTATGCCACACAAAAAGGAAAATGGACAGACGTTTTTTAATCAAAGGGCAGCAGAGACAAGTAATACAGGGACACAGGTAAGGTCTTACAATGGCTTAGTGATTATAACAGTGCAGTTCAGCATTCAGTAACCCATACTTTTTGTGAATGTGTTTTTGATACTACATTCTGTTGAACACACACCTCAAAACCGTACCTAAGAAAATTGGCTCAATTGCAAGAAAAATAATAGACAGTTATGATATTACATTTTGCATAATTTGTATGCAAAATATTGTGGTTCCCTGCTTTAGTCTGTTGACACATTTCTATGAAAAAAAAATGCTTGTGTAGTCCTGTGTCATACCTAAATGTCATATAAGTGAATTGTATAGAAACAACTCACAAAGTGACTATTGCGCAACGGATTTGACCAAAAAAATCCCCCCTTCACCCCCCACCCTCCCTAATTGCCATACCTTGGCTTTTACTGAAATGACGCCACTGCAAGAGTACAAAGATTACACTTGACTCTTAAATCTACAAGAATTGTCACTGTCTGATAAATTGTGATACCATAGTATAGTTACAGTAAATAGAAAATAAGACCACTCACAATTGACCTATCAAGCCATGCACCTTCTTGTTCCTCCAATCAATGTGATCAAGAAAGGAGGGTGGGGCTTGAGATGGGTCAATTAGATCTTGATGATCTTGGGTGCTGAATCCTCAATATAGTAAATCATAAAGAAGAGACCAGGACAGCGCTCCAATTTGCCACACAGACGTTTGGGACAAGATGCCCTTCACAGTGTGTTCTGGCAATCTCGATTCCGCAGAAGGATTGCCAGAATACACGATGAAGGGCATCTTACCCAAAAAGTCCATGTGACGTGAACGTGCATGCTTACTGAGTCTTTTGCCAAAAGAGATTAAGTTGTCTAAATATCAAGGAATGTGGTATAGAATGGCCAGGATATCAGGATGTAGAATTGCTTTAAGACATTAGAAGTCACCCACCGATATTACCTTTAAAGGTGCTATGCATTATAAATGTCATTTTTCAGTCTCTAGCATTGTATTATAGTAATAGGAGTTCGTATCAATGTGTTTTTGGGCCTAAATACTATATTGGCGAATTCCTCAGCTACAGCCCATCCCCTCTTTGCCTCTAGTAAATCAGGTCATGTTGATTTGACGACCTGGTGCACGTCACAGGGCGCTGTTTATAGCGCACAGTGATGTGATTGGCTCTGTGGTTTTAGTAATGCCCGCCTCCATTCTTGCTACCTGCAGGGTGGAAGGTTTGTCCAGAAGATCACTAATCAGCTGAAGCCTGATGCGGTTCCCTCGGTCTTCGACAGACAGACCGGCGTTAGCTCTCGGGACTCGGGAGCGATCGCTAGCTACTTAGCACCAGCCGGGGCCGGCGTTAGCAACCGGGAGTGTCGTTGAGCATTCAGCCTGCTGGCTACACAGCGTGTCGGTGTGCTAATAGCCTCTGCAAGCTAACGGTAGCTGGCTACACAGCTTGTCGGTGTGCTGGAGCCTCTGCAAGCTAACGTTAGCTGGCTACACAGCTTGTCGGTGTGCTGGAGCCTCTGCAAGCTAACGGTAGCTGGCTCCAGGCTATTAGCACATCGACAAGCTGCTGGAGCTCCCGACGCTCGGCTGGTTGAAGTGGATCTAGGTAGCCAGCAGGCTGAATGCTCCGCGACGCTCCCGGTTGCTATCATGTGCAGGTCCTCTTCTCAGACCTGTGTGGCAAAGCACTGCACACGCATCATGCAAGCTACACATCGCTGCATGTTGATCAATGGTGGCCCACTCGGTGCATCACAGTGGGCTACTATTGTGCTAACAACAACCGCGGTGTCCGGCTTGTCGGCCGGCATGAGTGCTCGATTTGGGGTGGTTCTCTCCTCCTTGTGTGCCCCCGTTCTCGCGGGTGTCCTGCCGGGGAGCTTGTGGACGCGACAACAGCGGCGGCCGTAGCGTTAGTTAGCTCATAGCTATTGTGTACCACTAGCGTTACGGCGGGCTCGAGCACCCTACGGCTGCCGCCGTTGTTGCGTCCATGGGCTCCCCGGCAGGGTACCCGTGGGGACGGGGGTGTACAGAGAGGAGAGAACCATTTTGTGTCGGGCGTGCATGCCGGCCAGCGAGCCGGACGTCGGGATATGTTGTTAGCACAATAGCTACCAAGCTAAGCTATGTTAGCTTCTAACGGTGTATACACAATATACAACGACACAATGATTTACATTATTACAAATATGGTAACGTGGTTGTGGCTTTTACAAATAGTGGTAACATATATATAGATAGACAGTACTGCTATATCTCTATATTTATGACATACCATATTTGTATTGCTACAGTACTGCTCAGTACTGCTATGATGGAGACCAGAGAAAGACTTTCGTCTTGTTTACATCAGGGTCCCCCAATTTCAATTCATGGTAACATATTATATATATATAGATAGACAGTACTGCTACATCTCTATATTTATGACATACCATATTTGTATGTAACCTGAAACCTAATCTCTGACGGGGAGATGGGCGGAGCTATTTGGTGGGTGGCTGTCACTCAAAGCATTCTGCCAGAATGGGTGGAGCCAAGCCAATAATAGCCTGCTTTCATGAGGCTGAAAAATGCTGGTTTTGAGTACAAGATTAGAAATATAAAACAATGATTATTTTTGGAATAAAAATGACAGATGTGTTACATAGACTCACAGGAAGTGTGTAAAGTTGCCCAAATAGTGCTAGGAATAGCAGTGCATAACCCCTTTAAGGAATGGATGGAATTAATGTTTCGGACAGCATCATATGAAAGGGTGACGTATAGTTGTGTAACGGAGGTCCGTGAGTATATCCACAGTCACGGTAAAACAAGTGTGTTGAGAAGTGACTGTGGCAGTAAGCGGGCTGCGAGTTAAACTCACTTCCCCATAACAGGGTTAATAGACAGATAGATACGGTACCCAGAAGTGAATTCACCTCTTAGTGCAGCGGTATATGTCGTCGCCCGAGGAGCGGGAGACCAGAGTTCGACTCTCCCTCGGGCATCAGCATTTAATACACAACGCAGATACAATCTGTCACAGTTGCAGGGAGAGAGGATATTTTTGCTGAGGTGTGGGATCACTTTTCTAACTGAAAGGCCTGATGACTAATTAAAGCTCTGTTTCTGTAATATAGATGATTACTGTGAGAATTAGGCTCTGATCTGACCTGTGTTTTATTTGTATTATAAATAAAATAAAAAAGATGTTATGTCCGTTTTTGTTATGTTTGTGGTTTATTCATTTGCTGTCATATCACGAATGCTATTACTCATATCGGTAAGTGTGGTAGTGGTAATGGGGAGATGTGGCATGGACTTTTGTTTGTCTATATGGTGGGGTGGGGGGGGGGGAAGCAAATCTGTAAATTGTCTGATGGCATGTGCCGTAAAATAACTGAAATAAATAATGTAAGATTTGTGCAAAAACATCAATAAAAAAACAAAAAAAAACAGTCAAATTGGAGTGCCGTCCTGGTCTCCATAGTTACAGTAAACAAATGAGACCATTGCCACATCAATTGGTAGCCTAATTCTCATTAGGTCACATTTCCCATAAACCCTGTTTCATGTTGTAAGGGAGATGTTGCCATTTGTTACGGCTTCCTGCATGGGATTTATTTGTAAGAAGTCACAAGTAGTGAACAGCCCATGTTAATCATTAACATGGAGTTATTTTCCTTGATTAAGCGAGTTTTGTTTGGAAAGGCTTCCTTTGTGGTGTAATGCTGCTCCTGCATGCTGTGGATCTGGCCCGGTGGCACTCAATATACCAGTAACTAGAGGCCCGGTGGCACTCAATATACCAGTAACTAGAGGATCTGGCCAGGTGGCACTCAATATACCAGTAACTAGAGGCCCGGTGGCACTCAATATACCAGTAACTAGAGGCCCGGTGGCACTCAATATACCAGTAACTAGAGGCCCGTTGGCACTCAATATACCAGTAACTAGAGGATCTGGCCAGGTGGCACTCAATATACCAGTAACTAGAGGATCTGGCCAGGTGGCACTCAATATACCAGTAACTAGAGGATCTGGCCAGGTGGCACTCAATATACCAGTAACTAGAGGATCTGGCCCGTTGGCACTCAATATACCAGTAACTAGAGGATCTGGCCAGGTGGCACTCAATATACCAGTAACTAGAGGATCTGGCCCGTTGGCACTCAATATACCAGTAACTAGAGGATCTGGCCCGTTGGCACTCAATATACCAGTAACTAGAGGATCTGGCCCGTTGGCACTCAATATACCAGTAACTAGAGGATCTGGCCCGTTGGCACTCAATATACCAGTAACTAGAGGATCTGGCCCGTTGGCACTCAATATACCAGTAACTAGAGGCCCGTTGGCACTCAATATACCAGTAACTAGAGGATCTGGCCTGTTGGCACTCAATATACCAGTAACTAGAGGCCCGTTGGCACTCAATATACCAGTAACTAGAGGCCCGTTGGCACTCAATATACCAGTAACTAGAGGCCCGTTGGCACTCAATATACCAGTAACTAGAGGATCTGGCCCGTTGGCACTCAATATACCAGTAACTAGAGGATCTGGCCAGGTGGCACTCAATATACCAGTAACTAGAGGATCTGGCCCGTTGGCACTCAATATACCAGTAACTAGAGGATCTGGCCAGGTGGCACTCAATATACCAGTAACTAGAGGATCTGGCCAGGTGGCACTCAATATACCAGTAACTAGAGGATCTGGCCAGGTGGCACTCAATATACCAGTAACTAGAGGATCTGGCCAGGTGGCACTCAATATACCAGTAACTAGAGGATCTGGCCCGTTGGCACTCAATATACCAGTAACTAGAGGATCTGGCCAGGTGGCACTCAATATACCAGTAACTAGAGGATCTGGCCCGTTGGCACTCAATATACCAGTAACTAGAGGATCTGGCCAGGTGGCACTCAATATACCAGTAACTAGAGGATCTGGCCTGTTGGCACTCAATATACCAGTAACTAGAGGCCCGTTGGCACTCAATATACCAGTAACTAGAGGATCTGGCCAGGTGGCACTCTTATTCCGTACAGCATGGTACACTGGTCTAATACACTATAAATATCCACTTCCATACATCATGGTACACTGGTCTAATACACTATAAATATCCACTTCCATACATCATGGTACACTGGTCTAATACACTATAAATATCCACTTCCGTACAGCATGGTACACTGGTCTGTAATGTATACTGTACACAGTATATATATACCCATCCTGGGCTCTGCCTCGCCACCCTGCGCCATTTTAGCAGATCTGTGCCTCCCGCCAACAGCAGAAAGGAAGGCCAACTATATAGCAGTCTATTGGACAGGGCTGTGCATGGTGCATCTATCCGAGTAGTGTAGTTGAAGGTGTACACGGGTACAGGTAGGGTGACCAGGTGTCCCCCTTTTGGTTGTACTGTCCCACCATTTGACCAAATGTCCCGCGTCCCTCATATTGAGAGGATGTCCCTCTTTTCGAAGCCAAAAAAAAACATGCGTCTAAATTCCCTCCCTACAGACAGTAAACGTAGCAACCCGCCTCTTGTCCACACACATTGCTCTGATTGGTTATAGTACTTTAGCGCGCTGCTTGCCTGCTTGTGACGTGACTGAGTCGTGACGCTACCTCATATCGCAGATCTGATTGGTTATAGTAATTTAGCGCACTGCTCTGCTCGTGAGAGTTGAACTTGTGACGCTACCTCATATCGCAAATCTGATTGGTCAAAAAAAACACAACAACATTACAAGCGAACTAGTTCAAGATGGAAAGCAGTAAAAAGAAACGGACCTGCAGTTACAACCAAGACTGGCAAACGACACATGACTGGGTGAGGCAGATGGCAGGCAATCCGCAGCAGGCTTTCTGTGTTTTGTGTCATAGTTCGTTTTCAATTGCGCATGGAGGAGAATACGACTTGAAGCGCCACAGTGGACGTGAGTCTCACTTGAAAGTGGTTCACCAAAAAGAAACATCCAGATCTATGGATACGTTTCTTTTTAAACCAAACAATGATAGCCAGACGGACAAGGTCACTGCAGCTGAGATAACAAGTGTCTATCACACAGTACAACACTCCCATTCATACAGGTCAGCCGACTGTGGTATGAAACTAGCTCCTGTCATTTTGCCAGACTCAGTTATTCTAATAAAAAAATTTACATTATCTATCTGTCCCACTTTGTCCCACTTTGTCCCACCAAAATCTTACTGTTGTCCCACTTTGTCCCACCAAAATCTTACTGTTGTCCCACTTTTGGACTTTTTGCATCTGGTCACCCTAGGTACAGGTAGTTACACACAATCCACCCAACCACCACCCAAACTCCAAATAATCTATAGTAGAATGTGGGGTTACAGTAAACTATGCACTCCTGTTCAACCGACACTACTGGTCCTACTCTCACATGACCAACAGGTGTCTCTGTTGGGTTAGAATTCAAACTAAACAACCCCCGAACAAAGTACCTGGCGGTTCACAACCAGTGGTGACGTTTGAGCAATCAGGTTAGTTCTCGTTGTTTGAGAGTTAGCCAAGCACTTTGGGGGGAGAGTAATGATGCGGAGTGGAGCGCGTTGTGGCGTTTAACTCCTACTCTCTCAGCCCCCGGTTATGCAATCAGATGCAATCGGGAGGGAGCGGAGGACCTCGAGGTCTCGTCAGCACCTACACACTGCTGCTTCTCTGCATGCTGGAATTCATCCACGGCACTGTATTGATCCATCCGGTGATCCGGTGCGTGTGCGCGTGCACAATGAGCCAAAACATGTGTTTGAGAATAAGCATATGAGTCACACAGTGGGCGATTTGGTCAAATTTAACAAAGGTGGATAGGTAAAGGTAGGCAGGTTAAAAAAAAAAAAAAAAAAAAAATGTATATACCCCCCCCCCCCCCCCCCCCACCCTGACTGTGTGTGAGTGTGTACTTGTTTAACTATACTTGTGAGAACACTATTGACAAACCGCTTTTATTGGGCAAAAACGCTGATTATTGTGTTAAAGATCCAGTAGGCTACAGTGATCCAGTGACAAATTGCTTCTTGTGGAATGTTAAGGTCATGAGTATAATTCTTTCAGTGTCAGTCAGATCAGATGCATTATTTTATTTGATCAGTTTTAGAGCACAGCCAACTCTCGGTATGTTGAGGGGGCGCGTTCTACTGTTCATTGAATAATTTATTAACAAAGGGTATAGTATGTTGATGTAACATTGCCGAAAATGTTAGAACTTGTTGTGAAAATGACGAAAGCTCTTTGATGTATATCCCCCTGCATATGAACAAAATCATTACATTTTTTGTATCCAATCTGCTTCCTCGAAGATATTATACAATAAGCAATTTATGAATGAATTAAAACATCATTGTACTGGATCTTTAATGTCAGGGTAAGGGGCTAGGGAATTAATGTAAGTCCATACACAACATTAAATAAAAGCCTGTGTGTGTGTGTGTGTGTGTGTGTGTGTGTGTGTGTGTGTGTGTGTGTGTGTGTGTGTGTCCCTCGCACCACTGGTTGCTTGGTGATGTCTACCAGGTCCTTGATGTTATAGTACTGGTGCTTCTCGAAGGCAGAGAAGAGCATGTCAACGACCACCTGACGTTCCGCACGCACCATCCTCCCCTCAGTCTTCTTTTTCTTCTCATATTCTAGCTGAAAACACACATAAATATAATGGTTTACAGAATGCTTAGTAACCATTTTGTCTTCCAACATGGGAGGACAAATGTGCATTATATGTGCAAGGCAACTGTTGCTATGTGTTGATATGAGAAATATATCAACAAAAATGTTCTCATTAGGCTACTGGATCTTGTAAACAAGTCAGTAATATTGTGCTTTTCCAGTGTGTGACCTACTCTACCACAGCACAGAAATGAGGTGAAATTAGCTTTTCTTTCAAAAGTGGTTACCCGTGGTTACAGGCAGCCATGCAGGAACAAAGAGTACTACACAAACATTCCATGCAAGGCTTCTATTCTTTATCACGTCATTTATACAAAAGTACCAAAAAGGGGAGCTCCCGTAGCTCACCGCATATCTCGGCGCTATTTCTGCGTCGGGGAAAACCGCGCTCGTCACGGATCTGGGGTACACGAGTTCGATTCCCGGGCCCGCCGTATTTTCTCAGAGTGTCTTCCCCTGCTCTACATCCCATTTCAACCTGTTTCTGTCGGTCATGCTTGACCAGAAAAGCGATAAACGCTAAAAAAAAAAAGGAAAAAAAAAAAAAAGGTACCAAAAATATTTTTCCAACAAAGATGATAAAATAAACTTTAAAAGTTTGTTTGCACCAAGTATTGGGCTACTGACGTCCACCGCACTTTCAGGCTTTTCTCGCTTGTTAACTCATTGGTGGCCAATAACAAGTAAACTCGTTATTGCCCGCCAACACTTGAGCACCAATAACGAGTAAACTCGTTTTTGGATCCTTTGATCTTTTTCTTTTGATCCCCGTTCTAAACGATCATCCGGATAACTAGCCGCCCCTGGCTCATTTGCCTACATTGGAATTGCAATGACGATCGAATCTCACCAGGTGGCAGTATCGCCTACCTTTTGAACTCTGATAGAAAGGGATCAGTATAGACAATGAATGAACTGGACTATCAAGACTCGCTCTGAGGGGGAGGAGCTCTTGCAAAGCAATCGCTAGCAGATCTGCTTGCCTCAAAACCTATAGTTTCCCGTAAACACGTGTAATTACATATAAGCGAGTAATCGTGATCGCCGATGGGATCATTGGAATTATTCTTTTTGGAGTAACTCCTGGCTAAGGTAAGGAGCCCCTATGTCTATTTTACCGAACCTGAAACATGTTTCTGTAACGATCACAGTGTCTTACTTTACCGGACCAAAACCAATGGTATATATGATTTGAGAGTATATGGGGTGTCAGGGGATCAACCAGAACGATTTGGGCTTATTGCATATAACGCGTTTTATCTTGCAATCTATGGAAAAAGACTGGATTACTTTGGAAATTGGAGATGTTTAGCGTGTAATAAACTACAGTGTGTAGAAACAAACTATTTTTTACATGTTGGACTAGAAATAGTGTGTCAAATGAGCCATACTATTGTCTCCATAGCTATAATATAGAATATACAATAGCTCCGCAAAGATCGTGAAATATTGTGAAAATGGTCAAGAAAAGCTGGCGCTAGTCAGTGCAAATGGGGAAAGGGGCATGGCCGTCAATGAGTTAATATTGTTTATAAAAAAAAAAATTATTATTATTTTCAGTTTTATATAAACAAGAGCAAACACACACACAAATAAGAGGAAAAGGTAGAGACAAAACAACAACGTTGTCTGCCAGTGTGACTTAACTCAAAGCGATACACAATGTGTTATATAGCCAGGTGTTAAAGAGTACGGCTAAAACATATACAGTATACAGGGATGAGTCTCTGTGCAGAATACAATTATTTGTCCTTCAGATAGTCAATGAATGGACTCCATATATCTGAAAACCTATTGTGCTCTTTAGATCTGTAGAAGCGGATCCTCTCCATCTGTATGATTATGATCATTGCGTTGAGCCATTTCTGGAAGCACAGGGGTGTAGGTGATTTCCAATCGGTTAGAATAATTTTCTTGGTTTGATTGATTGATTGATTGAAAACCTTTTTATTTTTTTTAGGTTTATCTTTTTTTATTGGAAGAATTAGTACATATTTATAAATTTCAGTTATCCAAATTATACAACTTCCATTTCCTTCCCCATTCCTATCCCCTAATCCCACCCATCCCACCCAGTGAGGGCGACGACAAACATACATGTAAAAATAATAAAAAAAAAAAAAAAAAATAAAGAAAGAAATTTAAATAATTAAACATAAGTACAGATGTGGCAGACAAAGCTACGCAAAAAGAAATGAAGAAAAATTCAAAGAAAACAAAAAGAGAAAAAAAAAATTATATTATAGCACCTGAGGAAGCGACAGCGAAACGGCTGTGCAAACAATAAATAAGCAAAAACGAGTCCTGTGGAGTGTGCGGTCCCTTCTTTCCCTTGAAGGTTTTCTCCTTTTAGTTTATTTATCTCTCTTGCGCTGACCTGCACCTCCAGTCGTGGTCCAACCAGATGTGCACGAGTCTTATCTAGTTTAATATATATATATATATATATATATATATATATATATATATATATATATATATATATATATATATATATATATATATATAATAGGAAAGACCGTAATAATAATATATAATATAAGTGATACTCTCCATTTTAGTAACGTGATTTCCAGATGGTAAAACAAATAAAATGGAAAGTAAATGTAACACCCTTAGCAGACCACCACAATGCCATCTCCCCAGCCATACGTGGGCTAGCAGTGTCAGGAAGGTAGATAGGGGGAGGAGGGGGGTCATGGGGTCCCAAGTTTGGAAGGAGTCATATGGGTTTTGAAATGAGATAGGAAGGGCTGCCATGTTTTGTGGAAGGTATCTGTGTGGCCTTGTGTTGTAAATCTGATTTTCTCTATATGTATAAGAGACATGACATCCCTCATCCAGTGTAAGTGTGAAGGGGGAGTGGCTGCCTTCCAGTTGAATAGGATGAGGCGTCTGGCAATGAGTGAGGCAAAGGCCATGGCATTGGATTGCCCAATAGATATTGCAGCGTTCTCCGGTGTCAGACCAAATAGTGCAATAAGAGGGCATGGGTCAATATTCATAAAAAATATGTCTGAATAAGATTTAAAAATGGAAGTCCAGAAAGGGGCCAGTACTGGACAATGCCAAAACATATGAATAAGTGAGCCAGGGGCTTGGTGGCACCGGTCTTATCTTCGCCAGTCTAGTCTTTGACCAATATAGACGGTGGAGGAGCTTGAACTGTATCAGTGAATGGCGGGCACATATTGAAGAAGAGTGTATTCGGGCAAGAGCGTTTTCCCATTCTTTGTCTGTAAATTGATGATTTAGATCGGACTCCCAGTTTTGTCTTATAGCCAATACTGAGGAGGGTAGGGATAGGGATATGATGTTATATAGTTTAGATATTGAGCCTTTGATTACAATCTTCACCTCCAAGATGCGATCGATCACGGTTTTTGGAGGTGTATGGGGGAACTGGGCAAATTTGCTCTTAACAAAATCACGTATATGTAGATATCTGAAAAAATTTGTTTTTGGTAAGTTAAACTTTAGGGACAGTTGTGTGAAAGACATAAATGAACTGTCTTGGTACAAATCATAAATGTTCAGAATGCCATTCTTAAACCAGTTGCTGAAGGTTTCATCCACCATAGAGGGAGGGAAAAGGAAGTTTTTGTGGACAGGTGACATGGCGTGGAGACCAAAGTGTTTTCTGAACTGGGACCAGATCCGGAGGGAGTGTTGTACTAAGAGGTTGTTGGTGTACTGGGCGGTTGTGACTGGGAGCGAAGAGCAAACTAAGGATTGCAAAGATGTTCTAGAACAAGATGCCCTTTCCATGTCCACCCATGCCGGTACCCACTGACAGAGTCCGTAATGGGAATGACTCCAATAGAGAATGCTGTGAATATTTGCAGCCCAATAGTAGACCAAGAAATTGGGTAGTGCGAAGCCTCCCTGCGATTTAGGCTTCTGGAGGGCCATTTTATTTATTTCGGACTGGGCGTTTATTCCAAATAAAATCTGATATTGCCTTGTCGAGGGCTTTGAAAAATGACTTTGGAATGAAGGTTGGAATATTTTGAAATAAGTACAGAAATTTCGGTAATGTGTTCATTTTCACAGTGTTCACTCTGCCAACAAGTGATAAAGGAAGTGATGACCATCTGATAAAATCCTGCTTGGTGCGCTCCAGTAGAGGGGTGAAGTTGGACGCTATGAGATTAGAATGTTTATGTGTTATCGTTATGCCAAGGTAACGGAAGCTGCTTGGGGAAAGCTTGAAGGGGAACCTAGATGGGGGGATATTTCTAGCTAAGGAGTTTATGGGGAAAAGTTCACTCTTGTTTAAGTTTAATTTATAGCCAGAAAATACACCAAACTCTCACCAAAATATCCGCGATATACAGCAGGACATCGTCTGCATATAGCGAGATTCTTTGTTCCTGTCCATTTCTAATGATGCCTTGGACATGGCGGTCCATGCGAAAGGTAATAGCTAGTGGCTCGATCGCTAGCGCAAATAGTAGCAAATAGTAGGGAGAGAGGGCAACCCTGTCTTGTACCGCGTTGTAGGGGGAAATATTCCGAAGTCACATCATTTGTTCGAACTGATGCCACTGGAGAGGAGTATAAAAGTTTGACCCAGGACACAAATTTCTCGCCGAAACCGAATTTCTGCAGAGTATAGAATAAGTAGTCCCATTCAACCCGGTCAAAAGCCTTCTCTGCGTCTAGCGCAACAACGACCTCTGCAACGGGAGACTCAGTGGAAGAGTAAATTATATTCATAAGGCGCCGCAGGTTGAAAAAAGCCATTCTATCCTTCACAAAACCAGACTGATCTGGATGGATAATACTTGGTATAACAGATTCCAGTCGTCGAGCGAGTACCTTTGCCAAGATCTTTGCTTCATTGTTGAGGAGAGAAATAGGACGATATGAGCCAGTGTCTTTCGGGTCCTTATCTTTTTTTAAGAGCAGGGATATTGAGGCTTGGTAGAGAGTCGGAGGAAGCGAGCAGGATTGAAATGATTCCTCAAACATTGAAGCCATAATGGGACATAACTGGGTGGAATATTTTTTTAAGAATTCCACTGGGAACCCTGTCTGGGCCTGGGCTTTTCCCACTCTGCATCATAGTTAAAGCCTGTTGAATTTCATCAGCGCTAATGGGCTCTTCCAAAAGCGCCATTGAATCATTGTCTAGGACTGGTATATCCAAATCTGTGAAAAAACTATTCATGAGAGAGGGGTCTTTAGGGGAATCAGAGGTATATAGTGAAGAATAAAATGTTTTGAATTGACAATTTATTTCCAATGGGTCCGTATAGATCTCTCCAGTGGCAGAGTTAATTTGCGTGATCAAGTTCTGAGCGGTGCAGTGTTTTAGCTGTAGTGCCAGCACTTTACTAGGTTTGTCACCAAATTCAAAAAAGGACTGGCGTGATTTGAGTAGAAGCTGTTCAGCATGACTGGTGGAGAGGAGGTTAAATTCCGTCTGTAGAGTCACTCTTTCATTATAAAGTGAAGGTGTCGGAGAGACTGAATATGAATAATCCAATTTAAGAATTTGGTCTGAAAGTTCAGCGCGTCTGCTGTTGTGCAGTTTATTACGTCGAGCACAGTTAAAAATAATTTCTCCACGGAGAAAAGATTTAAGAGCTTCCCAAATGATGGACATAGACCTGCCAGGGGTAGAATTGACCTCAATAAAAAATTTGATCTTAGTGGACAGGAACGACAAGAATGAGTCCTCAGATAGCAATAGTGGATTATGTCTCCACGGCCTGAATGATGGACATTTGTCCGGGAAGGCTAGCTCTAAGATTATTGCTGCATGGTCTGAAATAACAATGCTATCGTAAGAGCAGGAACGCACTTGAGATAGAAATGTGTTGTCGATAAACAAATATGTATGATGAACTGGTGAAAAGAAAGAGTACTGTTTGGCGGTGGGGTGAAGGAAGCGCCAGACATCTGAAATACCGTATTGCTTCAGGAAGGACACTATGGCTCTAGCAGTCTGAGATTGTGGAGCTGGATTAGATGATGATCGATCTAAGGCTGGGTTAAGAGCACAATTAAAGTCACCTCCCATAATCAGTTGATTAGAGTTCAGGTCGGGGAGTGAAGAGATAAGTTTATTGATGAAATGCGTGTCACCAAAATTGGGAGCATATACGTTGACTAGGACTACCTTTGTGGAATAGAGAGTTCCTGAAACTATAATGAATCTGCCATTAGGGTCAGAGATCACATCAGATGGAGTAAAGGGTGTGTTTTTGTTAATCAGAATGGCTGTTCCTCTGGCTTTTCTCTGAAAACCAGAGTGGAACACTTGACCTACCCAAGCTCTGTGTATTCGACGGTGATCTACTCGCCGGAGGTAAGTTTCTTGCAGAAAAGCGATGCCAACCCCAAGCTGCTGTAAGTGAGTAAGGATCCTAGTACGTTTCAAGGGGTTATTTACACCCTTCACATTCCAACTAATTATGTTAGTATTGCCCCCTGACCCCTTATTAGGATTAAACACTGGCATAAGAAAGTGAACAAATATTCATGACATTTGAGATGGCAGAGTGGTGGTCCAGGGTGCTTATAATTAAAGATGAGAAAAAGTCATAAGAATAGAAACAAAAAACAATAATCAAAAATAGACAAAAATATTCACTGTGAATATTAGCAATGAAAAACAAACAAACATAGAACGCCCTCTCACGTCCCCGTGGGGCGTGACTACTCACAGCCATAGTAACACTGACTGTGCCTAGCATTACAGCTAACCTTGTGCACCCTGTGCTCTAAAACTTTATTAACAGATTGCAGAATGGGTACAATACAGTACGGCTCAATACAAACAATTGTTAAGAGGATGCAGACCAGAAAAATACTTTCGTCTTGTTTACATCAGGGTCCCCCATTTTCAATTCATTTTTTTTGTATCTACTTTTTCTCCCCATTTTCAATTTTTCTCCCGTCCCCAATTTCGTATTGTCCAATTCTACCCTCCCCTGTCTCGAACGCTGTTAGGCCATGCCTCCCACAAGCCGGCTGCAATGTGGACAAAGCCTTGCATCACGTGTCCCCTCCGGTACTGGAGGAGGCAGCTGTCGCATCTTTTCACCTGCACAGCGAGATCTCTCAGCGGCGAGGGTCTGCGTGGGAGGGACACGCCGCTTCCTGATTCTACTGCGCAGGCGCACCAACCGACCTGTAGGAGACGCTGTCCACAACGTCCAATCCCCACCCCCTAATACTGCCAATTGTATTAGTATGAACGACCAGCCAAGCTGGTAGCAACGCTGAGAGCTGCGCCACCTAGCCGCCCCCATTTTCAATTCATCAAGACATTTATGACATACATGACATACAGATATACAGTACTATTTCATCACGACATTTGTGACATACAAGACATATACACAATATACTGTTTAACTCTTTCACTGCCAACAACGTGTATATACGTTATTGGGCGCAAGCGGTTAACACTTTGAGTGCCACGCAATTCGGTTATAATTACCCTTAGAATGCCAGCCTTCTAGTCGTTTCCATGGTCCTTGCACTATGTTTGCGAAGCTGTGTGTGTGTTCTGTATTATAGCTGTAGAGACACGGTGTGGCTCATTTTGACAAACATGACTTGTAGTCCAACATGGGAATAATATTTTGTTTCCACACGCTGTAGTTTGTAGTTTATTACACGCTAAACATCGCGCATTTCCAAGATTAGTATTTTTTTCATATATCGCGAGATAAAACGTGTTATGTGCAATAAGCCCAAACCGTTCTGGCTGATCCACTGAAACCCAGAATACTCCCAAATCAAAAGGTATATGACATGTATATATATACCATCACAAAATCATCAAGGGGGGGGGGGTCGTTTTAACTCAAAACTCTGATCGTGTTTGCCGACCATGTTTTTCATCCGGTGAAACACAGGACTGTGATAGTTAGAAAAACACGTTTCAGATTCGGTAAAATAGACATAGAATGTACCTTACCATAGCCGGAAGGTATTCCAATAAGAATAATTCCAAGTGATCGCATCGCCATCGCGATTACCAGTGTATATGTCTATACACGTTTCGATGGTCAAATACGCTTATGCAACGGAATTCCGGGGCGAAAGTGGCTCGGGAGGTAGAGCAGTCGTCTGGCAATCCAGAGGTTCCCGGTTTGATTCCCACTCCTCCCGGGCAACTTGTCGAAGGGTCCTTGAGCAAGACACTTAAGCCCTAATTGCTCCCGATGAGCAGGTTGGCACCTTGCATGGTTGCCTCTGCCGTCGGTGTGCGAATGTGTGAGTGAATGGGTAAAATGTGAAGAACAAATTGTAAAGCGCTTTGGATAAAAGCGCTATATAAATGCAGCCATTTACCATTTTTATTTACCATTCTGAGGCGAGCACTGTGCATTTCTGTCCCAGCAGAAGGAGGGGCCACTAACCTAGGAGAAAATGAAAGTGAAGCTGACCATCAACCCCCAAGCCATTGCAGTTCAGACACGGACGATACCGCCACCTGGTGATAGTCGATCAGAATGCAGTTCTAATGTGTGGGGACGTGCCTAAATGATGCAGATTGCTGCCGGCAGGTCTGTAGAGCGGGGATCAAAGTAAAAAGATCAAACGATCCAAAAACGTATTATCTCGTTTTTGGCACTGAACGGTTGGCGCCCAAAAACGTAATATGTTGTCTTTAGCACTGAATGTGTTAAGGGCCATTCACGTATATGTCACGGACCCGTATGTTGACGTTAAAAGGCATACTGGGACACCAAGGGTGCAGTACCGGCCATATCCTGCTAGTAGGCAGTATCGAGAGTGCAGTAAACCCTGTTTCAGACCGGGTGTTACGTTTAAACCGCTCCAGGTGCAGTTTTCTAGTACAGGGAAGCCTAGGGCTTCACTCGATCGCATTGAATCATTTTCGGGACAATCGATGGATATGTTGTGCTGGATTATGTCGTGGACCAGATGGACATCAGATGGACCAGATGGTGATCAAACAATTGGAATATTCTTTTTGGAATACCCCTGACCACAGGTAAGGGCTATCTGACGTCAATTTCAGCTTGATCCAACAATGTTTTCATACCGATCAGTGTTAATTTTGGCAGCTATTTTCATTTTAGTTTTAGTCTTAGTCATGTGTCAAATGCTCCTTTTTCGTTTTATCATATTTAGTCATCTTCATTTATTTTTCGTTTAGTCAGTTTTAGTAAACGACAGGTCTGAGCATTTTAGTCTTCGTTTAGTCTCGATTTAGTCTTAAAAAATGTGTAATTTAAAATTTAAAAATTTAATTTTTAAAAAATGTAAAAAAAAATTTTGTTTAGTCTCGCCACTCAGTTACAGCCGCACTACCAAACGGTTAACCCTTTCACTGCGACAATACACAGAAGGTTAACCCTTTACTATCACACTACCAATGGTAACCATATGAGGTGTGGTCAGGAATACAAAAAAAAATTCACGCTCGGCTTCATCAATCTGTGCGAGACACAGGCTTATTCAATTTAAGATTGTACATCGGCTACATATATCCAAACTCAAACTGTCAAATTTTCCCTGAGGTTAGTCCTACTTGTAACAGATGCAAACAAGCCCCGGCCGGTCTGTATCACACATTTTGGTTATGTACTAGCCTAGCAGACTTCTGGTCGTCCAAATTTAAGCTCTACTCAGACCTGGCAGGTCGGGTACTGGAACCATGTAATTTCCTGTTATTTTTTTGGTGTTCTTTCCGAGGATTTACATCTACCAAAAGCACAACTGAACTGTATCGCTTATTCCTCCCTTCTAGCAAGACGTCTCATTCTTATGAACTGGAAAAACGAACATCCTCCCTCATTTGGCAGGTGGATTTGTGATGTAATGTATCATCTAAAAGTTGAAAAGATAAAATATACATTGCGGGGATCAAGTGGAAAATTGTATGTGGTGTGGCAACCCTTTATCTCTTATGTGGAACGGTTGACTACGTCTCTCACCTCCTGAAACAAGGACACTGTATAGGAACGACTCTGTAACATGAAGTGCTCTGAGAACTTTTTATTTTATCTTTTTATTTTTATTCTATTATTATTATTATTATTATTATTATTATTATTATTATTATTATTATTATTATTATTATTATTATTATTATTATTATTATTATTATTATTATTATTATTATTATTATTATTATTATTATTATTATTATTATTATTATTATTATTATTATTATTATTATTATTATTATTATTTTGTTTTAGTTTTTTATATATATATCTTTTGGTGTTTTGTTCCGTTTTCTTTCTGTTTTGTTTATATGTGTATGTATGTCACGTCCGTAGTGTCTACTGTAATGTCTAAAAAACTAATAAAAATATCAAATATAAAAATATATATACGTGTTAAAGAGCCCTCTGCAACTTTACATCTGTCACATAATGGAGAAAGAGATGGATACATTATGTGTAGTTTGGTCTTTGTCTATGGATGACTTTAAATTGAATCAGTTTGTACCTAGCATTGATCGAGCAAGTTTGGATTCTAGTCAAACCTTCATTCCAAGTGTTCTCAGACACATCGAGATTCAGCTCAGTGGACCAGGCATCTCTCAGATGGTTAGTGGACATAGAGCTCAGTCAGGGTTCCCACGCTTGCCGTGAATTTTTTTTCCATGCTACCTCCTGATTTTCCAGGTACCATATTAAGTGATGATCTATAGGCCCCTGAAGCTTTCCGCCCCCATCCGCGCCCCCCTCCACTCACACACACACAACCCCCTAGGCCTAGGACACCTGACTACTTACTTGATTTAAAAGATGTCCCAGTCAAGTCTACATTGTAAATGCTTAGAGATTATGTCTTATTGATAATATCAATGCATGAAATAATGCAACAAGCTGTAGATGAACAACAATTTATTGAACTGGAACTTTGAAACACATGAGCACTGGGATTGATATGTTCTCTCTTCCTCTCCTCTCCTATCTCATCCTGTCCTCTTCTCTCCACACCTCCCCTCGTGTCCGCTCCCGTCTTCTCTTCCTACTCTTCTCAACTCCTCTCCACTATTCTCCCTTTTCCTCTGTCATCCTCTACTCTCTTATCCTCTTCTTTTCCTCCTCTTTCATCTTTGCCCCTCTTCTCTTCCTCCTCCCTCTTTCCTTTATTATTAGTCTTATTAGATTATGAGTCTTACATAGAAGGGGTAGTATGCCTACTCTTACTCTGTAAAATCTTTTGTAAATCAAACTAATGAACATAAAAGGGAAAACATAAGGCTGGTTCCCCTGTGGTTCCTCAGTACAGCAACCCCACTAGTAAGCTTAGCTTAACAGTACAGATGTATAGAATCAGTCTAGGCATGATCAATGATTTTTTTTGTCTCACCCCAAATGTTCCTATTTAGTAGTATAATCTTTTTTAAGAAAAAAAAACAAAATCACAAAATGGCTAAAAGTAGATATAAGAATGAATGTTACAGGGGAGCTCCCGTAGCTCACCGCATATCTTGGCGCTATTTCTGCGTCGGAGAAAACCGTGCTCGTCACGGATCTGGGGGACACGAGTTCGATTCCCGGACCCGCCGTCATTTCTCAGAATGTCTTCCCCTGCTCTACATCCCATTTCAACCTGTTTCTGTCGGTCATGCTTGACCAGAAAAGCGATAAACGCTAAAAAATAAAAGTTTTTAAAAAAAAGAATGAATGTTACAAAATGTATCAAGACTAGACTATTCATGTCAACTAGTATAGAAGTAATGTCACAGCCTAATGTGAAAATGTATTGGTAGTTAGCTAGCAATGCAAGCTAGCCAAACACTAGCTAGTAGCTAGTTAGTTAGCAAACTGAATGTTGGCTAGCAAGATTGCACTCCATGTGCTTGCATCATTAACACACATTGGATGCCACGGACGCTTTTTATCATTAGTTCATGCCGACCTTTGAGTGCCCCCGACGCTATATAGTGTCTATTTGCCGTTTTTTATTTATTTATTGGCGGTTTGAATTCATATTTCATCAATCGAGCCTTGGGTTAGTGCTGCAAGAGTCTCTCTGAGCTCAATTGGGAAGATACCCGCCCCCTATCGTCTCTCCCTGTGTAACTGCACCCCATTACTTTAGACCAGTGGTTCTCAAACTGTGGTACGCGTACCACTAGTGGTACTTGGTGGTACTGCTGGGTGGTACTTGAAAACATTTACATTTGACTATTTTTTAAACATAACTCAAATTAGACACACAGGCATTAAGGGTGTGTTCACATCTGAAAGTCCGGACTTTCCGTGGATAGTCCGGACTTTCTGGTGGACCAAATGTGAAAATGATACATTGTTTGCTTTTGGTCTGCGTTCACACTACCTGTTTGGTGCGGATCTAATTTGTAAACAAAGGACATGCTGTCGCCAAGTCGTTCATCTATTGGACTAGCACTCAAACGTAAACAGTTGCCGCCAGCGTATTGACACACCTCGCCCACACGCCGACTGTTTAGATTTAATTTGTCTAGCTGTCACTCTCATGCCTGGTTGCTATGCTTGTTGCTATGCCTGTCACAAGTGACGTATTAACATTTGCGGGTTTAGCGCGCGAGGGAAAGAGCCTTCACCTCGTCGTTACCCCACGTTGATCCTCGACTCATTGCTGTCTTTTTTTATTTTTATTTTTTGCCGCTGTGAGATACAGACAAGGCTGCTAATGTGAGGATGAAGTTATTAGGTGGAGTTGCGCCTGCGCGCTCTTTGGGGAAGAGTTGGGTCGCGACTCGCGCGACTGCTCATTCATCTAGAGAGACAGAGAGGAAGAGAGAGACTGTCCGCGCGCGGCGCCAGTCTAGAGAGACAGAGAGAGAGAGAGAAAGAGCGAGAGAGAGAGGCAGAGAGAGAGAGAGAGAGAGAGAGAGAGAGAGAGAGAGAGAGAGAGAGAGAGAGAGAGAGAGAGAGAGAGAGAGAGAGAGAGAGAGAGAGAGGCAGAGAGAGAGAGAGAGAGAGAGAGAGAGAGAGAGAGAGAGAGAGAGAGAGAGAGAGAGAGGAAGAGAGAGACTGTCCGCGCGCCTGTCATTCATTTGAGTTGGGTTGCAACGTGCGTGCAAGCTGTCACTTGGCGCTGTCAAATTGGGTCGCGCGACCGCCGCCACTAGGCACCTGTCACTCATTTGCTCTAGATTAGATACTATAAAGTTCGTTTTGCGTTCACACCAACAGCAAACGAACCATGGTCCACTTTGAAACGAACCGAGTCCCAACTTTTCAAGAGGACCATGGTTCGGTTGTTTGGTCCTCATTATAGTTCGGTTTGCGTTCATACCTGTACAAACCAAACGGACTATCGATCTAAAGGGACCATGGTCCACTTAAAGGGACCATGGTCCACTTAAAGTGGACCAAACAGGGTAGGTGTGAACGCGCCCTAACAGTAAACATCCAGTAAATTTTTTTTTTGCAGTCAGGCCACTGAACTTAGAAGCAGGCCAGGCCAGTGTTTCTGGTTGCGGTGGCGCGATAGTTAGATAACCTAAGTGGGGAACAACCAGGAGATCACTGTGACAGAGAGTAATGCAGTCTAAACAGTCATAAATCTTTAATTCAACTTCAGCCCTGATCATAACCATTTATTTTTAGATTTTTTGTAATGTCAGATAAAAAATCTGACATTACAAAAAATCCATCAAAATCTGTGTTGCTGCTAATCATTGACACATGCCTAGCCTGTAACAATCCCCCCCAGAAAAATGTACTTTGCATTTGATATATTGAAAATATTTTACTTTTTGTGTTTTTTTTAACAATAATTTGTGATGCCATCACACAAACTGGCATTTAAAGGGTAAACATTAAAAAATGTATTGAATATGTGTTTTCTTTTCTTTTTTACAATAATTTGTGATGCCCATCACAAACGCTGGCATTTAAAGGGTAAAAATTCTAAAATTCCTGCACCAGAATGCAGGAAATTAAGTTTTTGTAACAAAATAATTGTGTACGTGAGTGTGTGAGTGAGAGAGAGAATGATGGACAATTGCTTGCTGTGTGAGAGAGAGAGAGAGAGAGAGAGAGAGAGAGAGAGAGAGAGAGAGAGAGAGAGAGAGAGAGAGAGAGAGAGAGAGAGAGAGAGAGAGAGAGAGAGAGAGAGAGAGAGAGAGAGAGAGAGAGAGAGAGAGAGAGAGAGAGAGAGAGAGAGAGAGAGAGAGAGAGAGAGAGAGAGAGAGAGAGAGAGAGAGAGAGAGAGAGAGAGAGAGAGAGAGAGACAGACAGACAGACAGACAGACAGACAGACAGACAGACAGACAGACAGACAGACAGACAGACAGACAGACAGACAGACAGACAGACAGACAGACAGACAGACAGACAGACAGACAGACAGACAGACAGACAGACAGACAGACAGACAGACAGACAGACAGACAGACAGACAGACAGACAGACAGACAGACAGACAGACAGACAGACAGACAGACAGACAGACAGACAGACAGACAGACAGACAGACAGACAGACAGACAGACAGACAGACAGACAGACAGACAGACAGACAGACAGACAGACAGACAGACAGACAGACAGACAGACAGACAGACAGACAGACAGACAGACAGACAGACAGACAGACAGACAGACAGACAGACAGACAGACAGACAGACAGACAGACAGACAGACAGACAGACAGACAGACAGACAGACAGACAGACAGACAGACAGACAGACAGACAGACAGACAGACAGACAGACAGACAGACAGACAGACAGACAGACAGACAGACAGACAGACAGACAGACAGACAGACAGACAGACAGACAGACAGACAGACAGACAGACAGACAGACAGACAGACAGACAGACAGACAGACAGACAGACAGACAGACAGACAGACAGACAGACAGACAGACAGACAGACAGACAGACAGACAGACAGACAGACAGACAGACAGACAGACAGACAGACAGACAGACAGACAGACAGACAGACAGACAGACAGACAGACAGACAGACAGACAGACAGACAGACAGACAGACAGACAGACAGACAGACAAAAATGCCCCTTGCATTGTATGAGTTGTGTGGAAGCGTTTGCTAGTTCTAGTGCTATCCCTTTGTACATTGTGGCTGTGTCTGACAAAAGTTAACAATACATAATGGTATTAGGAATACATTTGCCTCCTGCGTGAACTGCACATGGCTGAATTTTAACGCCGGTCATATGGTGGTACTTGGAGAGCCAGCTACGTTCTCAGGTGGTACTTGGTGTAAAAAGTTTGAGAACCACTGCACTAGGCATACGAATTACACTTATTACGCCGCCATCACACACACACACACACACACACACACACACACACACACACACACACACACACACACACACACACACACACACACACACACACACACACACACACACACACACACACACACACACACACACACACACACACACACACACACACACACACACACACACACACACCTTTTTGTGTACCTCTCTTTGAGGCAGATAAACCGCCTAAACCCTTGACCTGGACTCTGCATCTCTTATTATTAATAATTATTTGTATTAATTAACAATTAATAATTAAAACACCCACCAAACAAACGACCAAATACATAGGCCTAGATTTCACACGACATTGAGCGTTTTCATTGACAGTGTCACCCGGTTACATTTATTGAGTGGATGAGCAATAAGAATAAATTACATGTTTACTACGAATAGAAACAGTAAGTCTTCCACCAGTTAAACTTGGCGGGTGACTTTGACCCCAACTAGGCCCCTAAGAGTTGCAACGATCAGCCATATGGTAGCTCTTTAACAGGCGCCTTTACATGCTGGTCAATAACTACTGAACCACAGAGCCTGGACTCTTTTAAAGCTGTTTCAAAAGGCCTTTGATTGCGCTTTAAGTTTTTTTCTTGTGATTGCATTTTTTTCTTGTGCTGTTGTCTTACATTTTCTGTTTATACTATGTTTTTAACTATGTTCTATTTTTATAAAGATTTTATTCTGTATTTTATTTTTATTAATAATTATAAAAACAATTTAACTATGTTTGAACCCTGTAGCACTTTGGGATCCTAGTGAAGGAAAAGTGCAATACAAATACAATGTATTATTATTATTATTATTATTACTACTGAACCACACTTAAGCTAACTTCACCTTTTCCCCTCAGAATCCAGGTCAGCTCAGGCTGAAGCTGTTGCATTATGCTCAATTCAATTTCCATCATACCTTTTTGAAATAGCTTCAGTTTTATGAAAACAATGCAGGATTAATCCAATCTTCACCTAATTTATACACCTATACACCGGCATATACCCTCTGTATGATAGCATGTACTGTACAATAATGCTGTATACCGTATGAGGGGTGGGGAGTACAGGGGATTGATTGAGAGGGAAGGTCAGGTTAGGCTAAGCAAGCATCAAAGATAACATTAATGCAGTGTGTACAGTAACCAGTAGGAATTAAGCAGAGAAGCATTTTCACACTCCCATATCGGTCATTAAAAGGTCAGTAATTACAGTAGGGTTTTAAAACGGGATAAAACTAATAAAAGCCTGGGCCCTCATGAAGTACGCACAGATATGTGCTTAACCCGTGCGTACGACCATTTCTAAGCAAAGTGTGGGATTTATCAATTTTAACTTGAACTTGACTTTGTGCTTATGTCTACGCACAGCTCTGAGCATGCTTAGCTGACGCCCAATGGTAGAATATCGTTACTACGGCATATGCGCTCCTCAGTTAATGCATTAGGTCGCTTTCACACAGGGGCTGTTTGGTCCGGACTTTCGGACCAGAATTCGATAGTCCGGTTTTTCGGGTTTGTGTGAATGCGTGTCGAACTCGGTTTGCGGACCAAACAGGCGAACTCTAGTCCGCCTGAAAACGTAGGTCTCGGTTCGGCTTCAGCGGACCAAACGCGAACCAAATATAGGAAGTGATTATTATTACCACTGCTCGCAGCATTCATTCACTGCAAAACAAGCACACTGCATCTATCTCTCTATCTATCTATCTATCTATATATCTATATATCTGTGCATCTTGGGAAGAAGGAAGAAAAAACGCGGCTTATTATATTATTAATAAAACAGCTACTTGTGGGCTCTCATAAAAATACCGTGGTCTACTTAAGCATTACATCACGCGCAGGAGTGGTTTGTGACCAATAAACCATGCCTAGGGGTGGTCGTTAGGCCCGAGGCGCAGCCGAGGGTCGTTAGACCCCCCTAGGCATGGTTTATTGG
The DNA here is from genome assembly GCF_963971535.1 of Notolepis coatsorum. Classification (NCBI taxonomy): domain Eukaryota; kingdom Metazoa; phylum Chordata; class Actinopteri; order Aulopiformes; family Paralepididae; genus Notolepis; species Notolepis coatsorum. Next base: position 118,723,304 of record NC_140167.1, read on the forward strand.
TCACAAATCACGACTACAAGTGGTGTAAAGCTTTTATACAACTGCCAGATTCATCCAACCTTATTTCTATACAATAAACACACATTAATCGAAGATTTATTGAAAAAACCATCCGCCAGAAAAAGTAGTTCCCACAACTACAAAAAAGACAAGTTGCCTCCATGTGGAAGCAGCTTGAAGTGCATCCAACCAAACTAACACATCCAACTGTGTATTATTGGAATGATTGAGAGAAGTTGCCTTATGTGGAAGCAGCTTGAAGTGCATCCAACCAACTAACACATCCAACTGTGTATTATTGGAATGATTGATTGAAAATTTTATTACCAGATGCAGAATGGGTACAATACAGTACGGCTCAATACACACAATTGTTAAGGGAATGCAGACCTACTTTCCATAGAACTTCATTCTTAGATGCTTCTATATAAAGTAGGTAAAACAAATTAAAACGTTTTCTTTGCCCTATAGGAAAAAAACGTTTTCTTCGCCCTATTTTTTTATTTATTTCTTTTAGCCTAAACTTAACCAGTTGGAAACCAGGGGTACAGTAATAAAATTAGCAATCAACCAATCAATCAATTCAATAGACCATGCTCACTTAAAACAGCGCTGCTTCTCTCTCAGTCTGACTCCCCCGCTGTTGCAGACAGGAGTGTGTGTGTGTGTGTGTGTGTGTGTGCGTGTGTGTGTGTGTGTGTGTCACAGTGTGTGTGTGTGTGTGCGTGCGTGTGTGTGTGTATGTGTGTGTGTGTGTGTGTGTGTGTGTGTGTGTGTGTATGTGTGTGTGTGTGTTTGTGGGTACGCCAGCGTCGGACAGTGTGAGAGAGAACGCTGCAGTCAGTAGAAAGTAGGAAGGAAGAAATTTAAATCAATCAATTAATCAATCAATCAATCCGCGATTTTTCTTTTGTTCTAGATTGACTCAAGACCCATCAATTACATCATCCAACATTGTTTAAAGGACTAACACATTCCCCTTGACAGAATCGCTTCATATTTAGTCGTTATGGTGCTTTCAACATAACCATTTGTTGTCCGCGATCTTGTTTTCTCCCGGAGTGAGCCGGGGAGTGATATGTGATTCGGTTGTGGGCGGGTCCTGAGCCCAGGACCGTGGATTGTTGCCAATAAAGACGTGTAAATGGCCAATCAGAATCGAGAAATTTGCATGCCGTTGTATAAAAGTTGTTTAGCGAGAGGATGGTGGTAATGTGCTTCAATAGAACAATGGATCAATGCCATGTCAAAACTCGCTCCGCTGATCTGGAGGGCTCGCAGACAGTCCACACACAGACACACACACACGCGCGCGCACACACGGGCCCGCCAGCCACACACACATTTCCACTGTCCAGTAGCCGAGCGCCCTTTTCGACCGTGTGACATTGTTCAGAAGGTCTCGGTCCGCCTCACAGATTTCTATGTGAACGCAGGCGAACCAAATGAAGAATGCAACAATGTTGCAACTTCACCCCCAGAACCGCACAGAGTCCACCAAAACTATATGTGAAAGCGACCTTAGTTTCAACGCGGAAATAAGCTTCCGTGCATTACTTCCAACACTGCCGTGTTCAACTTCTGTATGACCCGTAATTCATTATAGTTCATTGTAAAATAGCGACAGTAGTGTAATTATAACGGGCTCATGCGGGAACAAGAGGTTGGCTTGCTTGTTTGGCACGGGGGGCAGAAGCAGAACACCCACCTCCAAACGCCATTAAATATTGTTTCAAATAAAAAGCGACATACTATTATTTTGTGTCATGTTTCCAAATAAGATTGGCCACAACGGAATGCTTTCTACTTCAATTTGTTGATTAGAATAGATTACCTCGCTCCGTTGAAACTTCACTGAGCTCAGCACACAGACATGATAATAATAACAACAACAACAATAATAATAATAATAGCTTCATTTTACATAGCGCCTTTCAAGAGACCCATGCAAGGTCGCTTTACATAGATGGGGGGGGGGATAACAAAGTAATAAAGATAGTGGACAGACTATGTAAATATGATGATGGGATTCAAGTTCGCGTTTTTATTGATCATAGGCATGCTGTCAGAGTATGATGTCATAATCAAACATTCTAGAACATTTGTCGTCACAGATCATGTCATAATAGAACATAGGCTACATGGCATGGTCCATCGTGATATTGTGTAGACTGTTATTACTGTACCACCCATTGTGACAACAGCCTTGTGTTGTGAGCTCCCGCACACAAACATGATGGAATTCAAGTTCATGTATTGATCACATAGGCAGGCTACATCATACATGGCAGTGAGATTCATTGTTCTTGTATATGCTCTTGTATTATTGTTTATATAGGCTACCCAATACTGACATCAAAATAGATTGTATGCCTCTAGAAATCATATGCAGCAGGTCGAAAATTGACGGAAAATCCGTCGCGATTTGGAATAAAATCGAGGAGAACTTTAATCCCTGGGTATTAATCAAACAAAACGGAAAAAGGCAGTCATATTCCAGCACGGTCTTTATTAGTGTTTGCGCTGCCCAGGCAGCAATGGTTAATAGATATCATATCCGACATCACCGTACGTGTACACGTCTGTCAGCCTGTCTCATAACACGCTTCCCTCGGTTTAGTCCATTTTTCCACTTTTCATGGGGGTGTTCCATTACCGTATATGGTTAATCGGGGCGGTTTTGGTATGCAAATACGTGAAAGTGTGCACGAGCCTCAGCGTAGAAGCAAGGTGATATTTATCATGACAGGTGTGCGTGCGTAGGACCTGTGTACGCACGTGTGATAAATCCTGTTTTTTTTGTGCGTGCACACATTCTAAATTCTGTGTGGAAATAGAACATTTTCTAAGAAAACTTGATGAATGAGGGCCCTGGGCCCTCATTCATCAATGTGTGCGTAGAACATGTTCTATTTCCACACGTAAGCACGGAATGTAGAACTAGTGTACGCACAGGGAAGTCGGGATTCATCACACGTGCGTACGCAGGCTCTACGCACACCTGTCATGATGAATCCCACCTTGGCTCTGCGCCGCGGCTCGTGCACGCTTTCACGTATTTGCATACCAGAAACGCCCCGATTAACCATATACGGTAATGGAATACACCCATGAAATGTGGAAAAATGGACTAAGCCGAGGGAAGCGTGTCATGAGACAGGCTGACAGACGTGTACACTTACGGTGATGTCGGATATGATATCTATTAACCATTGCTGCCTGGGCAGCGCAAACACTAATAAATACCGCGCTGGAATATGACTGCCTTTTCCCGTGTTGTTTGATTAATACCCAGGGATTAAAGTTCTCCTCAATTTTATTCCAAATCGCGATGGATCTCCCGTCAATTTTCTACCTGCTGCATATGATTTCTAGAGGCATACTACAATCTATTTTGATGTCAGTATTGGGTAGCAATGAATCTCACTGCATGTATGATGTAGCCTGCCTTTCAATACATGAACTTGAATTCCATCATGTTTGTGTGCGGGACTCACAAGGCTGTTGTCACAATGGGTGGTACCGGTACAGACAGTAATAATAACAGTCCACACAATATCACGATCCATGCCATAGCCTATGTTCTATTAGGACAGGGGTCAGCAACCTTTTTGACATGGAGTGCCTGTTTGAAATATAGTTGTAACTAGTGTGCCTCAACAATATTCCATGCATCGTAATATTTTTTTCTCATAATCAGGTCTTTTTAATGATAATTTTTACATTATTACATCATTATTGTTATTGTTATTATTAACAATATTATTATGATGGTTGTATCAACCCTAAATCTGAGTTGGGGGGGGGGGGAATGCAATGCAGACAAACAGCTGCATACAGTGCAACCATTTCACTCACATTTGCCCATTCATTTTTGGACACATCACACACCATTGGTGTGTGTACTGTACGTGTGCTGTCATAGCTCCACCTACAGGCCTAATGGAGAACACCAGGATGTGAATGGAGGGTGAATGTGAGGTATATCGTGTAAATAAGTTTTGATTGATCGCAAGACTACACTGTAAAAAAATATATATAATAATAAGTTACCAGAACTTAAAAATATTGAGTTCAGTTACTGTGCATTAAGGTTTTCAGTTTTCAATCCATAATAAGTTAACAGAAAAATAAGTACACAACCACATTATTTCAACCTAATAAAACTATGTTTATTGTCATTGTTTTAAGAACACAAGTTGACTTGGTAATACTCACATTTTGAGTAAAAAAATGTCTTTTAACATGTGCAATGTTCAATGAAATAGAAAAATAAATAATACAATTTGTTGATTAATCCCACTGGTCACAATGGTGACCGTAATAATGTTTTTGTTATAAGGCTCTGCAAATGTTACTGAATGATGTAGCAATGTATTTCCAGCTAAATTGAAATAATAAACAAATAAAGGGTCTCAATTAAATATGTGGTAGTAAAAAGAACCTGTGGGAGGATTTCAACAAGATAAATGCGACAACAGTGCAAAATATTTCACTATAATATTAAAAAAAAAAAAAAAAAAAAAAAAAAGAAAAAAAATTACTGCTGCCCCCTGTGCCTATGCAAATGCCCCCGCGTGCCTATGCAGGCACGCGTGCCTAGGGTTGCCGACCCCTGTATTAGGACATGATCTGTGACGACAAATGTTCTGATATCATACTCTGACAGCATGCCTATGATCAACAAAAACGCGAACTTGAATCCCATCATATACATAGTCTGTCCACTATCTGGTGTCATTGCAATGCGTTTTCTATTCTTTCTTATACAGTAAAAAGGGGGAAGAACACTATATTCATATGACTTGTATTCTGCTTACAGCTTCGAAATTCCACTTGTTTCGTTTAACGTAAAGCCTTTTAAATATAATCAAAACGTTCCCGTGTTTCTGCGGTCTGCGCAACATAATAACGAGTTGAGCTTTATGATTTATGATGAATTGAAAATGGGGGACCCTGATGTAAACAATACGAAAGTCTTTCTCTGGTCTGCATCCCCAATTAACAATTGTATGTACTGAGCTGTACTGTACCCATTCTGCAATCTGTTAATTGGGTGACGCTTTTATCCAAAGCGACTTACAAGTTCTGTACGACAAGCCATCAGGAAGAGCACAACTCTATCAGCTGAGTAACAATGTTCATCAAAGTGTTGAGTGCTACAGTGTAGGTTAGTTTATTAGGACAAGTGCATGACAGTATGGTTAGTTAGGGTTAGATTTTTTTTTTTTTTTTTTTTTTTAATTCAGATAATTGTTGAAGAAGTGAGTCTTTAGTCGACAGCGAAAGATTGGACGTGTTTCGGCTGTCCTAACTGGGGTGGGTAGTTCATTCCACCATTGTGGGGCAAGGACTGAGAATAGGCGACTTCTCTTTGATGACCCTCCCGGAGCTTGGATAGGAGTAGGTCTGAGGCGGCCAGAAGATGCAGAGCGTAGGGGTCTTGAGGGTGTGTAGTTAGAGACCATTGACCGGAGGTAGGCGGGAGCAGTTCCCTTTGCCGCACGGTATGCTAGGTCAAGGGCCTTGAAGCGGATTCGTGCAGCAATGGGGAGCCAGTGCAGGTCCCTAAGAAGTGGGGTGACATGGGCCGACTTCGGTAGGTTTGAGATCAGGCGGGCCGCTGCGTTCTGAATGAGTTGAAGAGGCTTAGTGGCAGTGGCCGGGAGGCCAGCGAGCAGTGCGTTGCAGTAGTCGAGGCGGGAGATGACTGTTGATTGGACGAGGAGTTGGGTGGCTTCTTTTGTCAGGAAGGGGCGTATCCTTCTGACGTTGCTCAGGAGGAATCGGCAGGTTCTGGTTGTCGCTGCGATGTGAGCAGAGAAGTTCAACTGGTCGTCGAGGACAACACCAAGGTTCTTGGCGGTCGGGGACGCGGTCACAGCTGCATTCTCGACTGTGATGGAAAGGTCGGTCAGGGGGGAGGATTTGGCCGGCAGGTGGAGCAATTCTGTTTTGCTTAGGTTCAGTTTGAGGTGGTTGGTCGTCATCCAGGCGGAGATGTCGGACAGACAGGCCGAGATCCGCTCAGAGACGTGGATATCTGAGGGAGGGAAGGAGAGGAAGAGTTGAGTATCGTCGGCATAACAGTGGTAGGAGAAGCCATGAGACGTGATAATGTTACCCAGTGATTTAGTGTAGAGGGAGAAGAGAAGGGGTCCTAAAACCGAGCCCTGGGGGACACCCGTCCGCAGGGGGCGGGTGGCCGACAGGGTCCCTCTCCATGACACTTGGTAGGAGCGGTCATTGAGGTATGATGACAACCATGTCAGCGCAGAGCCAGCCACTCCCATTCCTGCGAGGGCCGCGAGGAGGATCTGGTGGTTGACTGTGTCGAAGGCTGCAGATAGATCTAGGAGAATCAGGACAGAGGAGAGGCCTTTCGCTTTTGCTAAGTGAAGTGCCTCTGTGACCGCAATGAGGGCTGTCTCTGTGGAGTGACCAGTCCTGAAGCCTGACTGATTAGGGTCTAGGAGGTCATTCTGTAAGAGATAAGCAGTAAGTTGGTTGGATACAGCACGTTCAAGTGTTTTAGAAAGGAAGGAGAGAAGAGAGACAGGACGGTAGTTGCCTATGACGGTAGGGTTCAGGGATGGTTTGAAAGTCATTTAGAATGTTAACTGGTTATGAAAGTAATAGAGTGTAATTTCACTCTTGGTGTAAAACTTTATATGATGTAAATCTTAGAACCATTAATTCAGGCTGGCAAATCCAGGATTGGTGCTAACTCCTATGGACTATTTGGTATTAACCTAGAAGCAACGACTGTACTGGGTTGATACTAGATATTTATAATTCATTGCACGAACCATGGATATAGGAAAATCAAATAATATACAAGGAATGTTAAAATGTCTGATTCATCCAGAGGGGAGAAAATTAGCCTTTCCCTGAATAGCAGCAAAGGAGGGGGCCACAGGCTCTGTTGCTGCAGGAAAACCACACGACGAGGAGACAGGGGCAGACCGCCCCCACAGAAGCAACCAATTGGAACAGAACTCCATATATAGAAGAAAACTGATTGGCTATGAACCAAGTCAAATTATGACATCATTCTGAATATAAAGATGAGAACGCATTGTTAGAAGGTAGACCAGACAGATACCCGAAACCCCAGGGGGTTCTGAGCCTCCCTGCTCCACAGAAAATGCTGTTTGCCATGACGTAAGTAAACCATAGAGCCACTGTTGGTGATGTTTAGTTTAAAGGTAAGGTCCCTAGTTGGGACCAGGTTTAACTATGTGATGGCAAAGGTATATTCTATTTCATTGACGTAACATGACTATGTTTTATGTACAGACTTGTTTGATGTGAGAAAGCCACTTTGAATGGGCTCTAATTATGTACACCTCAACAATCATTTGTACAGCATGTTTTAATATGAAATAATCCCTGTATGTAAATGCTATATTCACCTCTTTGAGCCCCGCGGCAATAAATCAGAGTTGAACTATAGTTCTGTTTGTCCTGACTACACCGTTATTCTCTACTGGCTATTTTGGAGTCAGATGAGGACCTGTTTCTATCATTCTGTCATTTCCCCCTCCAGTTAGCAACCTCAATGCACTGTGATTAACCTTAGGTATTGACTAAATATACCACAATAGTTTTAGCAGTTGCCGCATGAGTGTGTGTGTGTGTGTGTGTGTGTGTGTGTGTGTGTGTGTGTGTGTGTGTGTGTGTGTGTGTGTGTGTGTGTGTGTGTGTGTGTGTGTGTGTGTGTGTGTACTTGTGAGTGGAGAGTTCAGTGTTCAGTGTTCTGATGGCCTGGGGGAAGAAGCTGAGCCCGAGTCTCTTCCTTCACCTCCACCTTCCTTCACCTCTTCACCTATAGTCTGACATGAAATCTTTGGAAAGGCATTATTAGTGTGCTTCAACAGAATGTAGGCAACTGCATAGGGATTCATTATTATAATTTTTTCAGTCTTTCTTTGCTCCCGTGTCCCCAATTTAATTGTCACGCCAATTCCCCTCTGTCGTTCTGGGGAGGGTGTGGACGACCACATGGCTTCTCCAGCCACTTAGGAGTTTCACTGGAAGAGCTTGACACCATCTCCATCAGACATTGATGTGCACAGATAGGTCCGAAGGGGGCTTGAGCCCCTGCCCCTTTACCCCAAGTGCCCATCGAAAATATATGTCACGGAGGGCTAGGCGTATTGAACCCAATATGCAGACAAAGAGACAGGCAGACAGGTCTTGTTAAAACCGAGTATGGGTATATTTAATAAGAAGGAGTAGTCAGGTATCCAGGCAGGGGTCGGTAATCTAACGGGTGAGAGAGAGAGAGAGAGAGAGAGAGAGAGAGAGAGAGAGAGAGAGAGAGAGAGAGAGAGAGAGCGAGAGAGAGAGAGCAGCCAAACTGTGACAATATATATATTTTAGTTATACAATATAGTTATTATTACATGGCGTTTTAACATTCGCCGAAATGCTTGATTGTGATTGGTCAATAGCGCTCGTCAGAGGTCCGTTATTACTCGATAACGGACCTCTGCCGAGCAATAATGATCGCTGTTTGCAGCTGAGCAATCAAGTCCACTGACACACACTGCATCAGTGCAGCCAATCAGACACACCTGCCGGCTGCTGGCGAAGCTGCCGGCGATGACAGCGCGAAGCTGCCGGCGATGACAGCGCGGAGCGACAGAACAGAACTGCGTCTGCATTTGATCTCGTCTTGTCGATGGTGTAAAATGAATTAGGTATATTGTTAGTAAGTTAGCCATGTAATAAGCGGGATAATGTATAGCTATACTCGGTCATTGTCGCAAAATAATTGACCTTCACTGATGTTTAGAACACCTCGGCGAGGCGCCTCGGTATTCTAAACTCTGTGTCGGTCAATTATTTTGCGACAATGACCTCGTTACATTATCCCTTACATATATATTTTTTTAATAATTTTGTCAAATATGAACACTGGGTTAAGTGCCATTTTTGTAGCTTGAGCCCCTGCCCCCCAAATTGTCTGTGCATGCCCCTGTTGAACAGGACCAGTAGGAGTCGTTATTGCAACAACCAGGACTCATACCCCCACCCAGGGACATGCACAGGACTTTAGAGGGGCAGGTGCTCAAAGGCTGAAAAGAGCACTGGGCCTGTGCTATTTTTGGGGGCCCTTTTTGGGCAGGGAGGGGCCTTTTTATGCTTTTTAGGGGTTTTTGGTGATCAAATATTGAATATTGAACTATAATAATCAGTGCAGCAGCTCACTTATCCTTGAAAGACACTTTTATCACTGACTTAAAAGGCCCATACATCTCCATAAATGTTCAGGGTGGAGGGAATAAGTGCTTACCCTACAGACCCCAAGTCTGTTAGGACAGCACTGCTCAAAACTTACCTTTTTAAAATAGCTTTTAAAAGAATTATTATCTTTATTTCATTGTCTTATTTTTCTTTATTTCAATACATTTTACTTAAATATTTTATTATAATTTGTATCATTGTTTTATGTAGTTTTTTTTATCATTTTATTTGTTCTTTTTTAATGTCAACATATTATTTAAATTATTCAAATGGTTCTGTCATAATCAAACATTCTAGAACATTTGTGATGTCACAGTATTATGTCATAATCAAACATTCTAGAACATTTGTGATGTCACAGTATGATGTCATAATCAAACATCTAGAACATTTGTGATGGCACAGTATCAAACATTCTAGAACATTTGTGATGTCACAGTATAATGTCATAAATCAAACATACTAGAACATTTGTGATGTCACAGTATGATGTCATAATAGGACATTCTAGAACATTTGTGATATCACAGTATGATGTCATAATAGTACATTCTAGAACATTTGTGTACAGTATATATTCAACAATTCTCTCAGAAGATCTCACATCTCAGAAGACAAGTGAAGATCTCACTTGTTGTTTCCGGCTATTTGTCTGTAAGCTTGAATATATCCTGTAGATACAATTTAAAATCGCCACATGGAAAAGGAAACAATGTCCTGTACAATCCTTAATGAGCTGCGTCTGGAGGGAAGGTTCTGTGATGTGGTTATTAAAGTCAACAGCACTAATTTGAATGCCCACAAGGCCCTCCTGTGTGACTGCAGTGACTATTTCAGGTAAGTTTAGCTTGGTTCAGGTTAGCTTGGTTCAGGTTAGCTTGGTTCAGGTTAACTTGGTTAGTAAACAGATACCATACTGTACTTTTACTGTAAACAGATACTATACTGATACTGTAAACAGATACTATACTGTACTTCTACTGTAAACATATAATATACTGTACTTCTACTGTAAACCGATACTATACTGTACTTCTACTGTAAACATATACTATACTGTACTTCTACTGTAAACATATACGATACTTCTACTGTAAACAGATACTATACTGTACTTATACTGTACTTCTACTGTAAACAGATACTATACTGTACTTCTACTGTAAACAGATACTATACTGCACTTCTACTGTAAAAATATACTATACTGCACTTCTACTCTAAACAGATACTATACTGTACTTCTACTGTAAACAGATACTATACTTCTACTGTGCTAAGACCCTAACTTCTACAGTGAAAATATATTACTACACAAGACAGAATGTTGCTTACTGTTTACTCATCAGATATCTCTATACTCTGCGTCCCACAGAGCCCTCTTCACTCGCTGGAGCGACTCAGAGAAAGCAGTCTACACTATCCCTGGGGTGTCCCCGGGTATGATGCAGCTCATCATAGAGTACTCCTACACACGCTTTGTGCCGGTGACAGCAGAGAACGTGGGAGAGCTTCTGGTGGCTGCAGACCAGCTTCGCGTCACTGGCATAGTAGGAGCGTGCTCTGACTTCCTAGAAGGCCAGCTGTCTCTGGAAAACTGTGTCGGCATCTGGAGGTTCGTGGACATCTACTGCTGCCCTGACCTGAGGCGCAAGGCCCATCTCTTCATCGTGTGCCACTTTGAGGAGATGTTGCACGTCTCACAGGAGTTTGTGGAGCTGTCCCCGCAGCAACTGGTGGACATCATCGAGAGGGATGACCTGAACGTGAAGAGCGAGGAGACGGTGTTCGAGGCCGTCCTCCGTTGGATCGACCACTCCCGTGAGGAGCGTAAAACACACATCCCTTTGCTGCTGCGCAAGGTAACTAATTGTATTACTGTGCATTACATTAAAACAACACTAGGTCCCCTAGTACAGTGGTTCTCAAACATTTGGGTCCAAACT
>NC_140167.1:118739501-118847387 GCF_963971535.1 Notolepis coatsorum
AATAAACTTTCAATTGATACGCGATTAAGACCAGCCTCGTCTGCTTTTCCTTTAAGAAGCCCATTCTCCTTCAGTATTCCAGAATATTCCAGTAAATGCCGTTTATCACGGAATCTATATATTTTCCTTGAAAACGAGGGCTTTTCAAAATGCTATAAAACGAAAATGAACCGATAAAAAACAATCCGTTTCGACAATGTTGACTGCAAACAAGTCATTGATAAGCGACAGGCAGATTAGACACATAGCCATAATTTAAGACAGAGGATATGCGTTCACAACGCTATCATTGAAGTGGGTGCTGGCATTCAACAGGGTTTCCAATATTAAATGGCTGGCACTCAAACTGTTAACAAAATCACAGTTAACGACGGGATGGGTTAATCGCAGATACGCATTGTATGCATGGTTCGCATGTGTGCCAAATGGTGACCTCGGAGCAGGTCCTAAATTATTATTATTATAACTAACGTTGATAAACCCAGGTTTATCACACAGTTAAAACACAGCTACAGTACTTACATTTGAGGATAAACTTGCATAAGAAGTTTCACTCATTCAAGGGTACTATGACTATGCATGCACCTCATGGTACCAAAGCACCTCAAAGGCGCTTAAAACAAAATTACAAACATCACAAAACAAACTGGTCAGACTACTACTTGACCTGAACCCCAGAACCCACCTCACCCCTGCCCACTTTGACAACCTAGGATGGCTTAGAGTAGACGACAGAGTACAGCAACTTGCAATGGGCCTGGTCTACATACAAGATACACTATATGACCGGGGTGCCCATGTACATGTCAAAATACTTCCCAAAGGTCAGTGAATACCACAACCACTACACCAGAGGAAGCTCAACAAATCATGTTAAACCCAGATTCGGCTCAAACAAGGGACTAAACACGTTTCGCAATTATGCCACAACAATGTGGAACGCCCTACCCAAAGCTGTAAAGGAATGAGAATCCCTGCCCACATTCAAAACCGCTCTTAAAGAGCACCTACGGGAGGCTGCAATTCGAAACTGGCCACCGTAAATGCCCAAAACCCCCACCACCTCCTAATAGACAGTCTCCTCCCCACCGCATGTATATATTCCCTCCCCGCCGTATGTATATTTCTCTCCCACCCACCCACCCCCTCCTAATGTACAGTCCCCTCCCCATCATATGTATATACTCTGTCAGGATCTAGGGGTAACAGTACTGTATATTTGAATACCGTTTATGTCACAAATGTATCAGTACTAAATACCTATATGTCCCTATGCCATAAATGTCATGTATGTTGTGTATGTCATAAATGTCTATATGAATTGAAAATGGGGGACCCTGATGGAAACAAGACAAACGTCTTTCTCAGGTCTGCATCCCCTTAACAATTGTATGTATTGAGCCGTACTGTATTGTACCCATTCTGCAATCTGTTAAATAAAGTTTTCATTCATTCATTCATTCACTGTAGATGTCAAGGCTCCCGTGTTGGCTGGGAAATGCATGTATTTGACCCTTCTATTGAGATCGCGAGTAACGTTATTATTCCTGAAGTCCACCAATCCGAAACTATACTTTTAAAGTCCATATCACCAAGTTGCCTGCATCAAATCTTAACATCCAATATACCATATAGGATGCCAAGAGCATGCTCTACAACATGGGATCATCCATTTCTATCTACAGTAAACGCTGTTCACATGTAAAGGGTTTTTATAAACTCATTTAAATTTTGTGCTCAATAGTTTCATTTTATTACTATTTTACACATCATCCAATAAAATGTTCCAGGACAACTGTTTCTATTTCCATGTAAGTGTTAACTTTTGCTCAGTTTCCATGACTTTTCCATACCTGGTATAACAAAGCAGGGTAGCCGGACCAGCACTCACAGGTTCAATGTTTTTTTAATTGGCAGCCTGAATCAAAGCAGACATGTTTCGGACTAATGTCCTTCTTCAGTGGTATGGCTAGCACTGGAAATGAATTCAAGGTGATGATTATATACACCTGGCAGGTAAATGACACGGCAGGAAATGACATCACAACGCAGGTGTGCCTATGCAATATGACTAAATGAATGACATATCAAAATAGAGTACAATCATAATTTATACATATGTATAGATATATCTATATCTATCATCAATAAATATTTATAAACAATACAATACAAAACGAAACAAAATTACGAAACAAAATTACCAGAAACTTGATAACATATAGCATGCCCTTTCATTTATAGGGCTAATTGAGCCACTTTACTTGAATTGAATTAATTAATTTCAAATTATCCATAGGGCATCTAGTTTGGCAACAAACAACATCTTTAATCAGACCAGAAATAACAATGTGGGAGTAAGGAGGTTAAAGGAAACAGGTTAAGACGTTCTCTTCATTCATACCTTTAGGTTCGATACAATTAAACAGGTGGATATAATAACATTCACGTTGCAGCAGCAGCTTGTGTCTGTCTCCACCTCGCGCTGGCCTGAGTACTAGCTCTAGTCCCATATATTTGAGGTCGTTGACGGTATGCTTACACTTAGAGAAATGCCGAGCTACCGATGACTTGACATCTAAATTCCTCACAGCACATTTGTGTTCACTTATTCTTGATTTAAAGGCTCTCGTTGTTTTGCCCACATAGGAAAAATTACAAGGACATTTTAGCAAATAAACCAGATTGGACGAATTACACGTTATCCGTCCTTTGACTCGGATATTTTTCCCCGTTTTTGGATGTGCGAAAAATTTATCTTTAATCATACCCTGGCACTGAACACAGGATTGGCAGGGAAAATTTCCGTCTGGGATGTTGGACATAAAATGAGAAGGTTTCTTTAAGGGCAAATCAGTTTTGACTAGGAGATTAGATAAATTTGCTTGTCTCTTGTAAAAATAGTTAGGCGAATGCTGAAACGCTGTCCCTATGAGAGGGTCGGACTGCAGAATATGCCAATGTTTATTGACAATAGTCCGCGTGTCTCTCGTAATAGGGCTGTAAGTAGACACGAAAGATACTTTGTCAGGTTTATCTTCTTTCTTTCTGGGGATAAACAACGTGGCCCTGTCGATATGCTTGGTTTTATTAAAGGCTTTTAGTGTCAAATCAGCACTATATCCTCTCTCGTGGAAACTGCCACGGAGTACCTTTGCTTGTGCAATAAATGTATCGTCAGTATCACATATTCTCTTATAGCGAAGTATTTGGCTATAAGGAAGACTGTTCTTCAAGGCTGGGGTGTGATAACTAGAATAATGTAAGAACGAGTTACGATCCGTCTCCTTTTTAAAAACCTCTGTGTGTAATGAGATGCCATCTGGGGCTTTCTTGATCAAAACATCGAGGAAGGGTAAATTATACATATCAAACTTTAATGTAAACTTTATCGTTCTTCTACAGGAGTTCAGGTACTCAAGGAAGGCAAAAAGTTCGGATGATGAACCAGACCAAATAAAAAACAGATCGTCAATATAGCGCATATACGATTTGACACATTTCTCAAACGGGTTATTATTAAAGATATGATCCACTTCATATTTGGACATATAAAGATTGGCTAGGTTCACAGCGGCTGGAGAGCCCATGCTGAGGCCTCTGTTTTGTAAATAGTATTTATCTTGGAATCTAAAATAATTTCTAGTTAGAACTAGATCCGTTAAACTAACCAGCGCTTCTGTAGGGGGGAGTAATACTTCCCTCGAGTTTAAATAAAAACTCAGCGCGTCCAGCGCATCTGCATGTGGAATGCTGGGGTAAAGGCTGACTACATCTATGGTAACTAGTAAGTCTGTAGGACTAATGTTGCAGGACGAGAGCCTGTTCAAAAAAGTAGTAGTATCCTTCAAGTAACCACGCTGAGAAGAGGCCAAATCCTTAATATGCGCATCAATGAACTGAGAGATTTTTTCTGTGGCAGAGCCAATACCGGAAACAATAGGTCTACCAGGAGGGTTAATCATATCCTTATGGATTTTAGGTAAAGTGTAAATAATAGGAGTAACCGGGTACTCTACGAACATAAACTTGAATTCATTTTCTGTAATTGCCTCAGACAATCTCAGGCTTTTAAGGACCGTTTTGATTTCCGTAGAAAATCTGAACACAGGGTCTGAATTTAGAAGGGTATATACCTCAATCTCATTCAATTGTCTGTTTATCTCAGATATATACGAGCTCTTGTTTTGGAGCACGATACCAGACCCCTTGTCAGCTTTTCTAAAAATTTAATCTTCCTTCTTCATGAGCTCCTTCAGTGCTGCAGACTCCGATTCAAGTAAATTTGGATAAAGATGGGCTTTGTGACTGGTCTCACATAACTTAAGGACATCATTTTGTACTAATCTGCAGAAAGTTTCAACTGAGGGAGGATTGAGATGGGGAGTAAACAGACTACGGGGTTTAAATACTTTTCTTTTAAAGGTGTCTGGCTCTATCTCAGGCCTAGCATCAGCATCATCATCACTTATCAACACATTTTCAGCAGGACGCTCCGCTCCCGCCCCGACCGGAGAGAGAACCCATAGGAAGACGAGGCGGGGCCAGAGGAAAAAATCCACGGTTCCGGTGATGAGCATTACATCTAACATTGTCAACATTTCAGATGTATTATTGAGCGACCCACATCATAATATCCTGTCTAAAGGTTTATCTTTTGTACCAGCCCGTAAGGTGGATGCATTTACTACTAAGGTAGAACTATTTAAGTTTTTTAGAAATATTAAGTTGAAAGCATTTTATGCCAGAGGGTTTGATAAGAGAACTCAATACGCTAATGAAAATGTGTTGATAAGTGATGATGATGCTGATGCTAGGCCTGAGATAGAGCCAGACACCTTTAAAAGAAAAGTATTTAAACCCCGTAGTCTGTTTACTCCCCATCTCAATCCTCCCTCAGTTGAAACTTTCTGCAGATTAGTACAAAATGATGTCCTTAAGTTATGTGAGACCAGTCACAAAGCCCATCTTTATCCAAATTTACTTGAATCGGAGTCTGCAGCACTGAAGGAGCTCATGAAGAAGGAAGATTAAATTTTTAGAAAAGCTGACAAGGGGTCTGGTATCGTGCTCCAAAACAAGAGCTCGTATATATCTGAGATAAACAGACAATTGAATGAGATTGAGGTATATACCCTTCTAAATTCAGACCCTGTGTTCAGATTTTCTACGGAAATCAAAACGGTCCTTAAAAGCCTGAGATTGTCTGAGGCAATTACAGAAAATGAATTCAAGTTTATGTTCGTAGAGTACCCGGTTACTCCTATTATTTACACTTTACCTAAAATCCATAAGGATATGATTAACCCTCCTGGTAGACCTATTGTTTCCGGTATTGGCTCTGCCACAGAAAAAATCTCTCAGTTCATTGATGCGCATATTAAGGATTTGGCCTCTTCTCAGCGTGGTTACTTGAAGGATACTACTACTTTTTTGAACAGGCTCTCGTCCTGCAACATTAGTCCTACAGACTTACTAGTTACCATAGATGTAGTCAGCCTTTACCCCAGCATTCCACATGCAGATGCGCTGGACGCGCTGAGTTTTTATTTAAACTCGAGGGAAGTATTACTCCCCCCTACAGAAGCGCTGGTTAGTTTAACGGATCTAGTTCTAACTAGAAATTATTTTAGATTCCAAGATAAATACTATTTACAAAACAGAGGCCTCAGCATGGGCTCTCCAGCCGCTGTGAACCTAGCCAATCTTTATATGTCCAAATATGAAGTGGATCATATCTTTAATAATAACCCGTTTGAGAAATGTGTCAAATCGTATATGCGCTATATTGACGATCTGTTTTTTATTTGGTCTGGTTCATCATCCGAACTTTTTGCCTTCCTTGAGTACCTGAACTCCTGTAGAAGAACGATAAAGTTTACATTAAAGTTTGATATGTATAATTTACCCTTCCTCGATGTTTTGATCAAGAAAGCCCCAGATGGCATCTCATTACACACAGAGGTTTTTAAAAAGGAGACGGATCGTAACTCGTTCTTACATTATTCTAGTTATCACACCCCAGCCTTGAAGAACAGTCTTCCTTATAGCCAAATACTTCGCTATAAGAGAATATGTGATACTGACGATACATTTATTGCACAAGCAAAGGTACTCCGTGGCAGTTTCCACGAGAGAGGATATAGTGCTGATTTGACACTAAAAGCCTTTAATAAAACCAAGCATATCGACAGGGCCACGTTGTTTATCCCCAGAAAGAAAGAAGATAAACCTGACAAAGTATCTTTCGTGTCTACTTACAGCCCTATTACGAGAGACACGCGGACTATTGTCAATAAACATTGGCATATTCTGCAGTCCGACCCTCTCATAGGGACAGCGTTTCAGCATTCGCCTAACTATTTTTACAAGAGACAAGCAAATTTATCTAATCTCCTAGTCAAAACTGATTTGCCCTTAAAGAAACCTTCTCATTTTATGTCCAACATCCCAGACGGAAATTTTCCCTGCCAATCCTGTGTTCAGTGCCAGGGTATGATTAAAGATAAATTTTTCGCACATCCAAAAACGGGGAAAAATATCCGAGTCAAAGGACGGATAACGTGTAATTCGTCCAATCTGGTTTATTTGCTAAAATGTCCTTGTAATTTTTCCTATGTGGGCAAAACAACGAGAGCCTTTAAATCAAGAATAAGTGAACACAAATGTGCTGTGAGGAATTTAGATGTCAAGTCATCGGTAGCTCGGCATTTCTCTAAGTGTAAGCATACCGTCAACGACCTCAAATATATGGGACTAGAGCTAGTACTCAGGCCAGCGCGAGGTGGAGACAGACACAAGCTGCTGCTGCAACGTGAATGTTATTATATCCACCTGTTTAATTGTATCGAACCTAAAGGTATGAATGAAGAGAACGTCTTAACCTGTTTCCTTTAACCTTTAACCTTTAATTCAATTCAAGTAAAGTGGCTCAATTAGCCCTATAAATGAAAGGGCATGCTATATGTTATCAAGTTTCTGGTAATTTTGTTTCGTAATTTTGTTTCGTTTTGTATTGTATTGTTTATAAATATTTATTGATGATAGATATAGATATATCTATACATATGTATAAATTATGATTGTACTCTATTTTGATAGGTCATTCATTTAGTCATATTGCATAGGCACACCTGCGTTGTGATGTCATTTCCTGCCGTGTCATTTACCTGCCAGGTGTATATAATCATCACCTTGAATTCATTTCCAGTGCTAGCCATACCACTGAAGAAGGACATTAGTCCGAAACATGTCTGCTTTGATTCAGGCTGCCAATTAAAAAAACATTGAACCTGTGAGTGCTGGTCCGGCTACCCTGCTTTGTTATACTGAACTTTATGGGATTACAGCACCCAGTGTGAGTACATGTGAGCGCGGTCTAACTTGACTATATATATTTTCCATACCTGGGAAATGAAAGAAATTATTCCATGTTTTCCAGGTACCGTGGGAACCCTGTCAGTGGACCAGGCATCTCTCAGATGGTTAGTGGACGTAGAGCTCAGTGGACCAGGCATCTCTCAGATGGTTAGTGGACACAGAGGTGGCAAACAGACACAAAGCGAGATGTCTGGAGTCTGGAGGAGGCTTCAGGAGATCCTAGAATGAGCAACTCTCTGGCATGGTTTCAAAATGTGGAATTTCTTCTTTGACATAGTGTCTGATTTGGAGATATCGAAATAAGTAGGAGTTAGGGATGTTACATTTTGTTTTCAGTTGATTGAATGATGCAAACTGTTTGTCTATGTATAAATCTCCAAGGGTTGCAAGTCCCCTGTGCCTGTAACTGTTCCGCAACAGTAAGTGACTTCCGGGGTAGGCCTGATTGGCCCCGACAGGCACGTGACGCGGCAAACTCAGGACGCGCAACGAGGCTGCTGAGAGCTGTCGCGCGGAAATAGGCTGTCTATTGCCATTCTCTAACACAAACTCTAACCTTAACCAGCTCCTTAACAGCGCCTAAACTTAACCGTTCTAACCTTAACCAACTCCGAAACAATGCCTAACCTTAACCTTAACCTTAACCATGCCTAACCTTAACCATAGAAAGAATATTGCCATTCTCTAACACAAACTCTAACCTTAACCAGCTCCTTAACAGCGCCTAAACTTAACCGTTCTAACCTTAACCAACTCCGAAACAATGCCTAACCTTAACCTTAACCTTAACCATGCCTAACCTTAACCGGCGAAAGAATACACGTTAAAAAAAAAATCACGTTAAAAAAAATTAATTTGATGGGATTCGAACTCGTCAACAACGGACCGCAGGATCGCAGGACCGCTGCTCTGCCAGGTGAGCTGAAGCGCAGAATGAAAGTCGTAGCGGATTTGGACGGTTACATCATTCCGCAAGCTCTGCCGCTCCGCTCCGCGGAGCGTGCCGCGCGGCAGAGAAAGTTGCGCGTCACGTGCCTGTCGGGGCCAATCAGGCCTACCCCGGAAGTCACTTACTGTTGCGGATAAGCTATAAGCGTCCCCTGTCCCTACAGACAGCAAACGCCCCATCCGTCCGAGATGGCAAAAAGGAATGGTTGTGACATATAGGAATGTGTATATAGACACTTGGCGGTTTGCTAAGACCTCTTATCTGATTCAAAATCCTAAGAGAGTTCTTTCAAATAAAATTATTACCAATTAGCTTGTGAAGGGATTCTGTCTTGGAAAAAAGTAAAGTACAGAGAGAGGAACCATTTTACTGCTATAGCTTCAATGTTTAGCCACAAGGGAGAATTATTAGACAGTGTCTCACCTGAGAGTCCCCTCTGCCAATAGGTCAAAGCTCTAGCATTGGCTGCCCAATAATAATTCCTAAAGGCCTAAGCCTCCATCAGGTGTTGGCTTCTGCAGATGCCCTTTTGATATGCGATGGACTTTATTCCCCCAAACTAATGGAAAAATAATAGTCTAGTTTCTTAAAAAATGCTGAAGTGAGGAAGATTGGCAGATTTTAAAATAAAATAATCTAGAAAGAGACACCATCTTGATTGCATTGATACACGCCCCACCATAGATAAAGGTAAACTCCTCCACTTCTCTATGTTGAGTTTTAACTTTGTGACCATGTCAACATAGTTGAGTTTAAATAAGAGTTTGGGATTTCTGGGTATTTTGAGTCCTAAATTATGTAAAATTATCATTTACTATTTTAAATGGTAGATCATTAAGGAAATTAAGGAGTCCAGACCGCCCGGTAGAGGCATGAACTCACTCTTACCCCAATTGATTGTGTAGCCAGAAAGCTTACCAAATGATTCAATGAAATCTAACAAAGGAGAAACAGAGGCTTCTGGGTCAGAGAGATATAATAATGTATCATCGGCATAAAGGCTCACACGACTTTCCAGGTCCCCTCTCTTAATACCTATCTTACTCTGGAGTTGTCCACCTGGTTGGTATAATAATAATAATAATAGATCAAATTTATATAGCGCCTTTCATAGAACCCAAGGTCACTTCACAATCAGGACAAAAAATAGGGCTAGGGAAATAGGGGAGGGGGGGGAAAGGGGATGAGGGAAGGTAAGGGATAATGGATAATGGACCTAATCTAATCTAAACTAACTGATGGGCAAAAGCCTTGGTGAAGAGGTGTGTTTTTAGAGCAGTTTTGAAGGTGTCCAGTGTCGTGTTACTTTGCACGGTAACAAATACGTGAGTCCTCTGCTTTGGTTGTAAGTATGTTTATTAGCTTAGCCTAGCTACGTTACACAGGTGTGCATCCTAGGTTCCTCTCGAACTCCCCTTGACCCCCAGTACGGTGGCCTGTACCTTCGCGTATAGCGCACACACATTAACATAACACCACATCTCCCTTTCTAGAATCAATGGGTAGACTGCCATTGATTCCCCAGACCTTAGAGGATTATTCTGCCTCTATATCTAAAAGGTCTGTTCATCTGAACTGATCTAAACAATTTCTTTAACACCATATAAACCATGGGTTATATTAAACATAGCAATTGCTTTCTTTCGAAATGTATATCTAAACAAATAATATATATAAACATGAAACAATGTCTTATCTTAACATAAACCTCTATCATTCTATCGCATGAATGTCACTTTTCTTTACTCTCTCTCTCTACTGTCTCTTACAAGTCCAACCTAGTTGGTTTCACCACACATCTCCCAGACCTGGTTCTGGGAGTAGCTGGTGGTTCCAGGACCTCCTGCTCCGTAGGTTCTGCTGCACTCTGCTCCGGTGAGGGCTCCATGGGGACGAGATGGCGACGGTTTCGCCTTAATGTTCCATGGGGTCCATCTATGATGTACGAACGTGGAGTGGGGTGACTGCTGACCACAACTCCAGTTGCACTTTGATCTGTGACCCACACCTCCTTTCCTGGAGTGAGCCTGTCGAGACTTCGCGTACGATGACGCCGGTTGTAGCTTTGTGCATCTCTCATTCTCCTCTCCTCCTCCTTCTGAACCACTGCCTTACTGTCAGGAAGAGTAGGGACCAGTAGAGCAGGAAGCGTTGGCACCGTCGTGCGGAGTCTCCTCCCCATAAGGAGCTGGGCTGGACTGTACCCGTTATGCAACGGGGTGGCTCTGTATGCCAGCAGAGCACGGTATGGGTCGGCTGCCTTCTTCAGGAGGCCTTTTATTGTCTTGACCGCACGTTCTGCCTCCCCATTACTCTGGGGATATCTCGGGCTGCTTGTGACATGGCGAAACCCATATGATGTCGCAAACGCTGCAAAGGCCATTCCGGAGAATTGCGGCCCGTTATCCGTCACCAGTTCCTCCGGGATACCATGGCGTGCGAAGATTGACCTCAAGTGGTGGATGACGTCTGTTGATTTTGTGGGAGTCAGCAGAGCGATCTCCACGTACCTTGATGCATAATCCACGACCAGCAGGTAAGTCTTGCTCTCCAGCATGAACAGGTCTGCTCCCAACTTCTGCCACGGTCGCCCCGGGTATTGAGATGGCATCAGGGGCTCCCTTTGGTTCTCTCTCTCTTTGCTGCATGTTCGGCAGTTGAGGACCAGCTCATTCAGCTGCTGGCTGAGCCCGGGCCACCATACAGACTGCCGTGCTCGCTCCCTGCACTTTACCACCCCCTGGTGGCCTTCATGCAGCCTGGCAAGCACGTCGTTTCTCATTGTTGAAGGGATTACAAGCCTGCTTCCCCTCAGCAACAGTCCATCCTCTACTGTGAGTGACGCCTGTTCCGCCCAGTACAGCCTGAGAGCCGGCTCACTGTTGTGTGGTGGCCATCCCTCTGCACACCACTGCTTCACCTGTGCGCACACACTGTCCCCCTCCAACTGCTCTCTCAGCTCGTCCAGGTAGGCAGTGCTCGCTGGCAGGTTCTCTATTACCATGTCCACATAGATATTTGTATTCTCAAATAACTCCTCCTCCTCAGGTGTCTCTCTCCTCTTCACAGGTGCACGTGAGAGCGTATCAGCAGTCCACAGGCTCTTCCCTGGCACATGGGCAATGGAATAGGAATAGCGCATCAGGCGCATCCGGAAGCGCAGAATCCGTGGAGGGAGATCATCCAACGCCTGAGACCCCAGGAGACTCAGGAGAGGCTTGTGGTCCGTCTCCAGCTGGAAGCGTCTGCCGATGAGAAAATTTCTAAACCTCTCACAAGCCCAGGTCAAGCCCAGGGCCTCCTTCTCAACCTGTGCGTATCTCTGCTCAGTCTGTGTGAGAGACCGCGACACATAGGCTACTGGTCTCCACACTCCATCCCATTTTTGGAGAAGCACACTCCCCAAGCCGTACGACGACGCGTCCGCTGAGACCTTGCACTCCCTGTGGTTATCGTACATGGCCAACACTGGTGGAGATATTAGTGCATCTTTTAAATCTTGAAAGGCTTTGGCCTGCTCGATGCCCCACAGCCAGCAGTTCTTCTTTGACAGAAGGTCTCGCAGGGCCTTGTCTCTCTCCGCCAGCCGCGGGATAAACTTCCCCAGCTGGTTTACCATGCCGAGAAAGCTTCTCAGCTCACTGACATTTGTCGGCTCCTCCATCCTCCTCACGGCATCCGTCTTACTCGGGTCGGGGTTAATGCCACTGCTGGAGATCACATGGCCTAGAAAGGTCACCTCTTCCTTTGACAGGTCGCACTTGCCTGTGTTCAGGGTGATTCCTGCTTTCTCGATCCTCCCCAGCACGACATGCAGACGAGCGTCATGCTCCTCCTGTGATCGGCCCCACACCAGCACATCATCCATGTGGCAGACGACACCCTCCAGCCCCTCTGTGACCTCAGTCACCATTCTGTTTTGGAAGTGTTCTGGGGCGGAGGCGATGCCGAAAGGTAGGCGATTGAAGTGGTAACGACCAAACGGCGTGATGAAAGTTGTATACTTTGACGACTCCTCAGTCAGGGGTATTTGCCAAAATCCCATGTTCGCGTCTAACTTGCTGAAGATCCTGGCTCCGGCCAGCATTCCCAGTGTTTCCTCGACCGTTGGCAGGGTGTATTTCTCCCGGCACACTGACTCATTGAGGTTTGTGAGATCGACACATATGCGTACCTCCTCTGTCTTCTTCTTAGGGACCACTACCATGCCAGCGCACCAGTCGGTTGGCTCTTCGATCCGGCTGATCACTCCGAGGCTTTCCATGCGGGACAGTTCTTGCTTGACTTTGTCCATCAGTGGCAATGGAATCCTTCTGGGCGTCTTCAGTGAGAATGGTTGAGCCCCCGGTTTCAGCCTGATTGCATACGGCTGTTTCATCTCCCCGAGACCACTGCATATCTTTGGGTAGGTCGTCTTGAGCGTCTCCATCGTTATACTGTCTAGACGTGCCACAAGCTCCATCTTGCTGATAGCAGGTCTCCCCAGCAACGCTGAGTGTAGGTGTCAAGCGACGTACACATCCTCCAACACCTCTCTCTCTCCTCTCCTCAGCAGCAGCTTGGCGACGCCCACAACATCTAGTGGACTCCTCCCAGGTCCCATCAGTGGTTTTGTCGCTTTCTGCAGGGTAGGTGGATCCTTGTGTTTGTATATCTCTCTGAATACAGTGTGAGGCATCACAGTAACATCAGCGCCAGTGTCTATTTTGAATGGCACACATCTGCCATTGATGTCTATGTCGACCATCCATGGCTCCCCATCAGTTGTGATGCTGCCCAAGAACATGTGCTCCTCCTCCCCATCACAGGAGCAGGAATAGTCTTCTTCAACCTCTTGTACATTTTTGGAAGATTTACACACACGTTTATAATGGCCCATCTTCCCACATGAATGGCACTTCACCTCGTTAGCAGGGCAATCGCGCTGTGGGTGGAGCTGAGAACTGCCACATTTATGACACTGGACACTTCTCCCCCTCGGGTACTGGGTACTGAGTGGTTTGGCTGTGTAGCTGTTAGCCTGTTGGGGGCTGTTCTTAGCATAGTTCTTGCTACTGCTCTTAAACACCCTGTCCACCGATTTAATGTCACTTGCCTCTGTCCTGGTATCCCCTCGCAGAGAGGATTGCTGTCGTTTCACCTCCTCACTCTGCCTCGCCATGTTCAATGCCCTCTCCAAGGTTAAGTCTGGGTCCAGCTGCATGCGTTCTGACAGCCGCTTATCCATCAGACCGACGACAAGCCTGTCACGTATAAGTTCATTATGCAACACACCGTATGTACAATGCTCCGCCAGCGCATACAATGACGTCACAAAGGAATCGACTGTTTCACCTTCTCCCTGTTTGCGCATGTTAAACTTGGCTCGTTCATATATCACGTTCTTCTTGACCACGAAGAAACCTTGCAATCCATCCCGCACTCCTTGGTACGTACGTCGTAGATCAACAGCCAGATTCAGTCCACGTAAAATATCGTCCGCCTCATCGCCCATACAATATATTAGCGTGTTGACTTGATTCTCTTCAGAGCTAGCATTTAGGTTACTTGCCAGGCGAAATCTTTCGAACCTGCGTATCCACTTGGCCCACTCTTGCGGCTTTGAGAAGTCGAAGGACTCAGGAGGCTGGATGCTAAACGTAGCACTTGAAACCGCAGCCGCTACCGGAGCTACAGCGTTATTAGCGTTATCCACCATCTTCTTCTTTCTCCTTCTGCTTTTCTTCGTCATAAACGAGTCTCAAATGGCACTTTAATGTCCGACCGAACTCACACACAACTCTAGCAGGACTTCTGACACCATGTCGTGTTACTTTGCACGGTAACAAATACGTGAGTCCTCTGCTTTGGTTGTAAGTATGTTTATTAGCTTAGCCTAGCTACGTTACACAGGTGTGCATCCTAGGTTCCTCTCGAACTCCCCTTGACCCCCAGTACGGTGGCCTGTACCTTCGCGTATAGCGCACACACATTAACATAACACCACATCCAGGGTTGGGGCGTTGCGGATTTCGGGGGGGAGAGAGTTCCAGAGGGTAGGGGACGCCACGCTGAAGGCTCTGTCCCCGAAAGTCCGTAACCTGGTGCGAGGGATGGAGAGGAGACCTAGATCAGAGGATCGTAGGTTCCGGGATGGAGTGTGCTGGTGGAGGAGATCAGACAGGTATCGGGGGGCGAGGGCATGGAGGGACTTGTAGGTGAGGAGCAGGAGTTTGAAGGTGATGTGGAACTTGACTGGGAGCCAGTGGAGGTGGATGAGGGTGGGGGTGATGTGCTGCCAGGGCTTGGTGTAAGTGAGAACTAGTGCACTGCAACCTTTCCCAGGCCCGACGGGGCCCGGCGGGTTCGGGCTGGGTAGGGCTTTTTTTTTAATAAATAATTCGGGCTCGGCCGGGCCCGGGCACCGCCGTTTTTTATTTATTTTTTTCGTTTTTTTTCTTCTTTTTCATATAACTAGGGTTATAGGATAACCTTCGTTTTCCTTAAGTTTCGTTTTCTCTTTCGCGCAAGCTGTCATCAGAGAAACATTTGGATGTAATTACCGCAGCGCGCAGGGAGAACTCAGGGGACAACTCGATTGGTTGTGTTGGTTGTGTTGGAATATAGCAGGTTGGCGAACGTTTTAATTTGTTCTTGGATGTATGTAGCCCAGGGGTCAGCAACCTTTTTGACATGGAGTGCCTGTTTGAAATATAGTTGTAACTAGTGTGCCTCAACAATATTCCATGCATCGTAATTTTTTTTTCTCATAATCAGGTCTTTTTAATGATCATTTTTACATTATCATTATCATTATTGTTATTGTTATTATTAACAATATTATTATGATGGTTGTATCAACCCTAAATCTGAGTGGGGGGGGGATGCAATGCAGACAAACAGCTGCAGACAAACAGCTGCATACAGTGCGACCATTTCACTCACATTTGCCCATTCATTTTTGGACACATCACACACCATCGGTGTGTGTACTGTACGTGTGCTGTCATAGCTCCACCTACAGGCCTAATGGAGAACACCAGGAGAACACCAGGATGTGAATGGAGGGTGAATGTGAGGTATATCGTGTAAATAAGTTTTGATTGATCGCAAGACTACACTGTAAAAAAAGAAATAATAATAAGTTACCAGTTACTGTGCATTAAGGTTTTCAGTTTTCAATCCATAATAAGTTAACAGAAAAATAAGTACACAACCACATTATTTCAACCTAATAAAACTATGTTTATTGTCATTGTTTTAAGAACACAAGTTGACTTGGTAATACTCACATTTTGAGTAAAAAAATTGCCTTTAACATGTGCAATGTTCAATGAAATAGAAAAATAAATAATACAATTTGTTGATTAATCCCACTGGTCACAATGGTGACCGTAATAATGTTTTTGTTATAAGGCTCTGCAAATGTTACTGAATGATGTAGCAATGTATTTCCAGCTAAATTGAAATAATAAACAAATAAAGGGTCTCAATTAAATATGTGGTAGTAAAAATAACCTGTGGGAGGATTTCAACAAGATAAATGCGACAACAGTGCAAAATATTTCACTATAATATTTCAAAGCAAAAAGAAAAGAAAAAAAAGTATAATATTTTTTAATTTTTTTTATTATTATTTTTTTGCTGCCCCCTGTGCCTATGAAAATGCCCCCGCGTGCCTATGCAGGCACGCGTGCCTAGGGTTGCCTACCCCTGATGTAGCCGGTTGGCGAAGTTTTGTTAACGTTGTTCAACGCGTTGCTGACGTCAACAGCGAAGTGGTGAGTGATGTTTATTATTTGCTGGGTCGCTGCTGCCCTGTTTTGTTGTGCTTTTCATTATGTTGCTCTGCTCGAAATCTGATTTCTGTTTTCTGTTTGTTTGTATAGTGACTGAGTAGGCTATTGTGTCGTGTGTGTGTGTGTGTGTGTGTGTGTGTGTGTGTGTGTGTGTGTGTGTGTGTGTGTGTGTGTGTGTGTGTGTGTGTGTGTGTGTGTGTGTGTGTGTGTGTGTGTGTGAGTGTCAAAGAAGATTCTATAGCCTTCAATACGTTTTACGAGGCTGCCGTGTGAGTCAGTCTAATAAGTGAGCACTGGGACGGCATTCTAATAAGAGCGAAACAGGCTATGTAAATGCTTCTTAGTTTTCAGCGTGATATGCGTTATTTAGGCAGACCTATTGGACATTTTCGTTTTTGTTTATTTATTAAGTTAATATATAAAGTGTTTAGAATATTTAAAACAAAAAAATTATTTAATATTTGGATATATAATAGAATTAGCGAATCAGGCTATATAATGGTTGTTAGTTTTCAGCATGATATGTGTTATTTAGTTAGACCTATTGGACATTTTCGTTTTTGTTTATTTATTAAGTTCATATAAAACCGTGTTTCGTGTAATATTGTTCATGCAAAACCCCAACACCACATTGCCTCATCTGCTCAAGTTGATTGAGAACTTTGGTGATTTATCGGGATTTAAGATAAATTGGCCGAAGTCGGCTTTCCTTCCACTTAACACCCCTGCAAAAAAAGATATAACCCTCCCAGGAGAGATACCTATGGTAAAACATTTTAGATGCTTGGGAGTGGAAATATTCCCCACCATAAGACAAACGGTGAAGCACAATTACACAAAAATCCAAAACAAAATCAAAGACGACCTTGATAGGTGGGCAAAACTCAGTACAGGCACGGATATCAATAGTTAAGATGGATGTACTACCTAGAATCAACTTCTTCAGTTCAATGCTACCGTTACCCCCTCCAGAGGGTTACTGGAAAATATTACACTCCTCCACATACAAATTTATTTGGAATAACAAACCACCACGTATAAAAAGATCCACCGCACAGAGAAATAAAGCAGACGGTGGCATGGCATTTCCAGATTTTTTCCACTATTTTAAGGCGTACACATTAAGACCATTGACAACATGGTTTGACCCCCAAGCATTAGTATCCTGGAGAAAATTAGAAGAAAACATAGTAGCCCCACATAGACTGAAGGACATAGCATACACTAAACTACCAATCAAGCACTGTGAACGGAAATTTGGCCCCATAATTACCCATGCGATCCGGATATGGCGTGAAACACAAAAAAAATATCCTAACCCACAAAAATGGCACAATCATACTCCCTTATTCAATAACAATGCACTCTTAATTGAAAAACGACCTATAAGATTCCCTATATGGGAAGAGCAAGGCATACACTCATTAGGGGATGTTTTTAACAAACAGGGTTTTTGTAGTTATGGAGAAATATGCAAAAAATTTAATCTCACCATGTCCACATGGCTTTTTTACATACAGTTACGGCTATGTTTGAAGTCTCACGGTGTTCCATTAGACATACCAATTGAACACCACAGATACCACAAATTCTTCTATGAAAGAGAGACATCGAGAGGTTTTGTTTCAGATTTTTATCATCAATTACTAACGTCCTCGTATGAAACCCTCCAACTAGACTCTGTCTGGAGGAGGGATATACCAGACCTGGAAAGTGACTTTGATTGGCAAGGAGCCTGGGCAAATGTCCGACTTACATCAAGGAACCCGGACCATCAACAAATCAATCTTAACTATATTCACAGGACATACTTGACTCCTATAAGACTGAACAGAATGGGTCTTAAACAAGACTCCAAATGCTCCCAATGTACA
The DNA here is from genome assembly GCF_963971535.1 of Notolepis coatsorum. Classification (NCBI taxonomy): domain Eukaryota; kingdom Metazoa; phylum Chordata; class Actinopteri; order Aulopiformes; family Paralepididae; genus Notolepis; species Notolepis coatsorum. Next base: position 118,757,483 of record NC_140167.1, read on the forward strand.
AACGGGGACGAAGGGACATTTATGCACATGTATTGTGACTGCCCACCAGTTAAGACATTCTGGAAAGATGTGACCCAACAATGATCAAAACTTGTATCTTGGAATATACCTGTACACCCCTCTGTATTACTATTGAATGATGTTTTTGAGTTTGCAGTAAATCCACAGCTAAAGAGATTGGTTTTATCGGGTATCACAGTAGCTAAAAAGCTGATCGCATCACGCTGGTTTCAACCGGAAAAAATTTGCTGGAAAGTTTGGTTTCTTACATATCTCGATGTGATTTATCAAGAAATATCTACAGCAAGAATTCTGGGTCTCAATGAATCCAAAATGTCAATGTGGTTAGAAGTGGTGGAGAGAATAAAAGCTAGCTTATAATGGTAGTGTCTGGTTAGGAGCGAGGGATAATGGAGGTACTATCCAAAGAGGGGTCCGGGAGGGGGGGGTTTGAGCTGGAGCATATGTGTGTAGGTTTTTAGATAACAGGTATTAGGGGTATATCCTGTATAAGACATTGGTATAAATGGTAATTTCGTTGGATATACACTGTATATTAATGCTTGTGTATCTTATCGTGTGTTGTCATGTTTGTTTATATGTGTGTTTAAAAAAAATAAAAAAAAAATAAATAAAACCGTGTTTCGAATATTTAAAACAAATACAAAAAAAAATATATTTTAATAATAATAATAATATTTTTTTTCTGGTTTTCACGCGGGCTAGGGCTTAAAATATTATTTACAGTCAGGCTTATTTTCGGGCAGGGCCTGAAGTTCACGGGCTCGGGCAGGGCACAGGCTTCATTTCAAGGCCCTTGCAGACCACTAGTGAGAACCCTGGCAGCGGAGTTCTGAACATACTGGAGCCTGTCCAGGGCTTTGCTGGGTACCCCGAACAGGACTCAGTTACAGTAGTCCAACCGGGAGGTGATGAATGAGTGGATCAGGGTCTCAGCCACAGAGTCTGAGAGTGAGGGTCGGAGACGGGAGATGTTTTTGAGGTGGTAGAAGGCAGACTTGGTGACGGATTTGATGTGGGGGTAGTGTTGTCAAAAATATCGAAGTATCGATACATATCAATACTGAATATTTAAAACTGCTTCGATACTCATTTCCCGAAATACCGATACTTTCTGCAGTATCGGTACCAGCTGGCGAGTGTTCTACAGCAAGTTGTTGACGCGCTGTTCCGCCTGCTCCGAGTCCAGCCCTCCCCCTCACAGAGCAGTCTTCAGTTTGTATTTGTAAACAAGAGCTTTTAGCTGAAAATGATGGCAAATGCAGAGCCTCCGCAACTTGTGCTTGTGGATAAAGAACACAGCAGAAGTGCTGTTTGGAGGTACTTCGGGTTTGAAGTAAACAACGAAGGACAAGCTAAAGCTTCCCCAATGCTATTTGCAAGCGGTGTTACAGAGCAGTGCCAGCGCGGATCTCCATAAAGAAATTAAAGAGGTTCGTGACAGCTGCTCTTTCAACGTCACTGTGACTGAAGCATTAAACCATTAACTCTAGTTTAATACATGATACGTTGTCTACTGATGGCGCATAATATCAACAGCTGATTCGTTGTAACGTTACAGCTACCACCAACCGTTAGCTACTGCTAGCAGTTAGCTCCCTTAGCTTAGCTGGCCACCGTTATAAATACTGCATGGAAACGGAGTAACGTTAACGTGTAAACGTTATGTCGAGGTCATACAATACTACAGTCGACATAAGGTTAACGTTACCCCGTTTCCACCAAGTGTTTAAATAGCAGCAATCTTGTTGAAAATGTAACATTACTAAAATGCTCCGAGCATAGCCTCTCTCTCTCTCTGTCTCTCTCCATCTACCGCTACCTCTCTCTCTCTCGCTCTCTCTCTCTCTCTCTCTCTCTTTCTATCTACCGCTACCTCTCTCTCTCTCTCTCCCTCTCTCTCTCTCTAACTCTATCTACCCCTCTCTCTCTCTCTCTCTCTCTCTCTCTCTCTCTCTCTCTCTCGCTTGCTCTCGTTATCTTTAAATAAAAACTGTTACTAACTGTTCAGTTTGTGAGGTACATGCAACACAGATTACAGTGTTTACATCTGTCTGCTTGAGAAAATACCATGTTCTGCATTTGCAATAAAAATGATTGAAGTGAGATGAACAGTTATTTTTAAATGTGTGATCTAAAGATAAACAAAGGGTTTTAAAAGTGTTATATTTATCTTCTCTTATAGTACCAGACTCGAAGCTGAGGAGAATCAACCAGCAACAAAAGCTAAATTTGTTAAAAAAAAAAATATATTTTTTTTTTGGGTATCGAAATGGTATCGAAGTATCGATACTTTTCAAGGTATCGTATCGAAGTCGAAATTCCAGTATCGTGACAACACTATGTGGGAGTGAAATGAAAGTGTGGAGTCAAGGGTGACACCCAGGTTACGGACTTCGAGAGACGGGGATATGGAACAGCCGTCAACGTGGAGGAGGAGATCTCTAACCTTCCCGAGCAGTGCCTTGGGGGCCACAACCATGAGCTCTGTCTTTTTGCTGTTCAGTTTCAGTAATTTGGTTGACATCCAGGTTTTTATGGCGTGGAGGCAGTTGACTACAGACTGTGGGGGGAGCTGGGAGGATGGTGAGGTGCTGATATAGAGCAGAGTATCATCAGCATAGCAATGAAAGTTGAGTCCGTAGTGACGTATAATCTGACCGAGGGGGAGTATATAAATGGTGAATAGTAGGGGACCCAGCACGGAGCCTTGGGGGACACCATGGTTGACTGGGGCCGGGGGGGGGGGGGGGGATGAGCCGCTGACGCTGACAAACTGAGATCTATTTGTGAGATATGAATGAAACCAAGACAGAGCTGTACCGGTGATGCCAAGGTTGTCGGAGAGGCATTTGAGGAGGACTGAGTGGGATATTGTATCGAACGTATAAACATTGTTCAGGAGCCGACGCACATTACAAAATTTAAATCTGCCTGGGATAAACCCTGTTTGGTCAGGGTGTATGATTGATGAAATATGCCTCCCTAATCTATTGGTAATACTTTTGTGATAGACTTCTGGTCAAAGTTGAGGAGAGAGATGGGCCTGTAACTCCCAGGCTCCGTTTCCTCCTTGCCCTATAATTAATATTATTATATTCATATTATTATATATGTATATATTATATAAATATTATTTGCTTCGTACAGGGACTTCGGAAATATGTTATTCTTAAAGGGGAACTATTTTACTATTTCTTTCACTATTTGGGCACTTTTACACAATTCCTGTGAGTCTATGGAACACCTCTGTAATATATATATTTTTTTTATTCATTGTTTTGTATTTCTAATCAAGTCCTCAAAAACAGCATTTTTCTACCTCAAGATCTCGAGCCGTTTTGAGCCGTGTGGAGAGAGAGGCTGTGTGGGCTCCTGGTCAGGGTCCAGCCACTGTGTGGAGCTCATCTTCTATCTCAACATTAACATGCAGCGGTGTCTTTCTGACATCACATATCGCGCACATTTTCAAATGACTCAGTTCAGTGAGGGTGAATATTGTGAGAGGAGAATTGGAAGAATGCGCCAATATGAGAATTTTGAGACATAGATCATATTAATATAAGTTCCCATAGCTAGGAAGGAAACAATGCTAAACACTCAAAAAGACCATTTATAAGATAGTTCCCCTTTAAGCCTGAGGGGTCCGGTACCGGACCCACAATCCATCTCTACAGAATGTATGAATTTAAATTAAAATAAAATTCATGTAGCCAAGAGTAAAGACCCTAACCCTGTCAAAACAGCAGTCAAAGTGTATATTTTCAGCAATACGTTTGTTTACCAATGGTTTAAAGTAGGGATGCTCGATATTGGCTTTTTTACCGATACCGATATTCCGATATTGTCCAACTCTTAATTTCCGATACCGATATCAACCGATACCGATATATGCAGGGTCCCCCCCCCTAAAAAACGGAATAATTTCAGGTAACTAATAATTTCACTGGATATAGATATAACAAATATTGTTATTGTTTTTTTTTTTTTTAAACCGATACCGATATTTTCCGATATCACATTTTACTGCCGATATCGGCCGATAATATCGGACATCCCTAGTTTAAAGTGTTATTAGTGAAATATGAGTTATAGAAATCTAGTTGGAAGGGCGGCTGGGTGGCGCAGCGGAGATTGCGCTCGTCACCAATGCAAGAGACTCCGGTCTCGAATCCGAGTGTCAGCATTGCCTCCGGCTTGGCCGGCCGGCATACTGGCTCAATTGGCAGAGTCAGCGGGTGGAAGTCAATGGGTGGTAATCTGGACGTTGTGGACAGCGACTCCTACAGGTCGGTTGGGGGACGCCTGCACAGCAGAGACAGGAAATGGCGGGGGTAGTGTGAGCCTCCCACACATTACACCTCGCCAATGAGAGTCCGCGCTGGCAGGTGAAAAGATGCGACAGGCTGCCTCCTCGTGTACCGGAGGGGACACGTGATGCAAGGCTTCTATCCTCCCTACAACTGACCAGTGGGGGGCATATGCGAGCAACGTTCAAGACAGGGGAGGGGAGAATTGGAAACATGAAATTGGGATGGGAGAAAAATAGAAAATAAGGAGAAGAAGTGGATAAAAAAAAAAAAAATCTAATTGGAAAAAGGCAAATATTTGTATTTTTTTATTATCTTCCCGCGCCGTATTTTTCTGTTTTTCTCCCATCCCAATGTTAGTCGTTATGCCAATTCCCAATGCCCTTCCTGGTCGTTGCGCACTCTACCCCCTACCGTCGGTCCGGGAGGGCGGAGACTATCACATGCTTCCTCCGACACATGTGTACCCAGCCCACCGCTTCTTTTCACCTGGCAGCATGGACTCTCACTGGGAGAGTGTAACGTGTGGAAGGTCACACTACCTCTCCCAGATCCTTCCCTTGCTGTGCAGGCGCCCAGACCAAACTGTAGGAGTCGCTGTTTACAACGACCAGGACCCACCCACGCCGGCTTCCCACCCGCTAACACTGCCAATTGTGTTAGTATGGACGGTCGGCCAAGCCGGAGGCACCACAGCCGGATTCGATCCCACTGGCTCTGTGGTGGTAGACAGACGCTTAGTCCGCTGCGCTACCCGGCCACCCGGAAAAAGGCGAATATTGACGATAGGAAACTACACCGCCATTTTGTTTGTAGTCCTATGAGAGGAGACCCAGGACCTTCGATGGACTTTCGAATAAAAAATAAACTACAGATCCTAGCTCAGGCCAGCCCCTGACTTCTGGATTGACTTTTTTATTTCTTATTTTTCGGGATTATCTCCCACAAACCTGAACGTTACTGCCATAAAACAGAACGCAGCTAGTTAGTTACCTTTCTGTCTAGCAAAAAACGGCCTGATACTCTATAGTCTATATGATATCCTATAATCATATTTCAAATTGCATATGTCCGGATGGCAGAATTCAGTACGGTCTCTACTAAATCTAAATTTCCCTTTATTCATTTGCTTAGATTTTTGTAGATGTGATCTCAAGAAGGTGCTGAATGAGCTCAGTGGCAATTGTTCATATCTGGACATTTTTAGCATGATGTTGTTCTCCTTTGGTTCATCACAATTTACTCAAGCCTAGTAACAGACACAATATTTCTGATACCAAGAACGTGCAAATGGACCTTGTAGAAGTGGAGCAATCTTCCATTTACTTATTTTAGACGGATTTTCAGAAAATAGGGCTAGGGCAGGGGTGGCCAACCAGTCAGAGACTAAGAGCCACAAAAATTACTGTGGTACCACAAAGAGCCACACCATTATACCAGCGTTTCTCAACCTTTTTTCCAGTCACGGCACCCTTCATGTTTATAGGTCCCACCCTCTGGCCTCTGATGTTGCTAATGTATTTTTTATTTGGGCCTCACAGGGTTAAAGGCCAACTTGCAGGTTAAACCCTACTCTTCAGTTATGGGTAGTTTACATCATTGGTATCTAATTTCATTATTAATTTCTTTTCATTTGACGCCGGAAATGCCACTCAGAAAGGGTTAAAAAGGTCCACGCACGAATAACATGCACGGAGCAAATCTAAAAGCTTATCAGACGCTAGCAGGGCCGTGACGTCACTCGAGGCAACTTATGCCTTATGCCCGTCCGGGTCATAGTACTACTGGCTATGGCTCTGGCTAACGTTACCCCGCTAACGTTAGCATTATGGCTACTGTCGTGAACCATTTTAGATCGGGGCATGTAGAGGAGTTTGGGGAACGAGTAAAATGTGCAGGTCCTCTTCTCAGACCTGTGGGGCAAAGCACTGCACGCATCATGCCAGCTAGCAAGCTACACGTCGCGGCATGTTGATACGATAGCAGCCCCTCGGATAGCACTCGGTGCATCAGTCACGAAAGGGGCTACCATGATAGCTATTAGCTAACGTTAAGGTTACAAGCTCAAACACCTTATAACTACTACTATTGTCGTGTCCATAAGTTCCCTGGCAGAATACTTGTGAGGACAAAGGTATACAAAGAGGAGAGAACCATTTTAAATCGGGTGATGTTAGGAGTTTCGAGAATGCTGGCTACCGAGCTAGCTAACTTAGCTACTAATTAGGGTTGCCACCCGTCCCTTAAAATACGGAATCGTCCTTTAATTGGAAACTAAAAGACGCATTCCGTATTGAACTGATACGGGACGCCCCTTGTTCCGTATTTTAAGGTTGCCAGTTTAGTGAGAGAAATTAGTCAGCCGACCTACAAAAACAAGCGAAATTGTGCCCGAAAGTTGCGGGAAATAAACTGACTTGGCAACTATGATGGGCGTGCGCTCAGCAGCTCACCGACCAATGAGAATTTGCGCTTTCACGTTGCTAAGAAGAGTTCTGTGCCGTTGTGCCAATCGTCTGTCTGTGCGCTCCCTGCCATCCTCTGTCTGTCTGTGCGCTGCCTGCCATCCTCTGTCTGTCTGTGCGCTGCCTGCCATCCTCTGTCTGTCTGTGCGCTGCCTGCCATCCTCTGTCTGTCTGTGCGCTGCCTGCCATCCTCTGTCTGTCTGTGTCTGTCTGTGCGCTGCCTCCCATCCTCTGTCTGTCTGTGTCTGTCTGTGCGCTGCCTGCCATCCTCTGTCTGTCTGTGCGCTGCCTGCCTGCCATCCTCTGTCTGTCTGTGCGCTGCCTGCCATCCTCTGTCTGTCTGTGCGCTGCCTGCCATCCTCTGTCTGTCTGTGCGCTGCCTGCCATCCTCTGTCTGTCTGTGCGCTGCCTGCCATCCTCTGTCTGTGCGCTCCCTGCCATCCTCTGTCTGTCTGTGCGCTCCCTGCCATCCTCTGTCTGTCTGTGCGCTGCCTGCCATCCTCTGTCTGTCTGTGCGCTGCCTGCCTGCCATCCTCTGTCTGTCTGTGCGCTGCCTGCCATCCTCTGTCTGTCTGTGCGCTGCCTGCCATCCTCTGTCTGTCTGTGCGCTGCCTGCCTGCCATCCTCTGTCTGTCTGTGCGCTGCCTGCCATCCTCTGTCTGTGCGCTCCCTGCCATCCTCTGTCTGTCTGTGCGCTCCGTGCCATCCTCTGTCTGTCTGTGCGCTGCCTGCCATCCTCAACTTTGATACCTGTCATGTATCCCAGAGCTCCACCATAAAAAACCTCGGAGTCATTTTTGATTCCTCCCTCTCATTTAATGCACATATAAAAAATGTCACCAAAATTGCATTCTTCCATCTTCGTAATATCGCAAAAATTCGCCACATTTTAACTCTGGCTGATGCTGAAACCCTGATTCATGCTTTTGTCTCATCACGTCTAGACTACTGTAATGCACTTTTTTCAGGCCTACCTAATTCAAGCATCAAAAATCTTCAACTTGTGCAAAATGCGGCTGCACGGATACTAACTAGAACTAGAAAATTTGATCACATCACACCAGTTTTGTCCGCCCTACACTGGCTTCCTATCCAAGCCCGATCTGACTTTAAAGTGCTACTCCTCACCTACAAAATTTTAAATGGGCTTGCACCGCTCGATCTATCCGATCTCATCTCCCGATACTCGCCCGCACGTGCTCTGCGCTCACAAAATGCGGGGCTTCTATCGATCCCTAGGGTTAAAAAGAAATCCGCCGACCACAGAGCCTTTGTCTACCACGCTCCCTACCTGTGGAACAAATTACCTGCCGTCATCAGGGGCGCCTGCTCTGTCGAAGCTTTTAAATCCCTGCTTAAGACTCATCTTTTCTCTCTCTCCTTCAACCTACCCTGATCTCACCTGGTCGGGGACTGACCTTTAGATTAATCTGTCTAGTTTAGTTAGGGTACAGGGTACTACATGGTACTACAGGGTACTACATGGTACTACATGGCACTACAGGGTACTACATGGTACTACATGGCTCTACATGGTACTACATGGCACTACATGGCACTACAGGGTACTACATGGCACTACAGGGTTCTACATGGTACTACAGGGCACTACAGGGTACTACATGGCACTACAGGGTACTACAGGGCACTACAGGGTACCACATGGCACTACAGGGTACTACATGGTACTACATGGCACTACAGGGTACTACATGTCTGCTCTTTTGCAGCACCACAAACATGGGAACTCTCTAACTCTTTCCCTCCCCCCTCCCCCCCCTTCCCTTCCCCATCTCTCTGAGTGCCTGTCTCCTGGCGCTGACTAAGGTGATGGATGCCTCGGGGTCTTGGCCAAGATTGTAGTGACTGCTCTACATGCACCTCCGAGGCCTTGGATCAGTTATTTACCGTCGTCTGTCCGTGGTCCTGTCAACTGATTAACAGTATTAACAGATTAACAGTCAACGCGGTTTCATTGCTGGGTTAAGTACTTCTATTCTATTCACATAATATGCTTACTTCATATATCTACTCCATTCACATATATGCTTACCACTTGTATCTATTGCTATGTCCGCCCACTACAATCACATGAGCTGTCTAACGCATGTCCCGTCTCCCTGTCCCCCTATGACTTGCTGTCCTGGAGTGCTGACCGGAGTGTCGGACGTCCCGTGATGAAGGCCGGGAGGTGGTGACCCCCTCTGCGTGCCCCCCTGTCTCCGGAGGTCTCGTAGTGGTGACCGGAGTGCCGGACGTCCCGCGATGATGTCGGGGAGTTCGCGACCCTCTCTGCGCCGCCCCCCATCTCCCTGTCTCTGGCTGTCCCTGAGCAATGACCGGAGTGTTGAATGTCCCGTGACTAAGACGGGGAGGACGTGACCCTCTTTGCGCCACCCCTGTGCCTCAAATAGATCCGCTATCAGCTCTATCTTTAATCTTTCAAAATGTTCAGTTGCTATCGCTATTAGCTCTATCTTTAATTTTTCAAAATGTTCAGTTGCTATTGCATGCACTCATCTGTGTTTCACTACACACATGAGTGCATGCTTACCAACTGTCCGTCTGCAACACTACTATCACCAACATCTAAGAAGGGAGATCCCCCCTTGAATGGCCCTTCTAAGGTTTCTCTCCTCCACACTGCCTGTGGAGCTTTTTTCCCCTATTGTTAGGTTTTAGTGAGTTTTTCCTTACCTTCGTGTGGGGTATGTCTGGGAGTGCTTGCATTCTTTCATTTATTTGCATTCATCTAAACATTTTTGGACCTTATGGTGTTCTTGTTCTGTTCTTGACTTATTGTTATGTTTTCTTCTTGACTTGTTTAAAGAAGACCTGTACGGCCCATGGGGACATTAACGTGTGTTGTCGGGCCTTATAAATACATTTGATTTGATTTGACTCTGTCTGTCTGTGCGCTGCCTGCCATCCTCTGTCTGTCTGTGCGCTGCCTGCCATCCTCTGTCTGTCTGTGCGCTGCCTGCCATCCTCTGTCTGTCTGTGCGCTGCCTGCCATCCTCTGTCTGTCTGTGCGCTGCCTGCCATCCTCTGTCTGTCTGTGCGCTGCCTGCCATCCTCTGTCTGTCTGTGCGCTGCCTGCCAGCCATCCTCTGTCTGTGCGCTGCCTGCCAGCCATCCTCTGTCTGTGCGCTGCCTGCCATCCTCTGTCTAAGAACGCAAAGGACACAAGCACAGGTGTCACAGTTCTTCATGACTGAAACATCTCCTAAGATTGAGTCGGTATGGGATATTACATCTTATTTATCTGGTTGTGTTTGTAACTAGATGTCCGTATTTCTATTTACCTGCCCTGGCAGCCAGGAGCCTACTCTTCTTTGCACTTTATTTTTTATTAATCTTTTAATTTGGGTCACACAAGTGTTTCATTGTATTATTGTCCTCTTTCAGTAAAAGTGTTCCCAGGCTTTGTTTTTACAGCACTTTATATGCATACAGTATTATGCTCAAGTTGAGGCTATAGTTCAGCCAATTTATTTAAACAATGTTAAATGCAAATAAAGCACTTTAAACTTTAAGTATGACTAAATGCTTTCTTGACTATAGTAAGTAACTGTTCCAAAATGCATAGATTTCTATGCATTTCAGGAGTTTGGGGGGCTGGCTCCCCAAAATAATTAAATAACATAACCCTAAAACCGAAATAAAGAAAAAATAGTGACAAAATCCGCCCATTTTCGCCCAAAAAACGCCCCAAAACCGCCCAAAAAGAATTCTCGCGCGCTACGCGCACGCTTGATGATAGGTGTCCCTTATTTCTATTGGTCAAAGGTGGCAACCCTACTACTAACGTTATAAACACAATATGTACAACGACACAATGATTTACATTATTACAAATATGGTAACGTGGTTGTGGCTTTTACAAATAGTTGTTAGCTTTAGAGATCACGGAGCAATAGTGTTAGGTGAAACAGAGACTAGCTCCTCGGCTAGTAGTAACAAGAAGGCTCTGTGCTTCGTGCCGTCTGCCTGTGAGTCTCAGAGCCCCTGCTGCCCTGTACCCAGTGTGACGTCATCATTAAGATGACACACGCACGTTATGAAACCATGGATTAAAATATGCATGTGCGTGGAGGTTGTGGTTTGGTCGACAAAATGTTTGATAAAAACGCTAAAACTGGGTCAATTTCGATAATTCCCCCCCCCCCCCCCCCCCCCCTCTTCATGAAAGTCACCGTTGCCCTAGTCACATTGTTTATTGAACAAAAATACAACCTGCAAGTTGGCCTTTAACCTCTTAAGCCCGAGCAGTCCGGTACTGGACCGCAAATGACATCAGGCCATAAAATCCATCTCTACAGAATGTATGAATTAATGTTGCATTTTCTTTTCAAATGTAGCCAAGCGTAAAGACCCTAACCCTGTCAAAACAGCAGTCAAAGTGTATATTTTCAGCATTATGTTTGTTTACCAATGATTGTAACTGTTATTAGTGAAATATATGATTCTAGAAATCTCAGGGCATTGAGTCGGGAACCGGCGCATATTGACGGGAGGAAGTGGTGCAGCCAAAAGTGAGTGTAGTCTTTTGAAGGAAGAGACACAGGGCTTTTGATGGACTTTCGAATTTCTAAAAACTACCCTACCCAGCTCACGCCAGCCCCTGTCAATCATCTGACTTCTGGATTAAGAAATTTACATTATAAAAAAGTAACTGTACTTGTGAATCATGCCTGGTGATACTAAATCCAGATTGAATTCTGCCATTGGAAAGGGGAGATCTGGCCCGATCCATATGGCCATAATAAGGTAATTTATAGGCCTGATATTCTATAATCATATTTCAAATTGCATGTGTCCGGATGGCAGAATTCAGTACTGCATCTACAAAACCTTCTGTTTAATCATCTTCCCTTTATTCATTTGCTTAGATTTTTCAGGTCTGGTAAATTTTAGCATGGTGTTATTCACAGTCAAAGATAAAAAAATATATACAATTTAATTGATATTCTCTTTTGGTTCATTACAATTTACTCAAGCCTAGTAACATACACAATATTTCTGATACTGGGAAATACATTCCCCGAGATCCATAGATGTCCCTAGAATCAGAAACCAAGAACATGCAAATTAACCATTTAAAAAAAAGTCTGTAAATGTTTATTCTATGTCTTATGGAATGAATGACAAAAATAAATAAATATATATATAAATATATATATTTTTTTAATGGAGAGAGGAGCCACACATTGGCGGGCAAAGAGCCACATGCGGCTCGTGAGCCGCGGGTTGGCCACCCCTGGGCTAGGGCATAAGAGGTTAATGGAGACATTGATCATCTTGAGTAGGGGAAAGTGTCCTATGAAATGTCTTGTAGAATTCAGTCAAATCTGTCTGGGCCTGCTGCCTTACAGGAAGGAAATTACTTAATTGCCTCAACTAGCTCACTCTCTGAAGTTAATATTGTTTTTGAAAATGGACTGTGTGAGGGTGACCTTCACATACTTTAAAAATAAAAATAAAAAAATCAATATGATGTTTTGCAATTGCAGAAAAGCCATGAACCAAAACAACCAAAACAATATTGAATACGGTATCAAGGACACTCTGCAAGGCAATGGAAGAAAGGAGATGACAGATGAGAGGTAGGCTAACTGGAAACATCTTTCAACGCTCAGTCGGTTTTCGATACTCTGCTATGGACATTTGGTCAGTACTCAAAAACAACCAAGATACCTGGCCCCGCTCAGAGCCTCCCTGTGCTCTCTTACATTAGTGATATGGTTTGATACCTGGCCCCGCTCAGAGCCTCCCTGTGCTCTCTTACATTAGTGATATGGTTTGATACCTGGCCCCGCTCAGAGCCTCCCTGTGCTCTCTTACATTAGTGATATGGTTTGATACCTGGTCCCGCTCAGAGCCTCCCTGTGCTCTCTTACATTAGTGATATGGTTTGATACCTGGTCCCGCTCAGAGCCTCCCTGTGCTCTCTTACATTAGTGATATGGTTTGATACCTGGCCCTGCTCAGAGCCTCCCTGTGCTCTCTTACATTAGTGATATGGTTTGATACCTGGCCCCGCTCAGAGCCTCCCTGTGCTCTCTTACATTAGTGATATGGTTTGATACCTGGCCCCGCTCAGAGCCTCCCTGTGCTCTTACATTAGTGATATGGTTTGATACCTGGCCCCGCTCAGAGCCTCCCTGTGCTCTCTTACATTAGTGATATGGTTTGATACCTGGCCCCGCTCAGAGCCTCCCTGTGCTCTCTTACATTAGTGATATGGTTTGATACCTGGTCCCGCTCAGAGCCCCCCTCTGTGCTCTCTTACATTAGTGATATGGTTCGATACCTGGCCCTGCTCAGAGCCTCCCTGTGCTCTCTTACATTAGTGATATGGTTTGATACCTGGCCCCGCTCAGAGCCTCCCTGTGCTCTCTTACATTAGTGATATGGTTTGATACCTGGCCCTGCTCAGAGCCTCCCTGTGCTCTCTTACATTAGTGATATGGTTTGATACCTGGCCCTGCTCAGAGCCTCCCTGTGCTCTCTTACATTAGTGATATGGTTTGATACCTGGCCCCGCTCAGAGCCTCCCTGTGCTCTCTTACATTAGTGATATGGTTCGATACCTGGCCCTGCTCAGAGCCTCCCTGTGCTCTCTTACATTAGTGATATGGTTTGATACCTGGTCCCGCTAAGAGCCTCCCTCTGTGCTCTCTTACATTAGTGAAGTGATTGGCCACAGGCTTGAAGTTACTTGTGACCGCCTTCTCAAGCTGCTGGGACAGACGCTGTGGCTTGGTGGACTCCTCGATCTGCAACCTGACACACAGACACACACACACAGCCAGGGTCAAACTGACGTACTGTAACATGAAAGGACAGCCGCTTCCCCTTTTGGCCCCATAGAACAAACAAGAAAAAGAATAGGTTGCGTTCTGATAATCCTAGATAATACACAACGGGACAGGTTTAAGTGTGTGCTTCTTCTGCTCAAGCGTGACCCATCCATTCACATCAGTGGTTGGTTAGGGGACAGAGGGGAAACTACTTGTGAAGGAGGTTGTCACTGAACTGTTTAGGCAGGTACTGTACTCACAATAGGCTGTATGATTCCTGATGCCAACATTCAAAACAGATGACAATGATGTACTTGTTTTACTGATTATTCATGGGTAAAGAGCATTGTTACAGTTTAGTATGCCAGTGTGAAAAACGTTCAGGAGGGACAGAAAATCCAACTGAGCGGGTGGAGGATATAATATAAGTATTTTTTAAATATCAAAATAGCTCCAGACTATATACAGTACCTGATGACATGACACCACACGTTTGAGTCTTACTTCTCTGGTTTCTGGCTTTGGGAGAGAGTAGCTCATGTTCACAAATAAAACCCTAACTGACTTAACTGTCCTGGGGCACAGGAAGAACATATGTGAATTCTTAAAATGTGTGGGGAGGGGCAGGTTAAAGTGTATCGACAACCCTTAAACAAAGTCGCCATTATAATACCTGTGAATGTCGAGTTACTCCACATTCACTAATTATACGTTGTTTGATTGACTGACTGACTGACTGTGTTGTTTATGGTTATTTTCTGATGTGGGATTCATCAGGTATCCTGTGGCATCCGTCTTGCATAATTTGCCCAAGGCTGCATCATAGCAGCTAGGGAGAGAGCACAGTGATGCAGTTGCTATAGCGATATTACCGATCAGGTCTGGCCGGCATCTTGTGTACTTGTCCATAATGGAGCGGGGTGATGGCGAGAGAGGAAACTACTTGAAAGGTGGTGGTTAGTGTTTAGAAAGTAAGTAAGTAAGTAAGACATCATGCATCATCACTAGAATCACAATCTCTCTCGGTGCATCAGTGCATTCTGACTGAAATAATAAACGCTACATGACCTGTTCTGAGAAACACTAGTAGCACTCTGCTTGTGTTTATTTTGGAAGCCAGATGAAGCTTTGTGCAGGGGGACTTGACACTCACTTGGCTGTGTCTGTTTTTGGAAGTGTGTCATGTATTGTAATATACCAACAATAATAGTAATAATAGTAATAATAATAATAATAATAATAATAATAATAATAATAATAATAATAATAATAATAATAATAATAATAATAATAATGGGGCAACAGTGGATCGTGAGGTAGAGCAGTCGTCTGGTAATCCGTAATTGCTCCCAATGAGCAGGTTGGCACCTTGCATGGTTGCCACAATTTCACTGTGAAGTTTGTATTAAATAAATATCTAGGTAATTAAATATATGCATGCATTGCAAAATTATTGAGGAAATGTACACTAGACATAGACAGTCGTAAATGGACACAGGAAGTCTCCTTTAAATATTCAGATCTCATTATATGAAAACTGTGAGTCATTATGTGCTCAATGTCATCCATTCAGAATTGTGTTCCACGATATCAGGACATCATCATATCCATCACAATATGACCCCACGATATTGAATTATTGCGCAGACACACCAGTCCGTTACATAACTTGCCTACTGTACATCGTAAGTTAAATGACTGGTGGCTGAGCTTCCCGTCCCCCTCTCAAAAAGGCACCTGCCTCCTTCAAGGAACTCTGCAGCAGTAAAGGAAGCAGAGTGAGTGTGGGAGCGCCGGGGGGCATCCAGGCTGGAAGCCTCACTCACTTCTTCAGCTTCATGTAGTTCTCGTTTGCGGCCGGCCTGCACTCCGCTCTCTGGACCACCATGCCCTCCACACGGATCTTATCTGACACAAACACAAGGCATTTCCTGTGATCAGTCATCACTCTGACATAACACGTACACACACCTGAATGCACATGTGCATGCATGTCACTTGAATCTCCCCGTGAGGGATCAGTAAAAGTTATCCTTAGACGGACACAGAGATATATTCATGCAGAGATCAGCACAGACGATACACAAGAGCTGAATACACACACACACACACACACACACACACACACACACACACACACACACACACACACACACACACACACACACACACACACACACACACACACACACACACACACACACACACACACACACACACACACACACACACACACACACACACACACACACACACACACACACACACACACACACACACACACACACACACACACACAATCAATATCAGCAGTAGGGCTAGGTATCGAAATTTGATACTTTTATGGTATCGATCGAAAAATGCTGTCATTCGATATAAAATGTCAATACCCAAGTAGTTAATCTCATCAGTGTCAGTGAGCATGTTTGTTCCAAGATATAACATTTCTTCTGTTCAACCACAATCATCCTAAATGTAACAAAGCCTCCGATTGGCTCACACAGCACACCTCACAAAGGCCTTCGCCTTTTTCCTCACACAGCACACGCAACACACATAACTCAGCAAAGTAACGTTTAGGAAAAAAGTATCATTTTGGTATCGGTATCGAATCCCAGGTGTGTCGTATTTTTATATACAGTAGCTTATAGGTCACCACTGGTGAATGGGTCCTTACATGTATTTATGCAATAGTGTCTTACCACCTAAACTGCACGGACTACAACGTGTGACGTATATCATGCCAGTTAGGGTACCTTATGTATACTGCACCTGTGTATACTATACTGTATACTTTATATATTCAGATTCTAAGTGTTATTGACCATATTTATTGTAATGTATAATATAACCGATAGGGCATACAGACCCTCATCTGCACTTACTTGCTTATATTCAGAGTTAATTATATTGTTTACACTGCTTATTTTTATCTTTACTATAATTGTATTGCCTATATTTATGTCCTTTCTACTATTACCATGCCCATACCTGTACCTCCCCTCCCCCCTCCCCATGCTGCTATGACGCCTGAATTTCCCCAAGGAAATCAATAAAGGAACATCTTATCTTAATGGTCATTGCATTTCATCACACTGGCCAGCATAGAATCTGTGATAGAGTTGTGTGCCAGAATTGGCGATGATGATAATGAACATGTGCAAGTTGAGCCAATATAACGAGCAACGTGTTACTGTTAAAGGGTTCTCATAGCATGTATTCATGCCGTTGTCATCGTGTGTTTCATCACACTTCTAATTGTCCAAGCGGTCGGATGGCGTAGCGGAGATTGCGCTCGTCACCAATGCAAGAGGCTGCAGTCTCAACTCCCGGAGTCAGCATTGCCTTGCGGCTTGGGCCGATCGTCATACTAACTCGTTTGGCTGAGTTAGCGGGAGGGAAGTCGAGGGCGGTAATCTGGCGTTGTGGACAGCGACGCCTACAGGTCAGGTCTGGGCGCCTGCTCAGCGAAAGGCAGGAAATGGTGAGGGCAGCGTGACCTCCCACACGTTAACGCTTCACCAATGAGAGTCCTCGCTGCCAGGTGAAAAAAGAGCCACTGGCTGTCTCCACATGTGTCGGAGGAAGCATGTGGTAGACTTCAGGGTTCCCTTGTACCGACCAGTAGGAGGAACATGCGCACAACAACCAGGTAGGGGAGGGGGGGAATTGGCATAACAACTAAATTGGGATAGGGAATTTTTTTTAAATCAGGCGGAGAAAAAGAGGAAAAAAAAAAAAAAAAAAAAATAAAAAATCTAGCCATTTACCCAGACAGTAAACTAGAACAAGAACACTATGTTGGATTTGGATATATCAGCCAGTAATCACCTCATCACCTGTGGCTCTGTGAAGTTTCTGCGTTGTGTTTATCTCTTTCTTATCGTACTGACTGATACCGGCTCTCCTTCCCCGTTGATACATTAGTCTCAAAATAATTAAAGCCACACTGGAAACAGGATACCTTTCCTTGGAACATTATGTTTATTCCCATAAACACTCCGTACAAGATGGAAAGCAGTTCTGAAAGGTCCTTGAAAAATATATTGAATTCATTATCTCTACCGTCTCTTCTGCTATTAGTCCGATGGTGGTTGAGGCCTAGTCGTTAGCCAAAAACCTTCCCCGTTAGCCGATGCTAGCCCGCATGGCCTAGGAAGGGGGGGAGGGGAGGCCCCTCCCACCACCCTCTAGCTAGTGCTCTGTCTCTCTGTCCATGTCTATACGTCTCAGCTCCGTTTCCTAGTCTGAGTCAAACCAGAAGAACTCCCAGCTCCTGACCTACGACCCAAATCTCTCAGTCTCTCTCTCTCTCTACCCTGCCCCCATCACCTATAAGCGATGACCAGACTGCCACAGCGCTCACTGGTGTCTGTGGCTGGTGACCTTGGCCCTATCTCTACCACCCTGCCTGCTCTGCTTATGGAGAGTTCTAACACTATGTCTTCCCTGTCTGCTCCCCAGCATAAAGCCTGAGTGTCAGAGTAGCTGTCTGCTGTCATCTACAGATATTTACATTATGTACACATTGAAAAAACCAGCCGGATCTCACAACTAGAACTAGACTAAACTAGAACAAGGTTGTATTGAAGAAGGCTCAGTCAAGACTATTGTTCTTGAGGAAGCTTAGAGACATTGATGTCAGCTGTGCTCTAGTGGCAGCATGGCTGCAGGTGCTGTGCTCTGGTTGGGTGCTCTAGTGGCAGCATGGCTGAAGGTGATGAACACAGGGTCACTACGATGATCAGAAAGGTTGGATCAGTGGCCTCAGAGTCACATGATAACAAGGCCCCAGTCAACAGTTAGACTATGCAATTAAGGGCTTTAGACTGTGATCGCATATGCAACCTTATTTTTGTGGGACGTGTGTGTTCATATCCAGTGAGAGTGGGGGAGAAATCGCCTGGTCATATCTATCTTTCTTTAGTAGACATTTTGTATTGATTGAGTGATTGAAAACTTTATTAACAGATTGCAGAATGGGTACAATACAGTATGGCTCAATACAAACAACTGCTAAGAGGATGCAGACCAGAAAAATACTTTCGTCTTGTTTACATCAGGGTCCCCCATTTTCAATTCATTAGGACATTTATGACATACAAGACATACAAATATACAGTACTGTTTGTTCTTTAGTAGCCATTTTGTATTGAACTTTTACTACCTTGAAGTGGAAGATTTCCCAACCAACAATATTTCTGATTAACCTCTATTGCATCTCCTTTTTTTTTTATCCAATAAAAAACATTTAATTCTTTATCTTATTGTCCAACAAACAATAATGTTTTCCGATTCACTGTTTTTTCTCAACTTTTTCTCCTATTTTTTCTATTTGTCTTCCATCCCAATTCCACTGTGCCAATTCTCCCCTCCCCTGTCTTGAACGTTGCTCGCATATGCCCCCCACTGGTCGGTTGTAGGGAGGATAGAAGCCTTGCATCACGTGTCCCCTCCGATACATGAGGAGGCAGCCTGTCGCATCTTTTCACCTGCCAGCGTGGACTCTCATTGGCGAGGTGTAACGTGTAGGGCTGTCTTAAATACTTCGAAGCTTCGAAGCTTCGTTCGATGGCACAAGCTTCGAACATTTAAAAAAAAATCGAAGTTTAAAAAAAATAAAAAATAAATAAAAGTTTTATTTTTTTAACTTCAATTTTTTTTTTTTTTTCGAAGCTTGTGCCATCGAAATAACGTGTATCCATTCAACTAGCTGCTGTACTGCTATGGTAGCTAGCCTAGCCGCAATGCTATGGCCGATCACATTCACGTTAGCATGTAAGCTAACAAGAGCTTTACTGTAGGTTTAGTCTCTCGCTTTTTGAGAGACATAAACTCTCTGCTCTTGGTGGTACATTGTGTTGATGACTCTGCACCCCCCCTTAACAACTGTTTGTATTGAGCCGTATTGTATTGTACCCATTCTGCAATGTTAAATAACGTTTATCCATTCAACTAGCTGCTGTACTGCTATGGTAGCTAGCCTAGCCGCAATGCTATGGTCGATCCCATTCACGTTAGCATATAAGCTAACAACAACAAGAGCATTGGGTCTCTCGCTTTTTGAGACATAAACTCTTCACTCTTGGTGGTACATTGTGTTGATGACTCTGCACCCCCCCTTAACAACTGTTTTTATTGAGCCGTATTGTATTGTACCCATTCTGCAATGTTAAATAACGTTTATCCATTCAACTAGAGCTATACTGCTATGATAGCTAGCCTAGCCGTAATGCTATGGTCGATCCCATTCACGTTAGCATGTAAGCTAACAACAACAGGTTTAGTCTCTCGCTTTTCGATTTTCATTTTTTATTTGTATTTTTTACTTCGATTTGTGTGTGTGTGTGTGTGAACAATCCACTTTATTTATAGAGCACATTTAAAAACAACAAAGTTTACCAAAGTGCTGTACAAGTCCCACAACATAAGATACAAAAATAAATAAACAAAATAAAAAAGTTTTTTTTTTTTTTTTTTTTTTTAATCGAAGCTTCGAATTAAAATCGAAGCTCGGCCCCGAAGCTTCGATTGCCAAAAAAAGCTTCGAAGGTCAGCCCTAGTAACGTGTGGGAGGCTCACACTACCCCCTCCATTTCCTGTCTCTGCTGTGCAGGCGTCCCCAACCGACCTGTAGGAGTCGCTGTCCACAAC
The DNA here is from genome assembly GCF_963971535.1 of Notolepis coatsorum. Taxonomy (NCBI): domain Eukaryota; kingdom Metazoa; phylum Chordata; class Actinopteri; order Aulopiformes; family Paralepididae; genus Notolepis; species Notolepis coatsorum. The sequence continues at coordinate 118,777,736 of NC_140167.1, forward strand.
GTCCAGATTACCACCCATCAACTTCCACCCGCTAACTCTGCCAATTGAGTTAGTATGACGGCTGGCCCAAGCCGGAGGCAACGCCGACAGCCCGAGTCGAACCCGGTGTCTCTTGCGTTGGTGACAAGCGCAATGTCCGCTGTGCCACCCAGCTACCCGATTCACTGTTTTTGTAACTCCCCCTCTTCTGCCAATTCTTTTTTGGATTAAACTGTTGTGGCCTTTCAGCAGTGAAGTAGTAAATGTCAGTTAACTGACCAACAATTATTGGCCAACCCTTTGTTTAGTATACAGTTCTTCTGTTCAATTCAAGCTGTATTGCTATGTATTTGTATTGCCTTGGGAGTAGTAAATATCAACACACTGTCCAAGGAACACTCCAAGTACAGTTGGTGAGTGTTGGCGTATTTGCCGTCAACAGTTCGGTGTTCACTACGTATGTTTGGGGGTGGGTGGGGGGTCTGCTGGGATTTTATATGGACTCTTCTCAGACGCGTAACAACAGTAATGGCCGGTCCAACTCACACCTATCAATTATGAATAAACAACAGCACACAAGAGAGAGGATCTGAAAGCACACTCTGAAACTGTGGATGAAGTGAGGCAGATGGAGAAATAATGATTGATGAGAATGTGTGTGTGTGTGTGTGTGTGTGTGTGTGTGTGTGTGTGTGTGTGTGTGTGTGTAAAAAAGCTGGAAAATGAGATTGGAGCGAGAACACTCTGTGAATCACTTTTTGCCAGCACTTTGCGTTTTGCCATCAATATAAAAGGGACCGGGTGCCACTGCTGACATAAAGTACATGAACTGCTCCCCCAGGTACGCACACTTGTACACAGATAATTAAGAATGTCTAGAGGAGAGAAAAACAAAACAATAAAAGAAACTATTTGCATCACAACGGCACAGATTGAATTGGGTTTCAGGATGTCATTAGGACCATTGCTGCTGGAGACCAGCTGGCCTTCCTGGGGTCAAACACAAAACAGAAAAACATGACAACACATAAGACCTACAGACAAAATAACCAGATGAAATAAAAATCAGAAAATATTCAAACAATATTCTTTCTTGAAAACGTATTACAATACAATACATATTCTTATTCATATACACGTATATTAATATATACTTAATTCATAAGCACTTAATATACATACAAAGTGAAATATATATATTTTTTTTATCTACTTTTTCTCCCCCCTTTTTCTGTATTTTTCTCTCACTGGGGAGGTGTAACGCGTGGGAGGATCACACTACCCTCCCCAGTTCCCTCCCTCGCTGTGCAGGCGCCCTGACCGACCTGTAGGAGTCGCTGTTACAACGACCAGGATACACCCCACCGGCTTCCCACCCGCTGACACTGCCAATTGTATCAGTATGGACGACCGACCAAGCCAGAGGTACCGCTGACAGCCGGATTCGATACCAGTGTCTCTTGCGGTGGTAGGCAGACGCTTAGTCCACTGCGCTACCCGGCCGCCCTTACAAAGTGAAATCTTATAACATATTCATATACATACATATTCATATACCTATACATAAAAAGGGTGCAAAATGTGGTTACAGGCATAGAACTATCTTAGCTTTTTTTCCACACAAATGGATGCAATTATTGGCAGATGAGTGCTGCCTGAAGCACTTGCCAGCAACTCTATAAAACACACCCACACAAAAATGTGTGCACGCACGTACACACACACACAAACGCAGACATTTAAACTCCCACCCCTCGCTGTGCTGTAGCGACTGAACAGGGTGAGGTCACGTAAGGTCGAGACCATATGGGAACGCAGGGTTCCTCACTTATCCCACTCAAGACTGAGTGCCTCCTCTCACTATCCATTCAGCTCTCTGCTCAGGAGCCAGTCCATGGGGATTGTCATATAGACCTGTTCGCTGGGTACGTCAGACTCAGTGTGCGCACACATCACCGGGGCAGAAAGGAATGTAATCCTGGTCAGAACAACGGGGCAGTCTACAATATATTTGCATTTGTTAGCCATGCTAGCGATCTAAACAATCAATCCATGCCAAAGCTAGATATGTAAAAGTTGAAAGACTCACAGTCACACTCACAGCCATGCTGATTTGGAAGAATTACCGTTTCCGTTTGAAACTACTTTTAGTCAGGGGAGTGTCATGGTTTCTCCATAGAGCCTCGTTGTACTCCTTTTAGCGCAGCAGTTCGCGCAGGTCCGGGGCAACTTAGTCACATGACTCAGTTGGTATTGCTGATTGGCTCAAACACGGTATGTTTGTAAACAGCAAACAGGTCTATACAGGAGACATGACCTGTGCATACAGAGGAGAGGAGAGAGATAGCAGAGAGAGTGAGAAAGACCACGTTGAGAGTGAGTGAGTGAGACCACAGGGGGATAGTGAGAGAGACCATGAGGGAAAGAGAGAGAGAAGACAGGGAGATGGTGAGAGAGACCAGGGGGTAGAGAAAGAGACCACAGGGGGAGGGGAGTGAGAGAGACCATGGAAGAGAGAGAGTGCTGAGTGAGAGAGAGACAAAGAGAAAGTCAGAATGAAAGGTGGAGCGATTGGCAGAAGTAGCTGAAGGCTTCAATGCGGAGGAGAGGCAGGAAGAGTTTTAACATCACTTCATACACGAAAATAGCTGAGGGTTGTTCAACCTTCACACACCACCATGAATCATGACAAGTGAAGGGAGAGAGAGAGGGAGAGAGGGAGAAAGAGAGTGTATGAATGAGAGTTTTAGTTTTCTTATCAGGGTTAGCAGCTGCGCTGACATGACCTTGAGTTCAAGTTCTTTATTTGTCAAATACACAACAATACAGGGGTATTGCAGGTACTAACATTTTTGTAGTCTGTTGGTCGGTCGGTCAAACAAGTGGCCACACGCTCTAGTGGCCACACCCTCTAGTGGCCCCACCCTCTAGTGGCCCCACCCTCTAGTGGCCCCACCCTCTAGTGGCCCCACCCTCTAGCGGCCACACGCTCTAGTGGCCACACCCTCTAGCGGCCACACCCTCTAGTGGCCCCACCCTCTAGTGGCCCCACCCTCTAGTGGCCACACCCTCTAGTGGCCCCACCCTCTAGCGGCCACATGCTCTAGTGGCCACACCCTCTAGCGGCCACACCCTCTAGTGGCCACACCCTCTAGCGGCCCCACCCTCTAGTGGCCCCACGCTCTAGCGGCCACACGCTCTGGTGGCCCCACCCTCTAGCGGCCACACGCTCTAGTGGCCACACCCTCTAGCGGCCACACCCTCTAGTGGCCACACCCTCTAGTGGCCCCACCCTCTAGCGGCCACACGCTCTAGTGGCCACACCCTCTAGCGGCCACACCCTCTAGTGGCCACACCCTCTAGTGGCTCATTTACCAGGCGAGCTGCTGAGGGGAAGAAACTGAGTCTATGGCGGGACTTTAATGTCTTGGGCAGCCGTAGCCGCCTGCCGTGGGGGAGCATCATGAAGAGGCTGTGACCCGGGTGGGCGGGGTCTGCCATGATCTTCCTCGCCCTCCTCAAGGCCCTGGTGGAATGTAGGGACTCGAGGGAGGGAAGGGGGCAGCCGATCACCCTCTCCGCCGAGCGTATCACCCGCTGCAGCTTGGCCTTGTCCCTGACCATGGCTGCAGGGAACCAGGTGATGATGGAGAGGGTGAGGATGGACTGGATGATGGCGGTGTAAAACTGGACCATCATAGTCCTCGGCAGCCTGAACTTCCTCAGCTAATGTAGGAAGAACATCCTCTTCCGGTCCTTTTTGTTGAGAGCGATGGTGTTCAGCTCCCATTTCAGGTCCCGGGAGAGTGTCATGCCGAGGAAGCGGCAGGACTCCATAGAGGCCACCGGGGTGCCTCCCAGAATGATCGGGTGGGGGGGGGCTGCCTTCCGCCTGAAATCCACTACTATCTCCACTGTTTTCTGGGCGTTGAGGTCCAGGTTGTTGCAGCTGCACCAGCTCTGCAGCCTCTCGATCTCCCTCCTGTAGGCAGACTCATCCCGCCTGGATATGAGACCCACCAGGGTGGTATCGTCCGCAAACTTCAGGAGTTTGACCGAGGGGTGCAGAGAGACGCAGCTGTTGGTGTACCCTTTGAGAATAGTAGTGGAGACAGAACGCAGCCCTGTGGGGAGCCAGTACTGATGGACTTGGGATCAGAGATGTTGATTCCCAACTTCACCCGCTGTGACCGGTTAGTCAGGAAGTCCGTAATCCACCTGCAGGTAGAGTCCGGCACCTGCAGCAGGGACATCTGATGCTCCAGGATGTGCGGGAGGATGGTGTTGAAGGCCGAGCTGAAGTCCACCAACAGAATCCTGGCGTAGGTCCCTGCAGTGTCCAGGTGTTCCAGGACGTAATGCAGAGCCATGTTCACAGCATCGTCCGTGGAACGGTTGGCTCTGTATGCAAACTGCAGGGGGTCTAGAAGAGGGTCTGTGGTCGACCACAGGACAAGGCGCTCAAAGACCTTCATGACCACAGACGTCAGGGAGACTGGTCTGTAGTCATTAAGGCCTGTGACCTTGGCCTTCTTGGAGACAGGGATGATGGTCGAGGCTTTAAAACACACTGGGATCCAACACAGCTCCAGTGAGGTGTTAACATTTTTAGTAAACACTGGGGACAGCTGGTCGGCACAGTGCTTCAAGGTGGCAGGTGAAATAGTCAGGACCGGCTGCCTTCTGGGAGTTTTGACTCTTGAACAGGCGGTTCACCTCTCTTTCTGTGAGAGAGAGGGAGGGGGGGAGGAGGCGGGGGAGGGGAAGGGGGGGGGGGTGTGTGGTAGGGGAGACAGGGTTACCACTGGGGACCGGGGGGGGGGGGGGGGTGATTGTGGTCTGGGGGTGTGAGGAAAGGGGGCTGGGGGTTCCTTGTCAAACCTGCAGTAGAACTCATTTAGCTCATTAGCAAGGAGAAGGTTGTCAGACATCTGTGGGGATTTTGGCTTGTAGTTAGTGATGGTTTTGAGGCCTTTCCAGACTGATGAGGAGTTCCCCTCGGAGAACTGCTGCTGCAGTTTCCCAGAGAAGCGCTGTTTCGCCTCATTCACTGCTCTCAAATCTGTACTTGGCCTCCTTAAAACGAGCCTTGTCCCCACTACGTCTGGCCTTCTCCTTCCCAACCCTCAGCTGTCGCAGCTGGGCTGTAAACCAGGGCTTGTCGTTGTTGTAGACTTTCCTGGAGCGGGAGGGGACACACACCTCCTCACAGAAGCTGACAAATGACGTCACAGTCTGTGTACTCGTCCAGGTTGTTGCCAGCCTCTGGCCCCGCCCACTCCAGGAAACCCTGGTTGCAGCCCGCACGCTCCAGCCAAGCGCAGAGTTTCTCCTGTGCGTCACCGGACAACACTTTGAAGCGTCTTACTACAGGTTTGCAGATTTTTTATTTCTGCCTGTAGCAAGGGATCAAATGGATTAAATCATGATCGCTGTTGCCCAGCGCAGCACGGGAGACAGAATGGTAGGCTCGATGAATCGTACAGTAGCAGTGGTCTAACGTATTCGCTCCCCGGGTTGGACATGTAACTTGTTGCCGGTACCTCGGGAGAGCCCGGCTAAGATTAGCCTGGTTAAAGTCACCGAGGGCGATCACCAGACTATCAGGATGTTTCAGTTCAGCTCTTAGAATCTGAAGACAAGCTAATCAACATTAGCGTCTGCGTCAGGTGGAATATACACACACGCGAGGATAATAGAGCTGAACTCACAGGGGGAGTAAAATGGATGGCAGAGTAAAAAATAAAGATTCTAAGTTAGTGGAACAGTGCTGGTCCATCACTGTAACATCCGAGCTCCAGCGAGCGTTTACAAAGAGCAACAATCCCCCGCCTCGAGACTTGTTTACTGCCACAAAGTCACGGTCAGCCCGGTGCATGGAGAATCACTCCAGCTCCACCGCTTCATCTGGGATGAGAGGTGACAGATGGGTCTCTGTGAACGCGAAGTCATTGTTCCGTGCTACGAGCGACCGGAGCTCATCCATTTTATTACAGAGAGTTCACGTTTGCGAGGAAGATACCCGGGAGTGGAGGACGAGATCCTCTCCGGCGAAGGCGAGCCAGTCCTTTTGCCATGCTGATGCCTGACCCACCTCACAGCCTGGGTGAAGACCATGGTTCCCCTCACGAGCACATCCAACAGATCCGTGGAGCGGGTGAGTAGTTGAGGGAAAATGTCAAGTGGGATTGATTTCCCAATGTTCAGCAGTTCTTTAGAGTAAGAAGTTACACAGGACGCTGGAACTAAACAAAACAAACAGAACACAATGCATAGCAACGCCACAGCTGCCATAGACGGCGCCATCTTGGAAGATAGCATGATGGCGAGAGGGCAATAATTCAATAACCGTAGCTCTTTTTCCTACAATGGTTTTAAAATCAAGTCCAGGCTTAAAAGGATTGTTTAAAATGTATGAGGCATTAAACACTGCATTTGTCTAACATGTCTCTGTGAAAACCAAGGCTCCAATCTGTGATGATACCCTCAAGAGACAAACCCTGGTGCTGCTCCAATGACAATGACGAACTGGAAACTGACTTGGTGCATTCCAAACGGTCAAGCTTTCACATTCCAATGAGCTTCCTTTTCATTGTAGCGAATCCAGTCACGAAGCAGAAAATGTGCCCATATCCTGGTGAATCTATCGTGGTTGCTGTTGCTGTCCAACAGAGCCTTGGCTCTCGTTTCTTTTCTTTCTGTTTTGGGACCAAAATGTTAGGTCTTTGTGTGGATTTGTCAGTGTGACATGTCATTTATGCGCTGGGGGGAAATGACACATATACTCCTTGCTGTTTGGAGATTAACAAACCTAAACTAGCTGTTCAGAATTATTGGTAATGTCACAATGGGTGCTTTTTGGACTCATAAATATTGTGGGTGTGGGGTAGCCAGGCACTGAAGGAAATCATTAATAAAAAATTAACCACTAAAAATGGTGTGTTAAAAACAAGGGAAATAACAGGTGCAGGAAAATAAGTTTTTATTTTTTTTATTTTCTTAATTTCTTTGACAAACATGTTCCACAGATTTAAAGAAGTTCTATAAAATAATTGAAAAGATACAGATACAAAAGATAAGGCAGAAGTATATAAATTAATGTGGACTTGCCCGAACAGAAACATAATGTGTTTGATAAGTGAGGCAACACTGGCTCAGGAAGTAGAGCAGTCGTCTGGTAATCAGGAGGTTCCCGGTTCAATTCCCGCTCCTACCGGGCAGCGTGTCGAAGTGTCCTTGAGCAAGACACTTAAACCCTAATTGCTCCTGATGTGTAGGTGTGTGAATGTGTGAGTAAATGTGTAAAATGTGAGGAACAGAAAATTGTAAAGCGCTATATAAATGCACCATTTAACATTTATCCTCTTAAGCCCATATTTTCAGAAAATGTGCTTAAAAGTACATACCCAAGTAAATGGAAGATTGCTCCACTTCTACATGTTCTTGGTATCTAGGCACATCTATGGACCTCAGGGAATGTTTTCCCAGAAATATTGTGTCCGTTACTATGTTTGAGTAAATTGTAATGAACCAAAGGAGAATTTTCTTTTTTCATCTTTGACGGTGAATAACACCATGCTAACATTGACCAGGCGTGAAAAATTCACTCATTCAGCACATTCTTGAGATCAAGTGTACTAAAAATCTAAGCAAATGAATAAAGGGCAGATGATTTACAGGGGGTTTTGTAGATACAGTACTGAATTTTGCCATCCGGACACATGCAATTTGAAATATGAATATAGAATATCAGGCCTATAAATTACCTTATTATGGCCAAGTCATACAGGGGCGTATTTGGCACGGGGGACGTGGCAATGGGTCCCCCCCATTTTTTCAGAATGCAGTTAATGTCCCCCCCCCGTCTGACTACCTGTATGCAAAGAGTAGTAGATGGCCCAGTAGAGCTGAGTCTGACTACCTGTTCTATTATTATGCAAAGAGCAGTAGATGGGGGTCGCATTCTTGCCCTGCAAGGGCCAAGTACCCACTCGCTAAAGTACTTGTCTTTGCATAATAATAGCTCGGGTCGTCAGCCTAGGTGTGTGTTAAAATACGTCAAACATATTGTTTACACTGTCTTTCTTCTATTATAACCCTCCCAAATCATATTCAGAAAGTATCACAGAGACTTCTATTGACCAAGGAATTAGTTATTATTTCGCGGTTTATTCACATAACGTTATATTGTTTACACTGTCTTTCTTCCATTATAACCCTCCCAAATCATATTCAGAAAGTATCACAGAGACTTCTATTGACCAAGGAATTAGTTATTATTTCGCGGTTTATTCACATAACGTTATATTGTTTACACTGTCTTTCTTATATTATAACCCTCCCAAATCATATTCAGAAAGGCACACACAACATATTCCAGTTAACGGTATATTTTTTTAATGATTCGTTATGGCGTAATCAATACTTCCATGCGTATAAATTGCGTTCGCGACCTCCGTGTTTTGGGGGTAGTCATCAGAAACCTCGGATCCGGGATTCGCTCCCATCCGTCGGGCAAGAACTGTGGGTTTTCAGCCTCTCTCTCTGGAGCTTAACGGAGTTTCTGGAGGAGTTTCTGGAGGAGCTTGTCGCGGCTCATGCGCATGCGCACGCTCAACCAATCAGAGAGGGGCTTCGCTCAACCAATCAGAGAGGGGTCTGCAGAAATAGAGTTCAACCAATCAGAGAGGGGTCTGCAGAAATGCGGCTACGGGCCCTAACCCCCCCCCCCCCCCCCCCCCCATCGACGTCACTCGCCACGCCCCCAAATCTGTCCCCGGCACACATTGAGAGAGAGTTACGCCAGTGAAGTCATACATCTATAGATCTGTAGCCAAATCTCCTCCTTCCAATGGCAGAGTTCAATCTGGATTTAGCAAAGACCGTGAATGAAATCTACTGTAAGTAGGGCTGTCTTAAATACTTCGAAGCTTCGTTCGATGGCACAAGCTTCGAACATTTAAAAAAAAATCGAAGTTAAAAAAAAAAAAAAAAAAAAATTATTTTTTTAACTTCAATTTTTTTTTTCTGTTCGAAGCTTGTGCCATCGAAATAACGTGTATCCATTCAACTAGCTGCTGTACTGCTATGGTAGCTAGCCTAGCCGCAATGCTATGGCCGATCACATTCACGTTAGCATGTAAGCTAACAAGAGCTTTACTGTAGGTTTACTCTCTCGCTTTTTGAGAGACATAAACTCTCTGCTCTTGGTGGTACATTGTGTTGATGACTCTGCACCCCCCCTTAACAACTGTTTGTATTGAGCCGTATTGTATTGTACCCATTCTGCAATGTTAAATAACGTTTATCCATTCAACTAGCTGCTGTACTGCTATAGTAGCTAGCCTAGCCGCAATGCTATGGTCGATCCCATTCACGTTAGCATATAAGCTAACAACAACAAGAGCATTGGGTCTCTCGCTTTTTGAGACATAAACTCTCCACTCTTGGTGGTACATTGTGTTGATGACTCTGCACCCCCCCTTAACAACTGTTTGTATTGAGCCGTATTGTATTGTACCCATTCTGCAATGTTAAATAACGTTTATCCATTCAACTAGAGCTATACTGCTATGGTAGCTAGCCTAGCCGCAATGCTATGGTCGATCCCATTCACGTTAGCATGTAAGCTAACAACAACAGGTTTAGTCTCTCGCTTTTCGATTTTCATTTTTTATTTGTATTTTTTACTTCGATTTGTGTGTGTGTGTGTGTGAACAATCCACTTTATTTATAGAGCACATTTAAAAACAACAACGTTTACCAAAGTGCTGTACAAGTCCCACAACATAAGATAAAAAAATAAATAAACAAAATAAAAAAGTTTTTTTTTTTTTTTTTTTTTATCGAAGCTTCGAATTAAAATCGAAGCTCGGCCCCGAAGCTTCGATTGCCAAAAAAAGCTTCGAAGGTCAGCCCTAACTGTAAGTACAGTTACTTTTGTATACTGTCCATAGCTCCGCCCTAATATTTTTTACAGATTGCGACACATTTCTTTTGTAGACTTTCACAGAAAGGTAAAGAAATAATATACATTGTATTTTATGGCAATAACTTTCAGGTTTGTTCGACCTGTGAGATATAATCACGAAAATAACATCAATATTTTCTTTTCCACATCCCCCTCCCCCTCGTATGTATATATTTACTGTTAAGATCCGTTTAACAGTACTGTATATTTGCATATCTTGTATAGGAGGGGTTGGGGGGGACACACGCACTGTACAAGCAAAACTGTACATTGGAATATTGACAACCATACTAGGTAATTTACTGTACATTGGAGGGGGTTGGGGGGGGGGAAACACTGTACAAACAAGCAAAACTGTACATTGGAATATTGACAAAACCATACTAGTTAATTTACTGTACATTGGAGGGGGTTGGGTTAGGACATTTACAGGGGCCAGTTTCGAATTGCAGTCTCCCGTAGGTGTTCTTTGAGAGTGGTTTTGAAAGTGGGTAGTGATTCACATTCCTTTACAGCTTTAGGTAGGGCGTTCCACATTGATATGGCATAATTGCGAAACGTGTTTAGTCCCTTGTTTGAGCCGAATCTGGGTTTAACATGATTTGTGGAGCTCCCTCTGGTGTTGTGATCGTGGTATTCACTGACCTTTGGGAAGTATTTTGACATGTACAGGGGTACCTTGGTCATGTAGTGTATCTTGTAGAATGAATGAATGAATGAATGAATGAATGAATGAATGAATGAATGAATGAATGAATGAATGAATGAATGAATGAATGAAATGAAATGAAATGAAATGAAATGAAATGAAATGAAATGAAATGAAATGAAATGAAATGAAATGAAATGAAATGAAATGAATGAATGAAAACTTTATTTAACAGATTGCAGAATGGGTACAATACAGTACGGCTCAATACATACAATTGTTAAGGGGATGCAGACCTGAGAAAGACGTTTGTCTTGTTTCCATCAGGGTCCCCCATTTTCAATTCATATAGACATATATGACATACATGACATACAGATAGTCAGTACTGCTACATCTATACATTTATGACATACCAGATTTGCAAATACAGTACTGTTTGTGATACAGAAGGAGTCAAGAAAAGGGAGTATATACATTTGACGTAGAAACTGTACATTGGAGGAGGTTGGGTGGGGGGGGTTGGGTACATTGAGATATTGACAACCATACTGGGTAATTTACATTGGAGGTGGTTGGGGGGGGGGGGGGGGCGGGGGGCACACTGTATAAACAAGTAACACTGTACATTGAGGGGGGGGGGGGACCAGGCCCATTGCAAGTTGCTGTACTCCGTTGTCTACTCTAAGCCATCCTAGGTTGTCAAAGTGGGCAGGGGTGAGGTGGGTTCTAGGAGTAAGGTCAAGCAGTAGTCTGACCAGTTTGTTTTGAGATGTTTGTAATTTAGTTTTTAGCGCCTTTGAGGTGCTTTGGTACCATGAGGTGCAAGCATAGTCATAGTACCCTTGAATGAGTGCTCCTGCCAGAGTCTTCAGGGTATTCTTGTTTACCAGAGAGGAGATCCGGTACAAGAATCGAGTTCGTTGGTTGACTTTTTTTTATTACATTGGATGCCATTTTGTCACAGGAAAGATTAGCCTCTAGGATGGAACCCAGGTAGGTAATTTCATCTTTCCTTGTGACAATATTGTCACCCACTGTAACTGAGAAGCCGTCGGTCTTGCTGAGTTTGTTATTTGAACCGAAGAGAATGGACTCCGTTTTGCCCATGTGTAATGATAGTTTGTTATCCGCGAGCCATATGCAGATTTTGCCTAGTTCCGAGCTGAGGGTTTTTTCAACCTGTAACTTGTTCTTGTCAGAGACCAGCAGGGCTGAGTCGTCCGCAAACAGGAACAAGTTGCAGTCACAAGCTGACGACATGTCATTTGCATAGATTAGGTTTTATGAAATCAAAAGCCCTAGGTCTCCTCTTTCTTAGGACTACAACGATTTCATGACGGCATAATTTCCTTGCGTCTAAATCATCCAGTTTCCGATGAGATTTGTATAAGCTCATATTTCGCTAATAACACTTAAACTCATTGGTAAACAAACGTAGTGCTGAAAATATACAGGAAAATATCGCAGCACTTTTCCCTCGTCTGTCGGCTTTAGGCTGTGTTATTCCTGATCAACCAACACATTGTTGGAAAGCTAAAATGGCCGCTGTTTGATTGACACCCTACTCAACCTATTACGTGCTTCCAATCTCGGGTTACAAGACCAAACAACCAATGAGTGTCAGCTTCAGACAAGTGACCACATCAGGTTTCGCCTGGCCCTTAACGGACCAGTCACCTCTGATGGTGAAAATTATTGGCGGTCTTTGTAGCCAATGAAATTCTGGAGCTAATGGTATCTTACACGAGGGATGATTACTACGATAAAGGGAGAGAAGAAGACGAAGAAAGGAGAATAACTCGCTTGTGCGTCGCGCTCCGTGAGAATGTATTGGACCCGATGGCCATTTTGGATAAGCTTACCGAATTATTACCACTACAGACATGAGAAAAACATGTGTAAAACACTCATTTTCCGTGGGATTGTTATCAACTTTGGACCTGTAATAGATAGTAGGCTATACAGAACCGTTGTGTTTTCCAGCTCCAACCTCTCAGTTAGAACTCTTTTGCAGGCATCCGTTTGCAAGTAAACAAAGACGTAAGTAAACAAACCTCTGTAACTCTATTACATTAGCTCTCAAGAGTGATTCTTCCTGTTGTGGAAGAAAGTTCAAAAGGTTTCCTTTCAAAAGAAACCAGACTCATGCATGTGCTATAAGTGGTTCAAGAATAAATCGCTAATTACTTTGGGTATGCAATCGACAGGCGTTTTATGCCAAACTACCCCACTGCTTGCCCGATGAATACAAGGTTTTCCTCATTTCATTCCGTTTAATGAAGTGGGTTTTTTTTATTTTTTATTCAAGGACGATTTGCAGCATATACTGTAGATGTGCTTATTAGTTTTTGCCTTTTATATTGTCATTGATTTCAATACATTTACATTTGAAATGTTTAATGACTGGTAGCTGCGTATGCGGAGCGCTTTGCACACATAACATCAAAGAAAGGGGATTTAAAGACAAAGAGAATATTTGAGTATAAAAATATCTGCGTCCATCTGTGCTTCCGGGCTCATCCCTACTACTCACAGAGGGATCTGTACAACAATAGATTATTGTGACTGATCATTCTAGCAAAGTAGATTATTACATGTACATTCATTATCAACATGTACATTCATTATAAACATGTACATTCATTATTACATGTACATTCATTATAAGCATGTACATTCATTATTACATGTACATTCATTATCAACACACACATTCATTATCAACATGTACATTAATTACACATTCATTATTACATGTACATTCATCATCAATATGTACATTCATTATCAACATGTACATTCAGTATTACATGTACATTCATTATTACATGTACATTCATTATTACATGTACATTCATTATTACATATACATTCATTATCAACATGTACATTCATTATACACATGTACATTCATTATTACATGTACATTCATTATACACATGTACATTCATTATTACATGTACATTACATTCATTATCAACATGTACATTCATTATTACATTGTACATTCATTATCAACATGTACATTCATTATAATAATAATAATAATAATAATAATAATAATAATAATAATAATAATAATAATAATAATAATAATAATAATAATAATAATAACAACAATGCATTTTATTTATAAGGCGCCTTTCAAAACACTCAAGTTCGCTGTACACCAATTTAAAAACAGTTCATTTACTATCACAATCCATTAAAAAATTAAATCAGACATACGCCTGCCTAAACAGGTGGGTTTTGAGGTGGGTTTTAAATGGGATGATGGAGTCAATGTTCCTGATGTCGGGGGGGGAGGGAGTTCCAGAGTACATGTACATCAACATGTACATCCATTATTATGTACATATATAATATACATATATTATTACATGTACAGGACACTTAGGCAGCCTATAATAATAATAATAATAATAATAATAATAATAATAATAATAACCCAATTATTTATTTAGGAATATCATTTATGAATATCTTTTGTGTTCAAAATATCAACACTTTCTGGGTAGCCAGGCTTTTAGGAATATTTGCAGTAATGATGTAATGAAAACCATTGTGAAATAGTGTTCATTGTGTGAACCTTGAAGATTGATTCCAGCTCCTCCCGGCAGCGAGACACTTAACCCCCAACTGCTCCAAATGAGTAGCTTGCATGGTTTCCTCCGCCGTGTGAATGTGTGAGTGAGTGGGTTAATGTGAGGCATAAGTTGTAAAGTGTTTTGGATAAAAGCACTATAGAAATGCAGTCCATTTAGAGAGAGAGAGAGAGAGAGAGGGAGAGGGAGAGAGAGAGAGGAGAGGGAAGGAGATGGATGGAGATATATCTCGGGGTGAAGAGGTCTCTCTTCTACCCACTCATCACTCCAAGGACCATTTCCTTCAAGCTCTGACCCTGTCAGTGTTAAAGCCAGTAAACAACACGCCCACCTTGCCTCCTCCTCACCTACCTACCGCCCATCAGCACCGTCTCCAGATACCACCACTCCCCCCCTCCTCCTCCTTCTCCTCCTCCACATATCAGAATAGTCCTACTGACACAGACAGCCTTCACAGCTCGCAGAGCCTTTTCCAATTTTCCACACCCACTCCCTCAGTGATAGACGAACACTGGAACCTTGAAAGTGAAAAAGGCTGCTGCGGAGAACATGCCTCTGACCCACGGCTGAATAGAGAAAGGCCAGTTAACGTGCGGAGGATTCCAGCACACAGCCTCAAGGGGGACGAGAGCGAAGGCGCAGGACAAGACAACATACACCTATAGGTCCATATAAGCATATACAGTAGTCCTGGTTGGAAGGTCAAATAAATGTCCCCCGTTTGTTCATGGTGTTGTTTTTTTCTTTGATAGAAAGATCACATAATTAATAGGAGAAGGACGTGGCGTGGGTCCCCAATGACTTCCACTAGTTAATAAGTAAGGGATAATCAACAAGTAGGTGTGTTAGGTGTTTAACGCACACCTACATGTTGAGTGTTCCGCTTATACCATGGTCATTTGCCAATATAAAATAAAAGCATTAGCAAATTTTGGTGAAATCTTTGCACTTTGCCATTGATCGTGCTTCGCCGACAGCTGTGCTCTGTAATGTTGCTATTGTTACAGGTTGGGTAGCGTATTCATTCAGAACCGTGATTAATCTTGAGCCAAACTGAGAGTGCATTAAATGTTAACGCACACCTGCCGGCCAATCAGAAAAGAGTATTCACCCAAACTATGGTATAAACACTAATTATTTCTACTTGCAAAACAAAACACTGCTTTGGACCAGTGGCGGCTGCTGAATTTTTTATTTTTTTTTATCCACTTTTTCTCAGATTTTTCTATATTTTCTCCCATCCCAATTTCGTATCATCCAATTCAACCCTCCCCTGTCACGGACGCTGTTTCTTGCCTCCCACAAGCCGGCTGCAATGTGGACTAAGTCATACATAGCACAAGTCCCCTCCGGTACTTGAGGTAACAGCAGTCGCATCTTTTCACCTGCGCAGCTCGATCTCTCAGTGGCGAGGAGTAACGCGTGGGAGGCTCACGCTGCCCCCGACACTTCCTGATTCTACTGCGCAGGCGCACCAACCGACCTGTAGGAGTCGCTGTCCACAACGCCCGATCCCCACCCATCAGTTTCCCACCCTCTAATACTGCCAATTGTATTAGTACGGACGACCAGCCAAACTGAAAACAATGTGGAGCGGTGGATTCGAACATGCGAACCCAGCGTCTCCACATTGGTGGCGAGTGCCTTGCCCACTACACCACCTAGCCGCCCACGGCTGCTGAATTTTTTTTTGGTGAAGCAAAAATTATAGTTTTAAAACATCCCCCACTGTGTGTGTGTCAGTGGTCAGTGGACACAGAAGAAAACATATTAACATTAGGTGACGGCGCACCTGACCAGACACAGATGCAAAAAATTACATATTCGGTGACGGCGCACCTGACCAGACACAGATGCAAAAAATTACATATTCGGTGACGGCGCACCTGACCAGACAAAGATGCAAAGAATTACATATTCGGTGACGGCGCACCTGACCAGACAGATGAAAACATATTAGGCAGGGCTCTACAGTGCGACCAAATTGCTCGCATATGCCCCTAAAAATATTTGTATGCGAACGGTAAAAATCAATTACGCGCACGCTGTGCGAATACAGATTATAGCCTCTCTCGTCTTTTTTTTCCTCCGCTGCGAGATCGTTAAAAAACTACAAGTCCCACATTGCACTCAAGCCAACGGTCCAATCACAGTAGAGTGAAGTGACTGGTTTCATGGGAAATAAAGCAAATGACCAATCGGAAGCTCTCATTTTTCTTGTTTACTTCCTGAAACTCCGCGATCAGGGCTCTCGTTTTCCGAGACACCAATTTATTATAGTCTCTCTTACCAATAGCAATAGATTTTAGAACACCTAGATTTATCGATAGCAATAGTAATATAACGTTAATGCAACAAAACGAATGCCTTGCTTTGTTAATCATAACGTTGATGCAGTAGCGTATGTCGGTGTGTTGGCTGTAACGGACATGACAATAACATAACGTGTACACATTAAAATTGCGATAATCTATTCTAACATTTTCAAATCGATGCAGTTGAATTTCCCCCTTAGGATCGATGCATTGTTACACCCCTACACCAAAGTCACTGGCCCACTGTGTATCTGTGTGTATAATAACTTGGCTAGCGTTATCAACAGCAGAGGTGGGCAATGGATCCAGCTGCAGCGCCGGAGCGCAAGCGATGTGATGTAATTGGCAGACTCGACTGTCAATCAATGGTCTACCTGACACGCAAACTCAAACAATGTTTCTGTACTGGAGGTTTGATTGATTGATTGAAAACTTTATTAACAGATTGCAGAATGGGTACAATACAGTACAGCTCAATACACACAATTGTTAAGGGGATGCAGACCAGAGAAAGACGTTCGTCTTGTTTACATCAGGGTCCCCCATTTCAATTAATCAGGAAAGTGTACAGTAGGAAAGTGTACAGTATTTCAATAGGCAACCCTGAAAGGATTATTTTTCTAGAAGAGCAACACAGCCAAAACATAAGCATTGTATGCATAAAAGGGGCTAAAGTTAAGTGACTGAACCTTTTGTAGCAGTAGTTTGATTTGATAGTTTATTTGATAGGGACAGCACATGTTAATGAACATCAAGTACAAAATACAAAATGTAAACATGCAGGGTTGTAGCAAGAGCTAATTTACACACATGCACGCACAGTACAAATATATTTATTTTTGAAAAAAAAAAAAAACTCTGTTACTTGAAATATTTTCACTGTGCTCCTAAATATTTTTGGGTGCTCCTAAATTTCTTTGTGTGCTCCTAAATTTTTTCATTTAGGAGCACCTGTGCCCCTAGTGAAAAAGGTTAGCGTAGAGCCCTGTTAGGTGACGCGTGACGGCACACCTACCCAGACACAGATGAAAACATATTAGGTGACAGCGCACCTGACCAGATGAAAACATATTAGGTGACAGCGCACCTGACCAGATGAAAACATATTAGGTGAAGGTGACAAGAAAAAGGAAAGATGAAATTACCTACCTGGGTTCCATCCCAGAGGCAAATCTTTCCTGTGACAAAATGGCATCCAATGTAAGTCAACCAACGAACTCGATTCCTGTACCGGATCTCCTCTCTGGTAAACAAGAATACCTTGAAGACTCTAACAGGAGCACTCATTCAAGGGTACTACGACTACGGGCGGTCAGGTGGTGTAGCGGAGATTGCGTTCGTCACCAATGCAAGAGGCTGCGCTCTCGACTCCCGGAGTCAGCATTGCTTGGGGCTTGGGCTGATCGCTATACTAACCCGTTTGGCTGGGTTAGGGGGAGGGCAAGTCATGGGTGGGAATCTGGCGTTGTGGACAGCGACGCCTACAGGTCAGGTCTGGGCGCTTGCTCAGCGGAGGCAGGACTTGATGAAGGCAGCGTGACCACCCACGTGTTACACTTCCACAGTCCTTGCTGCCAGGTGAAAAAAGAGTCACTGGCTGTCGCCGCACGTGTCGGAGGAAGCGTGCGGATGACTTCAGGGTTCCCTTGTACCGACCAGTAGGAGAACATGCGAACAACAACCAGGTAGGGGAGGGGGGGAATTGGCACAATGACTAAATTGGGACGGGGAGAAAAACAGAGAAAAATCGGGTAAAAGGGTACTACGACTATGCTTGCACCTCATGGTACCAAAGCACCTCAAAGGCACTAAAAACAAGATTACAAACATCACAAACAAGATTACAAACATCACAAAACAAACTGGTCAGACTACTACTTGACCTTACTCCTAAAACCCACCTCACCCTTGCCCATTTTGACAACCTAGGATGGCTTAGAGTAGACGACAGAGTACAGCAACTTGCAATGGGCCTGGTCTACAAGATACACTACACCAATAAGATACCCATGTGCATACTTCCCAAAGGTCAGTGAATACCACGACCACAACACCAGAGGGAGTTCCACAAATCATGTTCAACCCAGATTTGGCTCAAACAAGGGACTAAACACATTTCGCAATTATGCCACAACAATGTGGAACGCCCTACCCACAGCCGTAAAATAGTCTGGGATGGTGACCCGTAGCACACAGTGGGGGTGTGTGTTTAGCCAATAATAATAATTTTCTCTTCAAAAGTCATAATTGCATGCTTGAGCAGCACTGGTCTCCTCCGTATACTGGATGCTTGCAGACTGCAGAGGGGAATTCCTCGCGTCACGCACTCGCATAATGCCCATATGTGCTGTTTCCATGGAAAAAGTAGTAAAAATAAACATAATGACTAAAAGTGTGCACAATCGTTGCGGACCAAAACCGATGGCGACTAACCTGAGCCGCGCCATCTTACCATCTTAAGTGTTTCAAACAGGTATCCCCATTCAATCCTGTCAAATGCCTTTTCGGCGTCTAATGACAGAACTGCGTGGTCTTTTTCGTTTTTCTTAGTATGTAGAACATTTAGTAGTCTCCTAATGTTATGAAATCCCTGTCTTCCCAATACAAATCCGTTCTGGTCATTTTTAATCAGATGTGGAATCGATTTCTCTATGCGTCTAGCTAGTGCTTTACATAAAATGTTTGTATCACAAGACATGAGGGACACATGACGATATGAAGTTGTGTCTGAGGGTGGCCTTCCCGGCTTCTTCAGTACCGAAATCATTGCCGATCTTAACACTTTGATTGCCCAAGCTTAATTCCTTTTTACCTCCTTGAATGCCCAGGGCCACTTCAATGTTAACGTTAATATCGCCTAATCTATGTTTTAAATTATGGCTATGTGTCTAATCTGCCCGTCGCTTATCAAAGACTCATTTTTGTCGTAGCAGATTGTTTTTTTATCGCTTCATTTCCGTTTTCTAGCATTTTCATGTGACGTCACAGTATTGAGAATCATACCGGCGGGATCTCGAAATATCCTGGTATACCGTAATACAGTCATACCGCCCAAGCCTATTGGCTTCCTTCATTTCCATATCTTGTTGCTGTGCCAACCTGTCAGCTCTTGCCATAAGTTCCTCCTCCTTACATTCCAGAGTAACCTTAAGTGAGCCAAGAGATGATCCGGTGGTGCTTGACCTTGACCTCTGTGAAACTCTGTCACCTGGTTTTACAACATTTGATTCACTCTGAACGGAAGCAGCAGAAATCCAATTTTTAACTGTAGCCTTGTACTCCAGAAGAGACTCCACTTTGCGGTCATACCAGTCATCTTGATCACTTTGCATCTCCTCTGTGGTCAGTAATTCACACAGCAAGTCATTGCATGTACCCAGGTCACTGCACAATTGTGGAAGTTCATTTTCCAGTTTGGATCTCACCAATTCAACATTGCACACATTTTGCATTAATTGTGTTATTTCATTTTGGTTATTAAACCCAATCTTGCACTTCTGGAAGCCTTTAAACATTTGAGCTTTTCTTCTTTACTTTCCAACTCTCCCTCTTCATGCTCAGCTCCACCCTCTTCCTTCGATTGTTCAGAAACAATTTTTCTCAATTGATCAGGCATTTTTTCCATTCACAAAAACACCAACACAACGTTTCAGTTTTATTTGCAGCGGTCAAAAAACCGTGTCGCTACATACCAAACATTTTTAGAACACTGGCTGTGTGACGGCCAGCCCATTTTAAACACCTGATGCCCGTTTCCCCAAATTAGCCACATGCATCCCAATTGGCAACAATACATGATCACAAAACCCATTATTTATATAAGTCATGACTTCATTCATACCAATAATAATAATAATTATTTCAAAATCATACATTTGGCTCTAACAACCAATAAGGGCTTTAAAAATAAATAAATACCAGTGTTTGTTGTTTTTCAGATTCAGATTCAGAATTTTTATTTGCCACATGGAAGCAATACAATCATACAGTTTTCATACAAAATCATAAATAGAGTTCTACCATGGGCAAAAGGAGCAGGAAGAAGAATAAATCTTATGGTTACCTGCCCCCTAGTCTTAAACTAAACAAGTATCAGTATCAGTTTCATTTTTCATTTCAAACCATACAACCTATACAATACAAAACAACCACAAAACAACACTACAACCACCACAAAACAATAGACAACAGCAACAACAGACACCACCCATGGTCTGATAAGTGGGATGGAAGAAGCCAATCCTGTGAACTTCCATTCCCCACACCCCGGCCATCACCCGCTACACACACAACATGTAACACAGCTCCGCTTCCCACATTCCCCCGACATCTCAACAAGACACACATGAGTCTGACCAGTCAATGCATATTTTATATACATACTCCTTTTAATGCCAAACATCATGTTCACCCTCCTCCTTATACCTTTCCAATATTCCTTTTTTTAACTTTCTTTTAAACTGGTATATGTTTTTACTCAGTTTAACGTCCTCGTCCAATCCATTCCATAATTTTACTCCACAAACAGATATACACATAGATTTTAGAGTGGTTCTTACACCCGGTTGCTGTAGTTTCTGTTTCCCTCTAAGATTATAATTCTTGGTTCCTACCCTCTCAGTGAACCGATATTGGATGGGAGTTGGAAGAGAGTTATGTGAAGCTTTGAACATGATTTCGGCAGTTTTAATTTTGATCAAGTCCCATAATTTAAAAGCTGATGCTTGTAAAAACAATGGTGTAGAGTGTTGGTTGTACTTAGCACTGTACACAATCCTTATGGCCTTTTTTTGCAGAATATAAAGAGGTGATATATTGGAACGATAAGTATTTCCCCATACTTCCAGACAATAATTTAAATATGGGACTACAAGTGCATGGTAGAGGATGAGAAGTGACCTTTGGTTGACAAAATTCTTGGCTCGATACATAATCCCCACACTTTTGGCCATCTTGGATTTTACATGACTGATGTGAGGTTTCCAGCATATCCTGTCATCTATGATTACACCCAGGAATGTGGTTTGCTTTACTCTTTCAATACATACATTGTCTATCATAACTTTCACTGTTAAATCACTATTTCGCTTTCCAAATAACATTAATTTAGTTTTACTCAAATTCAACGACAATTTATTCTCATCAAACCATTTTTTTTAACTTTATCAACTCCTGTGTGATCACCTGTAAAAGATCCTGCAAATTTTGCCCCGAACAAATTATATTAGTGTCATCTGCAAAAAGGATGAATTTCATGATTGATGATACTCTACATATGTCATTAATGTATAATAAAAACAGTATCGGACCCAAAATTGACCCTTGCGGTACTCCGCAGACTATGTTCACTATGTTGTGCCTTTATGTAAGAGAAGGCCAACCCACCCTATATTCATGTTGCAATCGCAAATAGGTTTTTCTGAGAAAAAGAAAGAGACACCCATGCATCTTTCTCATTCCCTCTTACCTCCTTGAGTGACAGATCAGAATACAGCAAGACTTGACACAGAGCTCAACACTCATGCATGACTCTATTTTAAGTGGTTGCCATGCCAGCCTACTAGCAGCCATTCGTCTACACAGTATGACACACACTCAGAGCTCTGCCTCCATGCATAATTCAACACCTTTAAATGAACGAGAGGCCAAAGCTGTTAGCGTTTGGGGGGGGGGGGGGGGCATTGAACGGTACAGCTGGGAAATAAAAATGCAGAGACAGAAGCAAAGCGAGTTCCAGAGAAAACGATCGTCCTCTCCATTAGCCATTGTTGAGGAAAAAATGGAAAGAGGAGATAATAGGGGGAGGAGAGCAGAGGGGGGAGAGAAGAGAATAGGGGAGGAGAGAAGGCGGGGGGGAGAGAATTGTGGGAGGAGAGAAGATGGGGGAGAGAAGAGGGGGAGAGAAGATAGGAGGAGAGAAGAGGGGGGAGAGAAGAGGCGAGGAGAGAAGAGGGGGGAGAGAAGAGGGGAGGAGAGAAGAGGGGGAGAGAAGAGGGAGAGGAGAGAAGAGGGGGAGAGAAGAGGAAGGAGAGGGGAGGGGAGGAGAGAAGAGGGGAAGAGAGAAGAGGGGAAGAGAGAAGAGGGGAAGAGAGAAGAGGGGAGGAGAGAAGAGGGGAAGAGAGAAAGAGAGAAAAGGGGAGGGGAGGAGAGGGAGGGAAATCAGGTCAAACCTCCCACCATCTCCGTCGTGCCGCGGCCTCGTTAGCAATTCTAATAGAATGCTGTTAATGACGACAACGCTAATCACGTTATGATTACAGAATGACAGGAGAATGAGCTGTCACTCAACAAATACACACACAAAGGAAAACACACACATGAAAACACACCCATACAAAGGGAAATACACATACATACATCACAATCTGATCTAACATTACAAGCTCCATCCCGTGGCAATTAGCATCACTGTCACTGCGTTGCAATGGAGAGATTCCCTGCTGCAGTGCTCCAGCGTGCTCAGGCTCATGTGGACACGCTTGGTTATCTGTTCTACATACCTCTTGCACACTTCTCTCCCGAGTTTCTTCCAGTATTGCATACACAAGGATAATTCCATCACCTATAATTGGATTATTTTACAGTGTGAGGTCACAAAAACTATGGCGGGTTTTACTTTCCCATCAGCAGTCATTTTGTACAGTAGGTGTCAAGGGATGAGAGGAGGAATAGAAAGAAGGAATGCGATGAGAGGAGGAATAGAAAGGAGGAATGAGAGGAGAGGAGGAATAGAGAGGATGAATGAGAAGAGAGGAGGAATAGAGAGGAGAAATTAAGCGGCTGGGTGGCGTAGCAGAGATTGCGCTCGTCACCAATGCAAGAGACTCCGGTCTCGACTCCCCGAGTCAGCATTGCCTCCGGCTTGGACCAGTCGTCATACTATCTCAATTGGCAGAGGTAGCGGGTGGAAAGTCGATGGGTGGGGATTGGACGTTGTGGACAGCAACTCCTACAGGTCGGTTGGGTGACGCCTGTACAGCAGAGACAGGAATTATTGGGGGCAACGCGAGCCTCCCACGCGTTACTCCTCGCCACTGAGAGTCCGCGCTGTCTGGTGAAAAGATGAGCATGAGAATTGGCAATATGAAATCGGGATGGGAGAAAAAAATTGAAAAAGTGGATAAAAAAAAGGAGAAATTAAAGGAGAGGTGGGATGAGATGAGGAATGAAAGGAGAGGAGGAATGAAAGGAGAGGAGGAATAGAAAGGAGGAATGAGATGAGTGGAGGAATGAGAGGAGGAGGAATAGAGAATAACTCCCTCAGTCTCTCCTGAAGCTGAACACCAGAGAGACTAGAATCTAGTGATGACATCGATCATTAAGAGACAAATCCTGGAACTGCTCTATAGCCATGTAAGCCCTACATTTAAATTAAATTAAATTGAAACCTTTACTAAAATAAAAACTCAGAAAATTAAACTCATAACTTCGATCATTCCAAATCTGAAACGTTTATTGACGGGCTTAAAATACCAAAATTGTCCAAGGAGGAGGCAGAGAATTGGGGAGACGAAAAAACTGCAAAGGGGTAATGCGCCAGGCTGGGATCGGATTCCACCTGAATTAAACTTAGCACTCGTTGTAATACATGTAATTGACAACAGTAAGGACAATATAACTCCGGCCACGGTTCTGTCTTTAGATGCCATGAAGGCAATCGATCATATCGTTGGACGGTACTGGAGGCTATGGGACTTGGAAATGGATTTATACATATGATAAAGTGCTCTATGCCTCACCGTCAGCAATGATAATGACAGGCAAAATATGCTCCACACTCTTCCCGGTCACTAGGTCTTCTAGGCAGGGTTGTCCTCTGAGCCCCGGACTATTCGCGCTTTCCCTCGAACCATTAGCCCAATTTATTAGGCAAACAGAAGAAATCGCCCGTATAATAATCAATGATACACCACACAAAATTGCTCTTTATGCGGATGACTTACAAATTTTTAAGAAAGACCCCTCTTAGTCCGGGAGCCATGGGGTTGAACCTTGTTTTGTCTGTTGCAAATATTTTTTTTGCCGTTTCTTGGAGCTTGGGGGTACCTCTTCAAAATACAAGAGAGTGCTCGCCTGCTCGGTGACTTCCGGTTTGAGAACGAGATGTAAGCGGTCACGTTGGTCACAGCTCCGCTCCCGTTCACGTTAATTTCGCTTCAAAACCCACTTTGTACAACACTAATGTGTTTAAACCTCAACGTATATATTAACTAAGACCTTCTACTAACTATATCAACAGAAAGAATCAACATGGGATCAAAGAAAGAACCTGGAAAGAGACGCGGAGCAGACAATCTAACGGGAGACCAGGCGGTGACGCGCTCCGTGAAGGATAGGGCAGTGGAGATTGAGAATAAAACAACAGACAATACCATCGTTTCCACCGCTCCTGCAACCTCATCCGAGACAGACATGGAGAATACACCACCCGATTTCGAGTCTCTGACTAATCTGATAAAGGACTTGACCGACAAGGTGGATAAAGCTGATGCTAATGCTAGCGCTAATGCTAACGCTTTCAAGTTATATATCGAGGCTAAATTCGAAGATTTTAAAACAGCGGCTGCAATACAAACCGAGCGTATTACTGCAGTTGAAAACACCGTGGGCAAATATACACTGAAAGTCGATGAGGGCAATAAGGCTCTTCATGACGAAATCGCGGAACTAGCGGTGGAGATGCAACAGGATGACAAGGAGCTTTTGCAGAAGATACATGACAACGAGAAAACAACGGATAGGTTGCTCGATTTCGAACGTTACTCTCGTAGATTTAATATCCGTATAGTGGGATTGGATGAATCAGTCAAATGCACAGACGACTCGTTTCCGTCAGTGTTAGCTGAAATTCTAGGTACAGAGACCCTCCCTACAATACCGACAGTGGACCATTGTAACAGAATCGGCACCCGAGACTACAGCGGCAACAAAGTGAGGGTGATCATTGCTACCCTGCGTAAAACTGAAATAAGAGACACGATCATCAGGGATGCACGTAAGCAATGGGGAAAACTGAAATACAAAGGTAAACAAGTGTCGTTCTACAAAGATATGTGCAGGGAGGCTATAAACCTACGAGCCCGTTACAAGGATGTGATGCAGCAGCTCTATGAGAAAAATCTCCATCCTATCCTACGTTATCCAGCGATTCTTTCCATTGTGGGGGAAATGGAAAAAGGATCGGGCTACGTTCGCCTGAAGCGGCCGAAAAGTACATGAAGGAAACACATCGTGGATGACAAGTTTATTCATATTTTTTTTTATTTTTATTATCTATGTTGGATAACTTTGCTATGGCTCGGACATCAAAAACGGCATCAAACAAGCTTTTTGACATTGAGGTACAAATATTTTAATACGAAATGCTAGACACTATATTTATAGATTTATGGTTTTGTGCAGGTAATGATCCGACGTCGACATTTTGGAACATTCTGGTACATTCTGGATTATTTTTCGATCGCTCTGTGTCATATTGGAATATACTGGAATACACTGGAATGACATAACTCTATGGCAGGAAGAATACCCTGGAACATAACATCAGTTTTATACAAGTCATGATCGGTGGCTAACTTTCTGGAATACACTGGACTTTTACAATGAAGGCCTGGGAACAATAACATTCGGTATGTACCTGCACATGAACCAGATATGGAAGATCAATAAACCTTCGAATCATAACGGTTTAATGCCCACCCTTGTCGGGGGACGTACTGCATACAAGGATTTAAAAACCTCATTTTCATCTAAAGGTGTAAACTTGGCAAAGTTATTTAAAAATGTTAAGAAATTGTTCCCTAACTTTAGGGATTTCTATAATTTCTAGGATTTCTTTCTTTTTCTCTGTTTTCTGGAAGGTTCCAACCTATACATGTTAGTAGAAGGTTCAAATGAGTATACTAATTGAGGCATATTTTTCATTTTATTTTTTATTACATTAACGGGAGAGTGGCTAGGCCACGAGTGACATTCTATTAAATTAGAATTAAAGTTTTAGATCCTATGGCAATTGGCATAGGAAAGTTAAGGATAAATGACTCACTCTGGGCTAACCGGTGGTGTAAGGGAGGGAGTTGTACGCGAAGGTGGTGTCAAAGGAACACAGCCTTGTACGGCTCTTTGAGGGAGGGGGGTTTAGGGGATTATTTGTATATATGTATTAGGGATGTCCGATATTATCGGCCGACCGATATTATCGGCCGATATCGGCAGTAAAATGTGATATCGGAAAATATCGGTATCGGTTTAAAAACAAAAAAAAACAATAACAATATTTGTTATATATATATCCAGTGAAATTATTAGTTACCTGAAATTATTCCGTTTTTTGGACGGGGAAACCCTGCATATATCGGTATCGGTTGATATCGGTTGATATCGGTATCGGAAATTAAGAGTTGGACAATATCGGAATATCGGTATCGGTAAAAAAGCCAATATCGAGCATCCCTAATATGTATGTTTTTAAGATCGGCTCTCAACGGGACCGCAATAATTGGATATATATCCATTGTGAATTCGTACTCCAGACGCATTGCTACCAAGCACACAAGAACATGTATAGATTATGGCTAGTTTAAATATAATGATCTGGAATACTGGGGGAATAAATAAACAACATAAACGCAAAAGTGTGCTCACACTGATGAAAAACAAACAGGTTGATGTGGCTCTTCTAAGCGAAACGCACCTTTTAGTGGAAGACAAAGCAACGGTAGCGGACAACATATATCATAACATTAGTCACTCTTCCTTTGGAACGAGATCCCGTGGAGTTGCTATAGTCGCGAAACGGAAGTTGAATATTGAATTGCAGGAAGTATGGTCTGATACAGATGGTCGGATAACCATAGCTAAAATTGTATACAGGAACAGGAAAATAGCGTTGGTAGCGGCATATGCCCCAAATCTTTACGAGGCTAATTTCTACGCTACACTTACCAGAACAATGTTAAACTTTCCTGAATACTCATTTAAA
This sequence comes from Notolepis coatsorum, assembly GCF_963971535.1. Classification (NCBI taxonomy): domain Eukaryota; kingdom Metazoa; phylum Chordata; class Actinopteri; order Aulopiformes; family Paralepididae; genus Notolepis; species Notolepis coatsorum. The sequence goes on from NC_140167.1 coordinate 118,805,238, forward strand.
ATTGGCGCGGATTTTAATGCCATTTGGGATCCCGGGATGGATAAATCTTATCCCACCTTTTCCAATGATCAGAAAAATTCATCTAATGCATTAAAGGATTGGTCTAAGAATATAGGTGTAAATGACCTATGGCGATCAATCAATCCTACGACCCCGAAAGTACTCTCGTCGATCTGCAAGACACAACACATTTTCCAGAATAGATTATGTTTTTGCATCCCCTAGACTATTTGATAACTATGACGTGGAAATGATACCCAATGCATCAGATCACTGTTATTTACTCTTAAAAGGATCATTTGGTATACTGTCATCCCGAGCCCCAAGATGACGATTTAACTCGATATTGCTGAAAAACAAGGAATTCATTACACAATTCAAAGAAGCTCTTGCTGTATTCCTGCTGGAGAATGCGCAATCGGTACAGGACCCCAGAATATTATGGATGTCGGTAAAGGGATTTATCAAGGATTTTACCGGGGTCTTTTCCTCCAAAATACGCAAGAATCGTTGTTCAAAACTGGCAGAGCTGGAAACGCTTTACTCTACGTTATTTTCATCTTTACAATACAACTACTCGGTTCGATTGGAATCTCAAATTACTGTGTTAAAAAAAGAGATTAATGCCATTTTAAAACAACAATCTGAAGTTCAAATACGTAGCACAAGACAACAGTATTACTTTCATGGTTCTAAACCAAGTCACCTACTAGCTATGCAGATACGAGCCAACGCAAAATTTGCAGATATCCCTACTATTAAGGCACAGCAAGGACTTGTTACAGACCATAAAAAAATCAACGAGACATTAAAAAAGTTTTACTCCAACTTGTACAAATCAGAAATGGCCTTCGATCAAAACAAAATGGACATATATCTTAATCAAATTAACCTTCCTAAACTATCAGAGGATGACGCTAAACAGTTAGAAACACCCATCACACTAGATCATAGGTGTCAAACTCACGGCCCGCGGGCCAAATCCGGCCCGCCACGTCATTTGATGTGGCCCCCCAAGAGCTCAGAAAAAAAAAAAAAAAAAAAAACGTTTTATTTTTTTTTACATTAATATTGGGCTAAAAAATAGCAGTGTTAAAATAATTGTGGGTTAATGCGTTAATAAAGCTTTAACTTTGACAGCCTTAGTTATTACACATTCTTACACATACATGTATGTTGAACATCTGAGGTAACAAAGGAAAAAAGCCAAAAGCACTTACTCCTCAGACATTCTTTGACAATTTTACAGCCCAAAATACAAAAAAGATCCAGTCGGAATAGGTAACAAAGGGTTGAAGAAATATTGTCTGAACTGTCAGATGCAAACTGGCTGTGTGACATAACCGAGCATCTCGCTCAATTGAATAAGAAGCTGTAGGGACGCAAACAAGTCCCACCCAAAACTTGACCAATATAGTTGTGAACTGAGACAACCCTTATTTTGTTATTTTAGAGTACAGTTACAGTTGTGTGTTCATGCAGACACATAATAGCAATTTCATTACGAATTGAAAATGGGGGACCCTGATGTAAACAAGTCAAAAGTCTTTCTCTGGTCTGCATCCCCTTAACAATTGTGTGTGTTGAGCTGTACTGTACTGTACCCATTCTGCAATCTGTTAATTAAAGTTAATTAAACTATCTTCCATTAGTTGGATGTATGGCCTCTGCAAGGTTGTGTGCAGCCATTTGTTTTTGTAACATCTGCTACATCTGTCCCACGTGTTCTTTGCAGCTCACAGTTGTTAGTTCTGCCCCTCTTGACTGTGACAAAAAGGTTTTGAACAAACTTAATGTCATAGCTTGTATTTGATGATATTCTTCTTTGTTATTTACTTGAATGGTTTGATCATTGATTGGTGGAGTAATATGGGGTTCTGATAAACTAAAATTATTTGTTAAAATAACATAAGCTAACATATTTTTACATTTATGCAAATGAATATGCAATATGTATAACTTGAATAAGTAATAAATACAGAAACACCATGTTTAACAATATGTAAATGTGTAGCTACATTTATTTTACATTAACATTTATACGGTCTTTGGCCCTTTGAGGGCAACCATAATGCTGATGTGGCCCTCTGTGAAAATGAGTTTGACACCCCTGATGAACTTAGGGAGGCCATATCTGAAATGCAAAGTGGTAAGGCTCCTGGAAGGGACGGTATCCCACCAGAAATGTACCTCTCATGCTGGGATGTAATAGGACCCCTATTACTTAATATGATTTTATACTCAATTAAGGAGGGGAATTTCCATAAGATCGACAATATTGCACTCATAACAGTCCTCCTTAAAAAAGACAAAGACCCCACCGATTGCGGTAGTTATAGACCCTTGAGCCTCCTCGGAACAGATATCAAGCTGTATTCCAAGGTATTAGCCATCAGACTTCAAAAGCATATGACGTCTTTAGTTCATCCTGATCAGACTGGCTTCATAAGAGGCCGCTTGATCACGGATAATATAAGACGGTTATTACACATGCCAGCAAGGATGACACCCCACCTATAGCGATGTTGTCCCTGGATGCGATGAAAGCCTTTGATAGGTTGGAATGGTCTTATTTATGGGCAGTACTAGAAAGGATGGGATTAGGAAAAGGATTCATTGATATGATTAAAGTATTATACAAAGACCCATCGGCCATGATTACAACAGGTATAATCACCTCCGAAATCTTTCCGGTATCGCGCTCTTCCAGACAGGGTTGCTCTCTTAGTCCCGGACTATTCGCTTTATCATTAGAGCCTTTAGCACAATATATAAGACAATCCCAATCCATAGAACCAATCGAAATTAAGTGCACACAACATATATATACACACATATTAGTTTATATGCGGACGACGTAATATTGTTCATGCAAAACCCTAACACTTCAATGCCTCATCTTCTCAAATTGATTGCAGTGGCGGCTCTGCCACTAGGGGCGCAAGGGCGCCGCCCCCCCTTCAGGCCCTGCCTGGTTATATGAGAGTAGAACAAGAAAAAGTATCTTTTTGTTTTTTGTTTTATAGCCCTATAAATAATATAAACATGTTTAAAATGAATAATATTTACTCATTTTAAGTATGTTTGTATTTCCAATGCACAATATAACGTTATTATCTCAAATAAAAAAACACGCGTTTTCCAGAGCAGGAAGTGACATCACGTTTTTTTAATTTTTTTAATTTTTTCGTATTTCTCGGCCCGGGCTAGACGCGATAGCGCTCTGAGTGCGCGTCACAGTTTGATCGCTGTATCCGTCACAGCCAATCAGTGCATAACGCGTTGTGCGTTGAAATATGACTATTATGTTGGAATCCGGGCGCGATTTTAAGCGGTCTAGCCAGTAGCATCAAGAATGTCTGTAGCCGCATTTCGCGGAGACGCTCTCTGATTGGCCGACGCCAGTATTTTTTTCCGTAGCAGAATTTCACAGAGACGATCTCTGATTGGCCGAATCCAATTTCTAATGTTCCAATTCTAGCTTATTCCAATTCTAGCTTATTCCTAGGTTGGTGATGCAGGCAGCTGTTTGTCTTAGAGCGTGCCGTGCCCGTGACTGCAAGTTCTTTAGACTGTTAAGCTTAGGCACTCTTTCAAAGTTGGTTAAGGTTAGAGTTTGTCTTAGAGCAGGGCGATAGAACGCCAGGTAGTTTGCAGTCTGTTCGAGCGGAAATGGACAAAGGAATGAAGTACTTGTGTTGTGTGGTGCTTCTGCTAACAAGCTAACACTTGGCTAACAAGCTATATGGCGGATGCAGTCTGGACACAGTGGACAGTGGTCTGGAATTAAACATCAACAGTGGATTATACACTTTATCAAGGCAAGCCCTGGACGTGTCAACTAAACAGTGAGTCTCTCGCTCTCTCGCTCTCTCTCTCTCTCTCTCTCTCTCTCTCTGTGGTTAACGTTAACGTTTGTAAATAGTTTTTTTTTAGGAGCAGTACTGTTAGGCTACTGCTGGCCATTCATGAAGCGAGACATTGCTGATTGTTTATTTATTTTATAACACAAGACTATGACTACCAACTGCCTAGCCAGCCGTGTATCAATCTTGGATGCAATAATAACGTTACCACACTGACTGTGTCGATGGCTCATTGATTTAACTACTGCAGCTCTCTCGGATTGAAAATACGTGGATTATGGCTTGTTCAATATCGTCTATGTTTGAATGAATGAATGAATGAAAACTTTATTAACAGATTGCAGAATGGGTACAATACAGTACGGCTCAATACACACAATTGTTAAGGGGATGCAGACCAGAGAAAGACGTTTGTCTTGTTTACATCAGGGTCCCAGATTTTCGATTCATATCGATAGTTTAATAGCTAGCCTTGGCTCGTTTAACAATATGCAAAATATGTGTACAGCCCTGTACTCATACTGAAGTTATTCTTGGTATATAATAGGTCTGATTGTGTAACGAATCGATTCCACGTCGCGCTGTGTGTGAGAGAGAGAAGGAGAGAGGGAGAGATCTGCCTGTGTTTGGAGACGGGCGAGTTTTGTTTCTAACTTTTCTATTTATATATTGTGTTTCAAGTTGTGAATTAGAGTCTAGACTATACTTTATTTGACTGGTTGTGTGTTGTTGTAGTAACAGCTGAGCGACTCGTTCATAAGAGCCGATTCATTGCCGTGAGCGTGAGTCGCTCACGTCTTGCCATGAGTCTGTTGCGTGGTACTACTATACATGTTTGCAAAATGTTTGGTATAGCGCCCCTAGTGGCGAAGCACCCACCGGCCGCCACTGGTTGATTGATGACTTTGGCTATCGGGATTTAGGATAAATTGGCCAAAGTCGGCCTTCCTTCCACTTAATGCCCCTGCAAAGAATATACTCCTTCCAGAAAAAATACCAATGGTTAAACACTTCAGATGTTTAGGAGTTGAGGTATTCCCTACTATAAGCCAAACGGTGAAGTACAATTACATAAAATTCCAAGATAAGATCAAATACGACTTTGACAGGTGGTCCAAACTTAAAAACTCAGTACAGGCACGAGTATCAATAGTTAAGATGGATGTTTACCTAGAATCAACTTCATTAGCTCAATGTTACCGTTACCTCCTCCTGATGGTTACTGGAAAAAATTACACTCCACCGCATATACATTTATTTGGAATAACAAACCTCCACGAATAAAAAGATCCACTGCACAGAGAAACAAAGCCGACTGAGGTATGGCATTTCCAGACTTTTACCACTATTTTAAAGCGTACTCTTTAAGACCACTGACAACCTGGTTTGATTCCCAAGCATCTGTATCCTGGAGAAACTTAGAAGAAAATATAGTAGCACCACATAGACTGCAGGACATAGTATACACCATATTATCAATTAAGCAATGCGAATTGAAATTTGGCCTCCTTATTACACATGTGATCCGGATATGGCGTGAAACACAAAAGAAATATTCTAACCAACATAAATGGCATAGTCATACTCTCCTATTCAATAACAATGCACTCCTTATTGGAAAACGACCTATAAGATACCCCAAATGGGAAAAGCAGGGCATACTAATACTGTGGTGTTCCACAAGGAAGCATACTAGGACCACTACTGTTCCTAATTTATGCAAATGACATGTCGTCAGCTTGTGACTGCAACTTGTTCCTGTTTGCGGACGACTCAGCCCTGCTGGTCTCTGACAAGAACAAGTTACAGGTTGAAAAAACCCTCAGCTCGGAACTAGGCAAAATCTGCATATGGCTCGCCGACTCACAAACTATCATTACACATGGGAAAAACAGAGTCCATTCTCTTCGGTTCAAATAACAAACTCAGCAAGACCGACGGCTTCTCAGTTACAGTGGGTGACAATATTGTCACAAGGAAAGATGAAATTACCTACCTGGGTTCCATCCTAGAGGCTAATCTTTCCTGTGACAAAATGGCATCCAATGTAATAAAAAAAGTCAACCAACGAACTCTATTCTTGTACCGGATCTCCTCTCTGGTAAACAAGAATACCCTGAAGACTCTGGCAGGAGCACTCATTCAGGGGTACTACGACTATGCTTGCACCTCATTGTACCAAAGCACCTCAAAGGCACTAAAAACCAAATTACAAACATCTCAAAACAAACTAGTCAGACTACTGCTTGACCTGACTCCTAGAACCCACCTCACCCCTGCACACTTTGCCAACCTAGGATGGCTTAGAATAGACGACAGAGTACAGCAACTTGCAATGGGCCTGGTCTACAAGATACACTACACGGGACTTCCGGTATGAGAGCGGAAGAGTAGCACGCATGCGGTGAGGCTCCTGGTCAAAAGAGCGAAAAACGGAGAAATAAAGACCCGAAAAGTGACGAAAAGAGATAAAAAATCAAGATGCAAACGAGAAGGAAGGAGGAGAAAACAAATATGAAGGAAAGAGAAATGGAGAACTCACAGGAAGAGGAGAGTTCGATGGAGCAGAACCCCCGAGGCGAGACCGAGAAGGAGAAGGCGGAGGAAGGGGGAGTCTCGGCTGAGACGGACAAGGAAATGCCAGGATGGGCCGTGCTCATGCAGGCCGGGATATTGGCGACCATAAAATTGAACTCGGACACGATGCAGGCGACCATAAAACTGAACTTGGACACGATAAGAAATGATATTGGGAAGTTACGGGAGGAATTGAGGAAGGAACAGGAGGACTTCAGAGGTGAAATGAATACAGAACTAAAAAGGGTGGATGAGAAGATGGCGGAACAGGACAGAAACGTAACAGAGGTACAGACTAGAACGGCGCAAATGGAGGAATGGAACACAGAGATACACGAGGTGTTAACGTGTGCGATTCAAAAACAAGAACAGATGGAGACAAAGATATCGGACATGGAGGGGAGGTCACGGAGAAATAACATCAGAATATGGGGATTGAAAGAAGGAGTCGAAGGGGAATCGGTGATCCAATATGTGGAAAAGCTTATCTAAGAGCAACTGAAGGAGACGGGACTGGAAAAAATGGAGATACAGAGGGCCCACAGGGCGTTGGCTCCGAGACCGCAACCGGACAGACCTCCGAGGGCGGTGATTATTAACTTTCTGAGATTTGAGATTAAGGAATTGATACTCAGAACCGCGTGGACCAAGAAGATAGCAATCGAGGGGAAAAGACTGTCGTTTGATCACGATTACTCGACAGCGGTAGCAATAACACGCAGGTCTGAAGAGAATTCTGAAAGAAAACGGAATGAAATTCCAATCACCCATGACCTCGCTAAGGATTCACTGGAAGCAAGGGACGGTGACGTACGCGACGGCGCGGGAGGCGGCGGAGGAGATGAGGCGACGGGGGATGCAGATGGCGGAGGACGGAGAAGGAAGGGGACAGGAGGGCCAGACGCGGAGCCTGCAGCAGAGATTGGAGAAAGCGCGCAGATGGACCAGAGTAGGAGATCGAAACCCGGGAGAGGAGGGAGGAGAGAGGAGAAGGCCGAGGTGAGACGGGACAGACCGAAGGCGGAGACGGACGAGGAGGCCAGAGACGGAGAAGGAGAGGAGGCGGGAGGAGACGAACGGATGAGTACACGCACAAGAGATTGAAAAAACTATCCAAATAGAGACAAAATATAGAAACTGAAATAACATATACATAAACACACATTCCCAGGTAGAGGCAGGATATAGGAACGAACATAACGTGTACATGGACACATAATACACATGATGATGGAGGAAATAAATGGAAATAAAATTAGGTATGATAGACGGAACACAGAATATATTGAAACAAATACATAGACACACGCTGCGAGTAACACAGTTGGAAGGGATTAAGGGGATAAATGGACATCACATAGAAAATAGAGAGGAGGAAAAGAAAGTAAAAAGGGGTACACAGAAGACACCACACACAGGTTTGGGAGGAAGGAGGGACATTGGAACATATGAGCCACATTGAGAGGGACCTAGGAAATGGGGGTCTTTGATCAGAATGAAGGACAGAGCGCTTTTGACCAGGAGCTCGACAGCAATAAAAACAGTAAGAATGCTGGACAAATATGACGAGTGGTTGGGGGTAAAGGTTTCAAACCACCAAGCCGTCAGGAGGAGGCCTCTCACTAGGAGAGCAATTACTCCTCACCCACCAGCAGGGGACAGGGGGGGACACAGGGACCCCCCGAACGCCTTGGGAGCACTTTATGTAAAGTTTATGTTTTTTATTTATGCTAATCATTATATGTATTCGGTGAGAGAGAGAGCGGAGGCTACAACCGGAGGGGGGAATGAATGTGACATGGGGGGGACTGACAGACGAAAGAAGAAGAAAGATGACAATGGTTAAAGGTATAAAAATGATGTCGTTAAACGTTAATGGAATGAATAATAAGATAAAGAGGGGCAAAGTGATGTTGAAGTGTAAAAAAAGTGAGATGGAAGTGATTTTTCTGCAGGAGACACATTTGGTAGCACAGGATCATGAGAAACTGAAGAGATTTGGATATGAAAATGCATACTATAGTTCCTTTAAACGGAACCTGAGGAGAGGAGTAATCACGTTAATCAAAAACAGTCAAATTTGAATTGATCAAGGAAGTAAGAGACAAGGAGGGAAGGTTTGTTCTGGTGAAGGGAAAAATGGAGGGTCAAATGATTACGTTAGTGAATGTTTATGCACCCCCAGAGAGTGAGAGGGATTTATATGAGACCATTTTTGATATGATAGTGATGGAACTAGAAGGGATATTGATATGCGCGGGAGATTTTAATGTAGTACTGAATCGCGACCTAGACACCACGAGTACTAGAAAAGGACGGGCACCAATCAGTAGATATATGAATATTCAGATGACGGAAATGGGAATTACAGATGTTTGGAGGGGGATGCACGCCATGGACAGGGAATACACACATTACTCACACCTGCACGTGACATATGCGAGAATAGACAACTTTTTGATGACGACGGGGGACAGTTACAGGGTACAGGAGAGCAGAAAAGGAGTAGCGGACATATCGGATCACAGTGCCATATATCTGACAGTAGATCTAGAAGGGAGATGGAGGAACACGATCTGGAGACTAAATGTAGGAATATTAAATAACAAGGGGGTGGTGAGTCAGATCAAGGAGGAGATAGCCAGGTATAAGGAAGAAAATGACAACGGGGCGGTAGATCCGAACATTCTATGGGACACACTGAAGGTGGTGATAAGGGGGAAATTGATGGAGAAGACAGCAATGCTGAAGAAGGCCAGAACGGAGACATATCACAATCTGATAGGGAAGCTGAAGAAGCTAGAGGGGAGACACCAGATATCAAAAGAACAGGAAACGCTCGGAGAAATCAAAGAAGTAAAGGCCAGGATAAATAGGGAATTATTGATGGAAATTGAAAAGAAAGCGAGGTTCATGAAACAAACGTACTATGAAGGGGTACCAAAAGCGACCAGATTGTTGGCTAGGAGAATTAGGACGCAACAGAAGTTGAACACGATACACACAATAAGGGATATAAAGACTAATGAAATATTGAGAGACCCAGCTGAAATAGAGAGGACATTTAGAGAATACTATGAGAAACTATACACAGCCAAAAGCAGCGGGAGAAGAGGAAATAGAAGCATATCTGGAGAAGCTAGAGTTACCATCGATAGGGAAAGAACAGAATGAAGAATTAAATAAAATAATTACGGAACGAGAACTGGAAGAGGCAATTAGTAGAGCTAAAAACAACAAGTCTCCGGGGAGCGACGGATTCCCATCGGAATTCTACAAGACATTTAGAACGGAATTAGCACCCATGTTAGGGGCGCGTGTAGCTTTATGCCAAGCAAGCAGTGCAAAAATTTACCGTAGTGGCATGCAGTAATGCGCCTTTCATTTTCCGCCGCCCAGCGCCCAGGTCGCGCGGAAATAGGCTGTCTATTGCCATTCTCTTTGACAAACTCTAACCTTAACCAGCTCCTTAACAACGCCTAAACTTAACCGTTCTAACCTTAACCAACTCCGAAACCATGCCTAACCTTAACCATAGAAATTATATTGCCATTCTCTTTGACAAACTCTAACCTTAACCAGCTCCTTAACAGCGCCTAAACTTAACCGTTCTAACCTTAACCAACTCCGAAACAATGCCTAACCTTAACCTTAACCTTAACCATGCCTAACCTTAACCGGCGAAATAACCTTAACCGGCGAAATAATACATGTTAAAAAAAAATCACGTTAAAAAATATTTTCGATGGGATTCGAACTCGCCAGCAAACAAGCCATAGGATCCACAGCCATGTGTCCTTGCCAATTGAGCTATTGGTAGATACTGAATAAGGGGCGGTGACTTATATATATTGAGCTCCGCTCAAGGCGGGATCTCATGCGCATGCGCGGGCACCTCGCGCGAGCACGCCGGCGCACGCACGCACCTGAGCGAGCACGCCGCCGCCGGTGCACGCACGGTAGCATTTGTCTGAAAAGAAGGGCGCTTTACCGCACTAGCGTGCGGTGACGAATGCGGAAGCATTTTTGCACTGCTTGCTTGGCATTAACGTACAGGCGTTAGGGGCGGCGTTCAGACACACGATGGAAGAGGGAAAAATGCCCCCCTCGTGGAAGGAAGCCATAATCACCACGATACCGAAGGAAGGGAAGGATAGAGAATTATGTAGTAGTTTCAGACCTGTGTCCATACTCAACGTGGATTACAAGATGTATACATCGATAATATCAAAGAGATTTGAGACGTTTATGCCAGACATTATAGATGAAGATCAAACTGGATTTATTAAAGGGAGACAGACACAGGACAATGTGAGAAAGACATTACACATAGTAGAGGAGATACAAAAACAAGGTGGTAGCGCGGTACTGATTAGCCTAGATGCAGAAAAAGCATTCGACAGTGTGAGCTGGACATTTTTTATATAAAACATTGATGAGGTTCGGACTGAACGGGAGGGCGATGAAGATGATCAAGGCGCTATATCAAGAACCGACAGCGAGGGTTAAGGTGAATGGCAGCTTGACGGATAGAATCAGATTAGAGAGGGCTACCAGACAGGGATGTTGTCTCTCACCGACGCTCTTCGCCGTTTTCATAGAACCACTGGCACAACTGATCAGACAGACCGAGGACATTAAGGGAGTAAGGATAAAGGGAACGGAATATAAACTAGGCCTATTTGCGGACGACGCGATAGTATACATGAGGCAACCAGACACAAGAGCTTCCCGGCACTGATGGATCTACTGAAGGAATATGGCCACTACTCAGGATACAAAATAAACGTGACAAAGACACAGACCTTAGCATGGAACTATACCCCAACGACGGAAATTAGGGAACAGTACGGGATAAGATGGGACATGGACAAGATTAAATACTTAGGGGTGAACATCACAAGAGGGGTGGAGAAACTGTTTGAGGCGAACTATACACAGATAAATCAGAACATCAAGAGAGACTTAGAGAGATGGACAGTGTTGTGAAGGGCCAGATTAAACCGAATATATATATTTATTTATATATATATATTTAATTGTATTTGTATATTCTCTAATATTCCTTGATATCCCTTGTATATTCCTTGTACAATATGCATTGAATATCCATTCTAGCCTACTGAACATCCCATAATAGTCTCCATTCTACTATTGGTCGAGACCTTGGTGCCAGGCTGCCATACCCCTCAGACCCAGTTCAAACGTACCGCTCGACATGTACGAACAAGTCCTAGTTCCGCGTAGGAATTTGGCTACCGCACCACTAATGGGACTATTTGTTCATAGTGCGTATATATACTGCGCTACTAAAGTAGGACTTTCTTTTCAGTCCAGTTTCTTACCCTCCAATAGAGTCACAGACGTAAAGCCTCCCCGCGACGCCACGTGTGGGAGTAAGGCCAAGTTCGCCTACCATCGGTATTGAGACATCGTGTATATTAATATTTGAATAGTCATATTTGGCACTATATCGTCGAGTTGGACGTAGTCTATTAAGCTAATAATAGTCTGTTAATATATAGTGCTTCGTGCGGTGAGAATACTACCGTAGTCAGTACCCCATCGTTTCGGGCAGAGAACTGGCTGCTTACCCAGGGTGGTTGACCCTATGTGAAGCTGCACCCGAGGAGCCCCAGAGCCGACGAGCGAGTGGACCTGTATACCGGATTATTCTACCGACGACAGCCCGCCTTCCCAGGCACGGATTATGCTTTGGATACTTTGATTCTTCCATGGATAAAGACCCCCGACACTGCCGTGTGTTGGAACCCCCCCCCCTGGAGAGGACGCAAGGTGAGGAGACGCTCTGCAAGACGAGGTCGCTTCACGTCTCTCCCCCGTGGACCGGAGAGAGCCGGCCCACAAAGAGTCCACCTGCTTTCATCTGTGGTCCAAGGATCGCCGGCGCATTGAACGGCACTACAGTGGGTTCACCTGGGATACCCTTGGCCGGACGGGGCAGCCGGATTCTACCCCCCCCCCCCCTCCTACTCCTGTCGGCTTACAAGCGACCGGATTAACCCCTCTAGTGTATCTAGTATAATCATTAAAGTATCATTGCTGTTATTCCTTAACTATTCCAGGTCGTATATTTACCACCTGCGCCTTCAGAGATTGGACATTCTCTATTGATATACAGACGAATACTCCTTGCCATAAAAGTGCATACTATTTCAATTCATAAATGTAATTAAGTGATTAAGTGCTTATTCTACACACCATCGCTGTGTAGAAAATAAAGACCTGTTTCTAATTCGTACATTTGTGTTGGATCCGTTTCATCTACGTGAGAGTGTTCATGATAATATATTTATGCCGTGTACTGGGTGGCCGAATATTAAGTACAAAGGTAGTGGTAGTAAGTATCATATCTAGTAATACAGTCAGGGAATTGTACCCCTCAGTTACAGACAGTAATGCCCTTGGACTTCAATTCAAGAATAGAGGTCATTAAAATGAACATACTATCAAGGTTACTGTACCTATTCCAGTCACTACCGATACAAATACCACAGAATCAATTCAGGGAGTGGGACAGACTGATATCGAGGTTCATATGGGGGGGGAGAAGACCACGGGTCAGATATAAAACACTACAACTACCAAAGGAAGAGGGAGGGATGGCAGTACCCAGCCTACAAGATTATTACTATGCAGCACAACTAAGAGCAGTGACGTGCTGGTGTAACGACAGATATGAGGCAAGATGGAAAGACATTGAAAAAGAAGGGGAGGGATACAAGGTACAAGCTCTGGTGGGAGATAGGGAACTATTTAAAGAAAAAGAGGGACTATTAGATCCAATCACCAAATGCACCTTGACCATATGGAACAGAGTAGTAAAAACACACAAATTGGAGAAGCAGTCAGGGGTTCTGAGATGGGTAGCACATGACAAGAGATTCAAACCAGGGAGGTTAGACCATGGATTCAGAAGGTGGGAGAGGGGGGGGCAACAGCGATATGCAAAATGATAGAGAAGGGGGAAATGCAGACACTACAAAAATTAAAGGAGAAATTTGGACTAGAAAACAGGGACCACTTCAGATATCTACAGGTTAGAGACTACTACAACAAAGAAATAAGGGGGGCCAAAGACGAAGAACAGAATGGAATAATAAAGATGATAGTATGGGCATACGAAGGGGGGCAAGGAAGAGTAATATCAGCAATATACCGGGCTATAATGAACAGCAAGGGACACACGATCGATTACATAAGGGAGAAATGGGAGAGAGAGCTAGAGATAGAAATAACAGGGAAGGAATGGGGGAACATATGCGAGGTGCAACATTCAACAACAGGATCGAGGATATGGAAAGAGTTTGGATGGAAAAACATAATCAGATTCTTTATAACCCCAGAGCTGAAGGGAAAATATGCACCAACACAAAGAGCATGCTGGAGGATGTGTGGGAAGGAGGGGGCAAATCACACGCACATATTCTGGGGATGTCAGAAGCTGAAGGGGTATTGGGAGGAGATAGGGGAGGCAATGATCAGAATATTAGGATACGGGTTACCACAAACAGGACTGGTGCTTTACTTAGGAGACCTGACACACGAGGGAATACAAGGGGGGGACAAATATTTAATAAAGATAATGTTGATAGCGGCCAGAAAAGCAATAACGAGACTGTGGTACAAGGAAGACCCACCGACAATAGCACAATGGGTAGGAATAGTGGAAGAGATACAGGATATGGAGAGGATAACAGGAAGAGAAATTTGGAGAAAGATGGGGAAAGTGGGAGGATTACAAGGGGAACGAAAACGACATCACAGAGGAAGAACCAAATACACCACAAGAGGGCGAAGGGTAAAGGAGGAAAGAGGTTCAAAGAGGGTCTCTGAACCCATGTCACACACTTAATGTTTTCTAATTTTATTTTTGTTTAAGGTATGACAACTGTTTTATGTTTTTTTATTTGCTTAAGTCAGTATTTTTTATTTTTCGTCTTTTGGGTATTACATTTTTTCTTTATTAATTATGTCCGTTTAATAGTGTTGTTGAGGTTATTGTTTATATTGTGTTGTTTGTCTATAAATGTTTAATAAAAAAAATTTAAGTTTAAAAAAAAAAAAAAAAAAAGATTAACACGACCAAGGTACCCATGTACTACATGTCAAAATACTTCCCAAAGGTCAGTGAATACCACGATCACAACACCAGAGGGAGCTCCACAAATCATGTAAAACCCAGATTCGGCTCAAACAAGGAACTAAACACGTTTCGCAATTATGCCACATCAATGTGGAACGCCCTACCCAAAGCTGTAAAGGAATGTGAATCACTACCCACCTTCAAAAACACTCAAAGAACACCTACGGGAGACTGCAATTCGAAACCCAGTTGTACAATAAAGACCAAGCATGGCTTTGTCAGTATTCCAATGTACAGTGCCCCCCCCCTACCCAACCCCCCCCCTCCCACCTCCAATGTACAGCCCCACCCAACCCCAACCCACCGACCCTGATGGAAACAAGACGAAAGTCTCTCTCAGGTCTGCATCCTCTTAACAATTGTATGTATTGAGCTGTACTGTACTGTACCCAGTCTGCAATCTGTTAATAAACTTTTCAATCAATCAATCAATCAAAACACACATTGGGAGATGTTTTCAACAAACAGGTTTTTTGTAGCCATCAAGATATACATAAAACATTTAACCTCACCAGTTCCACATATTATTTTTACGCACAGTTATTGGATTGTTTGAAGGCTCATGGAGTCCCATTAAGGATACCAATTGAGCACCACAGATATCACAAATTCTTCTATGAAAGAGAGACATCGAGAGGCTTCTTATCTGATTTTTATCATCACTTACTAACGTCCTCGTATGGAATCCTCCCCCTAGACTCAGTCTGGAGGAGGGATATACCAGACTTGGAAATAGATTTTGATTGGCAAGAAGTCTGGGCAAACGTTCGAATTGCGTCACGTAACCCGTACCATCAACAAATTAATCTTAATTATATTCATAGGACATACCTGACTCCTATAAGATTGAACAGAATGGGACTTAAGCAAGACTCCAGATGTTCCTTATGTACAAATGGGGAGGAGGGTACATTTATGCACATGTATTGGGATTGCCCACCGGTTAAGATATTCTGGAAAGAAGTGTCCCAGCAATTATCAGAATTCTTATTTCTGAACATACCTGTACACCCCTCTGTATTGCTGTTGAATGATGTTTTTCAGTTTGCAGCCCCTATACAGCTAAAGAGACTAGTTTTATCTGGTCTCACAGCGGCTAAAAAGCTGATAGCATCACGATGGTTTCAACCGGAAAAAATGTGCCGGAAGGTATGGGTTCTTACCTATCTCGATGCGATTTATCTAGAAATTTCTACAGCAAGAATTTTAGGTGTCAGTGAAACCAACATTGCAATCTGGTTAGAAGTGGTGGAGAGAATAAAAGCTAGCATATGAATTGTAGTGCCTGGTTAGAAACAAATGAAAATGGATGGATTATCCAAGTGGGGGTCCAGGGGGGGGGGTGAGCGAGCAAGAGCATATGTATGTAGGGTATTAGATAGCAAGTATTAGGTATATATCTTGTATACTACATTTATAATGATTCAAATGGTGATTTCATTGGATGTTTACTGTTAATGCTTGTGTGTCTAATTTGATGTTATGTTTAAAAAATAATACAAAAAAATAGAGGGTGTTCGGTGATATCCCTTGGGCATTTTCAGATATTAACCCCTTTTTCATACAAGGGGGGATGTGAAATTTATATTAACAACACAGATGTATGATATTGCATGCTGAATATAAATTAAATGCATCAAATTACATTCTCTAATGTTTTTTCATACAAGTAAGTAAGTAAGTAAGTATTTATAAAGCACCTTTCATACATGTCATGTAGCTCAAAGTGCTGTACACAAATATAGGCATATATAACGATAAAAGCAATAAAGTCACAGTGATCAGTTAAGATCAATGTTTAAAGAATATATATAATACCACAAATTCTTCTACTCAAGAGAGACATCGAGAGGTTTTGTTTCAGAATTTTATCATCAATTACTAACGTCCTCGTATGAAACCCTCCAACTTGACTCTGTCTGGAGGAGGGATATACCAGACCTGGAAAATGACTTTGATTGGCAAGGAGCCTGGGCAAATGTCCGACTTACATCAAGGAACCCGGATCATCAACAAATCAATCTTAACTATATTCACAGGACATACTTGACTCCTATAAGACTGTGCCGAATGGGGCTCAAACAAGATTCCAAATGCACCCAATGTACAAATGGGGACGAAGGGACATTTATGCACATGTATTGGGACTGCTCACCAGTTAAGGCATTCTGGAAAGATGTGACCCAACAAATATCAAAACTCGTATCTTGGAATATACCTGTACACCCCTCGGTATTGCTGTTGAATGATGTTTTTGAGTTTGCAGTGAATCCACAGCTAAAGAGATTGGTTTTATCGGGTATCACAGTAGCCAAAAAGCTGATCGCATCACGCTGGTTTCAACCGGAAAAAATGTGCCGTAAAGTTTGGTTTCTTACATATCTCGATGTAATTTACCATGAAATATCTACAGCAAGAATTCTGAGTCTCAATGAATCCAAATTGTCAATGTGGTTAGAAGTGGTGGAGAGAATAAAAGCTAGCTTATAATGGTAGTGTCTGGTTAGGTGCGAGGGATAGTGGAGGTACTTCTCAAGGTGGGGTCCGGGAGGGGGGGGTTCGAGCTGAGCATATGTATGTAGGTTTTTTTTTTAGATAACAGGTATTATGGGTATATCTTATATAAAACAACTAACCAAAAGGTGATCACATTGGATGTGCCCTGACAATTAATGCTTGTATATCTTATCGTGTGTTGTCATGTTTGTTTATATGTTTGTTTAAAAAAGAATAAAAAAATAAAATACAAAAAAAAATATATATAATAATAATAATAATAATAATAATAATAATAATAATAATAATAATAATAATAATAATAATAATAATAATAGTAACGTAAAAATGAAAATAACGTAAAAACAGTCATTTGCTTACCAGTTTGGGAGAACAGGTCCGCACAAACATGTCCGCTCAGTAGCAACCGGAAGTGCACTAAACCAATGCACTTGTATGGTAGGTATCAATGTTTAGCTCTTATAACGCTAGTGTAGTTACGTTTTTATCAGTGGTCATAGTTGGGTCCATAGTGCTTTACCAAGTCCCATGGATCCATCAGTGGCCGTGTATTGTGTGCGTATGTACCCGTTCCCTCATGTGGTCAGTGGCCAGAGTTGGGTCCACAGGACTTATCCAAGCCCCATGGACCCATCAGTGGCCGCGTCTTGTGTGCGTATGTACCCGTTCCCTCATCTAAAGAGTTGGGTCCACAAGACTTTTCCAAGCCTTACGGATCCATCAGTGGTCGTGTATTGTGTGCGTATGTACCCGTTCCTTCATCTAAAAAGTTGGGTCCACAAGGCTTATCCTAGCCTCATGGATCCATCAGGTTTTTCCAAGCCATAACTATTTGTAAGCTAGACTGTATAGGTACGTTTTAAATTTTCCTTTAAAAATGTGTATGGAGCTGGCGTTTCTGATGTGTGTTGGTAGTGTGTTCCATAGTTTTGGGGCATAGTTGGCAAATGCCATACTTCCTATCCTCTTTTGGTTTCTGGGCGTGTCTAGTAAACCTGTAGTGGATGACCGTAGCGTTCTTGAGGGCAGATAACTAACTAGGGAATTTGCTATGTATTTTGGGCCTTGCTCATTAAGAGCTTTATATGTTAGGAAAAGGACCTTAAAATCAATTCTATGAGTTATTGGAAGCCAGTGCAGAGTGGCCAGGACTGGAGTGATATGTTCTCTTCTCCTTGTATGAGTTAGTAATCGAGCTGCAGAGTTTTGGATACGCTGAA
This sequence comes from Notolepis coatsorum, assembly GCF_963971535.1. Taxonomy (NCBI): domain Eukaryota; kingdom Metazoa; phylum Chordata; class Actinopteri; order Aulopiformes; family Paralepididae; genus Notolepis; species Notolepis coatsorum. The sequence continues at coordinate 118,823,585 of NC_140167.1, forward strand.
GCTTCCCAATGGTTGCTTTGGGAAGACCAGTGAACAGTGCATTACAATAGTCAAGCCGACTTGATACAAAAGCATGAATAAGTTTCTCTGCATCCTTTTTATTTACGAAAGGTCTTACTTTCGCTATGTTTCTTAGGTGGAAGAATGACGTTTTCATGGCCTTATTTATATGAGACTTAAAGGTCAGGTCTGAGTCCAAGATGACACCTAGGCTTGTAACCTCAGTCTTTACATAGGATGACAGACTCCCCAGGTTTTCACACAGCACTTCCCTTTTCGCTTTTGGGCCGATCAATAGGATTTCGGTCTTGCTTTCGTTTAATTTTAGGAAGTTATTGTTCATCCACTTGTTTATTGCTAACAGACAATTTGTAATGGACTGTATGGCTGTAGTGTTATTTGGTTCTGCGGAGATATATAGTTGTGTATCATCAGCATAACTATGGAAGCATACATTGTGGTCTCGAATGATGTCCCCGAGGGGCAGCATATATAGTGAGAAGAGTAATGGACCAAGGCAGCTTCCTTGTGCAACTCCAAAGCTGCTGTTATGTTCCTCGGATACATTGTCTCCAAGCTTAACAAGGGGTGATTAATACTAACCCTTTCAAGACAGGCCTGTAAAACAACTTTTGCGACACACATTTAAGTTTGCATTGTGTTGGTCCATTTATTCATATGGTGAACAAAAATATTTGCAACAGGAAAAGGGGTGCAGTTCTCCCCCCCCACAATATTTATCTAACTAAATCAAATGAGTGCACACAAATCAAATTTGACGACATGCTGTGTGTGTCTGTGAGAGAGAGAATGAAGGACAATTGCTTGCTGTGTGAGTGAGTGAGTGAGTGAGAGAAGAGAGAGAGAGAATTAAGTACATTTGCTGAAATACAGTTGTTCTTAATTTTCTCACTTGCTATGTGAGAATGTTAGTTATTATGTTCTCAATGCCCCTTGCATTGTATGCAGGGCACGAAATAAACTTTTTGACTCACCGGCCAGTGGCGGGTAGATGGGAAAATTCTACCCGCCAAGCATATTCCTTACAGGCAAAAAAAAATACGCATTTTTGTGTCACATATATAAAAAAATGTCAGTACATTTCAAGTAGATAAGCTATTACGTTGAAGAATAGACACTTAACACTTTGAATGCCACCCACGAGTTTTCTCGTGTTATTACCCCCTGGGTTGAATGCCCACTTACGAGAATATTCCTTTTATTCGTTTTTTTTTAATTTATTAGCGATCTGAAATCATATTGCATCAAGCAAGCCTACCGTTGGAGATCCAGTCACCCCAGGCGCTCAGATGTGAAAAAAGCGCCCCCTATCGTCTCCCAGATGGTAAATCACACTTTTGGATTGGACTCAATGAAAGTGAATGGGAGAAAGGATTTCTGACTCCACATTTTACGTCTCACTCACGCAGCCGGCATCGACCGGCATCACTCCCGTGATGCGGTGAAGCGTTTCCCCTATATGTGATATGGCTGTTTTGACTGTAAAAGCCATCAGGAAATAAGAGCAGCGATTATCAGCGCGCGGCACGAGCGTGCGTGCGCACACATATACTATCGATTATCTAGCGTTTATTTGAAAACGATTCATAAATAGGCCGACAAATGACAACGTTCTAGAATATTCCAGTAAAAGGCGATTATCATAGAATGGGTTGTTTTTTCCACGAAAACGAGTGATTTTCAAAATGCTATCAAACGGAAATTAAGCGATAAAAAAACAATCTGCTTTGACAATGTTGACTGGAAAATGAATCTTTGATAAGCGACGGGCAGATTAGACACATAGCCATAATTTAAAACATAGATTAGGCGATATTAACGTTAACATTGGAGTGGATTTGGGCATTCAAGGGGGTAAAAAGGAAAACACGGACTGACTCTCAAAGTGTTAAAGAGGCCAGAGTTAAATTTGTACTCTTTCTCTCTCTCTCTGAAGTGACTTCTCGCTATCTGCAAACAGCTCCACTGTCTGTGTGTATACTTAGTAGCCTCCAGATGCAGCCAGAATTCTCCGGCGCTGCAGCTGGACCCTATTGGTCAAATCACATTCAGCATGCCCTCTGCTCGAATACGCATCGAATCAATGTTATAAGACATTGATATCAGGAGCTATCTGTAGCTACTGCTAGCCGGCTAGATAACATTAAGACAACGCCTCAGTGAACTATTTAGTTTACTGGGACATATAGAGCTAACGAGTAGGGGTGGGAATCACCAGTCATCACGATACGATATCGATTCTTTGGACAACGATACGATATTTTCCGATATCACAAAATCTGCCACGATACGATACGATTCAGGTGCCTGCGATCGATATGAGACGATATTATATGCCCATTTAACACAATCAGTAACATTTAAATCAACAAAAAAAAAGGCAATGGAAATAATCATTTGACATTTTTATTTTTGATCTCTTCCAGACATTTAAATGAAAAACAATCTATTGTTTTTAATACAAATAGACCTCCTGTTCACTGTTTTTTGGTTAGTTTTTCTTTTTTTTCGATATTAATATCCTATCACAGCGCTGTATTTTGGCTGGAAAAGGCATATTGGGAGTCAGAAGGTGCAGTACCGGCCAGATCCTGTTAGTGGGGCTATCTCGATAATGCAGTAATCCCCCCTCCTTCCCAGTCCCTAGTGGACCTCTGCTGTGCTCTCTATCAGCTTAGCTTAGTTAGCTCACGCTAACACAACGTTAATTTCGGTATTTAACGCGACGTGGGCATAAAGGAATGGCGAGGATGGAAAGCATGTTAGATGCATTTGACCCCTTGTGGGGAAAAAAACAAAAGGCACTTATTTCGGGCAAAATAGACGGACTCTGAAGCCACTCTGTCTAACATCTACACACGCTGAGCTGCACTGAGCTACTGCTGTTGTTGCTGCAGCCGGGCGGATATGCTCACGAGGGGATTTTCAAAATAAGAGTATCATATGAACCGAACGTTGCTAACTGCCGGAGCCATCGATATTATGACTGGAGCTGCGCTTGGGGTGGAAATGAGACCCGCACAGGATTTTCAAAATAAGAGTATCGATATGAACTACATGCCAGGTGGCGGGCAGACCTCTCAGTGTCACTCACCAAACCTAAAATATGCCCGTCATTGGCGGGTGGCGGGCTCTAATTTCGTGCCCTGATTGTATGAGTTGTGTGGAAGAGTTTGCTAGTTCTAGTGCTACCCCTTTGTACATTGTGGCTGTGTCTGACAAAAGTTAACAATAAATAATGGTATTAGGAATACATTTGACTCCTGCGTGAACTGTGCATAGCTGAATACTGTATTTTAACGTCGGTCATATGGTGGTACTTGGAGAGCCAGCTACGTTCTCAGGTGGTACTTGGTGTAAAAAGTTTGAGAACCACTGATCTACAGCAAAGACATCATCTACAGCAAAGACGGTCTCCCTTTTACTGCACAGAACACAGTAGTGGAAATGAAGTAAATGGAATCCAAAGTAAAACTGTAAAAATTACTGCATTTTGGGAATTATTGAATAATAGCAAAAGATTATTCATTACTCAATAATTCAGATTTTTTCTCCTTATTTTCTATTTTTCTCCCATCCCAATTTCGTATTTCTAATTCTCCCCTCCCGTCTTGAACGTTGCTAGACTATGCCTCCCACTGTACGGCTGTAGTGAGGATAGAAGCCTTGCATCACGTGTCCCCTTTGGTACACGAGGAGGCAGCCTGTCGCATCTTTTCACCGCAACAGCTCGAACTCTGTGGCGAGGAGGAGTAACGCGTGGGAGGCTCACGCTGCCCCCGATACTTCCTGTTTCAGCCGTACCGAAGTCACCCAACCGACCTGTAGGAGTCGCTGTCCACAACGTCCAATCCCCACCCACCAGCTTTCCCACCCTCTAATACTGCCAATTGTGTTAGTATGACGGCCGGTCAAGCCGGTAGCAACGCCGAGAGCCGGGCTCGATACCAGCATATCCTGCGTTAGTGGCGAGCGCCTTGCCCACTGCGCCACTCAGCCGCCCTTCATTACTTCTTTTCTAAAGATTTAGTACAATGAAAATCATGTTTTTCCAATCTCCAAACCTTGTTGAAGGTATGTTGAGGTAAAATTGTTGTGAAAATGATGACTAAAGCCCTTTGATCTCTATCCCCTGGGCCCAGGAGTTCAAAACGTTTAATCCCTATCTGATTGGATCAGATTTGGATTTTGGGTAGTTCAAAACCAAAAACTAGGATTAGGATCACTTTGATACCCGATCAGATCAGGAAATCAAATCCTAGCTTTAATCTGGATCAAATCTTCAAAACGGGTAGTTCAAACCGACAACACTGGATTGGGATCAGTTTGATCCCAAAAAACTGGATTATCTTGATCCCACCAGAGGGGTGGATTTCCAGTGGATTACCAGAGCAAAATGTACTATACAATTTATTTAAAAATATGTTTCAATATAAATAAGATGGCAAAGTTTGTTAACTGAAATAATACACAATTATAGCCTTCATGGCAAATCAATCATGTCAAGAGTTTTATTTGTCACGGCATACAAGCATACAGTGAAATGCGGGTGGTCATGCCTGCAGCGATTGTGCAATAATACAAGTAATAAGAATAAGACATTTGTAATAAGAATAAGACATTTCTTATGTTGTTCTTATGTTTATGCTCATAAAAGTATCACAAAGATTGTCAATCACAAATGTAATTTAGATTAAAGATTCAACAAAAAAAAGTCCATCATCTGTCATCACTCATCACCTTCAGCAAACTGAACCCTCACTTAGAATTCAGCTCCTCAAAGCACGCCTGGATGATCAGCTGCCTTTGAATGAATGTTTTTTTGTTGTTACCCTAGTGGGAGTATTTCTTTAATTACAATTCCATTGTGATTTTATGTCCTTTATGTATTTAACAATAAAGGACATAGCTAATGTCCATTTGTTATGTGTAATCTCTCCACTCCACACTATGTTAGTGCTTGTGCCAGCACAGAACATAAGATTATATTTAAAAAAGATGATATATACACACACACGTAAATCAATATCTTCCTTTTGAATGAAATAGGTTCAGGAATCAGGATTGTTAGCCTAATGTGAGAGAAACTCCACGAAAAGCTTAGCTTAGTTAGCGTTAGCAGCTAATGTTAGTTTACTGTAGGTTTTTACTGCGACGTGGGCATAAAGGAATGGCGAGCATGCAAAGCATGTTAGACGCAGTTGACCCATTGCCATTGAGTTTTCACTGCACATAGAAACAGCGCGACTCGCGAGAAGTTGTCGCAGGGCTGTCGAACGCAGGGCTAAAGAGCTAGGGTCATAGCTTCTCAAATTGAAGATCCACGCTGGTCTGTGTCCATTATGAAATGACAATTGTGCGTCGACACTGTTGACACGCCCACTATGCAAAGCTTGCCCTCTCTCTCTCACACACACTGCTCCGGTTGCATACACTCAACTCAGAAAATACACATCAGGCTATTATTCTAAAAGTATCTATACTAATCAAATTTAGGAGTATTGCACCATTTTAACAGCTGGGTATGGCAATACTTCTCTAGCATCGGTGAATCGTGCAACCCTAGTCTGAAGCCGTCTTTACACAGAGCATCAGACCCGGGGAAGAGTGGGAGCAGAGCCGGGTCTGATTTCTGGGTAAAGATGTCAAGCTGGAGTAAAGGTGGAACAGAGCCGGGTCTGACCCACCTCATCACAGAGGAGAAAAGCCCACTACAAGCGTTCCATAACAGCCATGGTAACCATCTCGCGCCCACTACAAGCGTTCCTAACAGCCATGGTAACCATCTCGCGCCCAATACAAGTGTTCCATAACAGCCATGGTAACCATCTCACGCCCACTACAAGCGTTCCATAACAGCCATGGTAACCATCTCGCGCCCACTACAAGCGTTCCATAACAGCCATGGTAACCATCTCGCGCCCACAAGCGTTCCATAACAGCCATGGTAACCATCTCGCGCCCACTACAAGCGTTCCATAACAGCCATGGTAACCATCTCTCGCCCACAAGCGTTCCATAACAGCCATGGTAACCATCTCGCGCCCATTACAAGCGTTCCATAACAGCCATGGTAACCATCTCGCGCCCACTACAAGTGTTCCATAACAGCCATGGTAACCATCTCACGCCCACTACAAGCGTTCCATAACAGCCATGGTAACCATCTCGCGCCCACAAGCGTTCCATAACAGCCATGGTAACCATCTCGCGCCCACTACAAGCGTTCCATAACAGCCATGGTAACCATCTCTCGCCCACAAGCGTTCCATAACAGCCATGGTAACCATCTCGCGCCCACTACAAGCGTTCCATAACAGCCATGGTAACCATCTCGCGCCCACTACAAGCGTTCCATAACAGCCATGGTAACCATCTCTCGCCCACAAGCGTTCCATAACAGCCATGGTAACCATCTCGCGCCCACTACAAGCGTTCCATAACAGCCATGGTAACCATCTCGCGCCCACTACAAGCGTTCCATAACAGCCATGGTAACCATCTTGCGCCCGGCTACAAGCGTTCCATAACAGCCATCTCACGCCCGGCTACAAGCGTTCCATAACAGCCATGGTAACCATCTCGCACCCTTGTTAGTACCAACTCATCCAGGATGGTCAGTGGCCATTCACTTGTTAGTATGACTCATCCAGGATGGTCAGCGGTCATTCACTTGTTAGTATGACTCATCCAGGATGGTCAGCAGTCATTCACTTGTTAGTATGACTCATCCAGGATGGTCAGCTGTAGAAGTGAGCTTGACACCCACCCGTGCATAATTCTGTCCAACAAAGGCCACTGTCTGTCAACTACCCAAAGCACCTTTTTCCCTTGTGTTGTTGATGATGTGGACATATTTTCCCCCATAAAGGGGTTTATTGTGCTTGGTTACCTTCGCAACGAGACCGTTGAAAACATTTTGATCCGTCTTTTGGCTCATTTCTCTCTTTTTCCCCCCAGCCGTCATGAAGAGTGATTATGAGCTGCTTATATCTGATTGATGGCTGCATGGGTGATAATTAAATAATTAGCTATTATTTTATTAGGATATTACTTATTTGTCTTGCCTATATTCTACCTCAACCTGTTATAAGCGTGAAATGGTGTTCCAAGAAGAACCAACCATAGCTCATTGATTATAAAATACGTTGCACAAAGGTTTTAAACATTCTGAAATACACACACACACACACACACACACACACACACACACACACACACACAGGAAGTGTGTTTTAAAAGGGGATGATGGGAGACATGTCCATTGAAAATGTTATTGCCCAAAAACCTCCCCAAGAAACAAACCTGGTAACCAGTGGGTGGCGGCTAGAAGACAAGCCATTTAAATATTCCTTCAGAGATAAGCACCTGCCTAGCAAATATCTGAATATGAACATCTTCTCCGGTGTATGTTTCCAGGCCATTGTTGAACCCAGATAATCACGTGGGTTCTTCTCTGCAGTGGGAAGACAACCGGGTAACAAATGGATAAAGAATGTCAGTGGAATCATCATTACCCCAGGTCTGTATACGACATTCATTTGAACCCGGCTCTGCAGGACTCATTTGTGTGTGCAGGCTTTGAGTGTTTGTGCGAATGTGTGTGTGTGGGGGGGGGGGGGGGGGGGGGGGGGCGTTGTCATGTCAACATGGCAGGTTCTGACAAGTTATGTGTAGTTCTTCTGCATGTATTTTGTCCTGCACTGACATTATGCATTTGTCAAATTCTTTCTATAGAAGAGCAGTTGCAGTGGCAGACACACACACACACACTAAACTTGCTGACCAGCAACCAGGGCCAAATTACCATCCTGTTTCAATCCTCTAGCAAAGGGAGAGCAGACGAGACTATGGACGAATCAAAAGCCTTTCCCTCGCCGCCAGCCAACAGTCAACTGTAATTGAACCATTTCCTCCACAGGAACCCGGAAAAATCTGCACACAACACTGGTAGCGCATACATACGCACGCACACACACACACACACACACACACACACCCCCATACATACTGTCCATGCAACATGTGTGCACGCATACAGTACAATCCTTTTGTGTTTCAATGACAGAGGGGTCAGCCCTAATTGGCGATTACCTCAGTAAAAATGAAAATGGACCATTTACAGAAACACATGCCATGTCGCCATCCTCCATTAATGTAGGGTGTCCATCCGTCTCTCACATCCAGAAGGAGAGAGATGAGATGGGATGAGAGGCAGCCGCTTAATAACACGGCACTAAACTGCAGAACCAGACCGGGCTCCTATCCTCATCCGCATTCCAAATAGCAGTCTTGATTCTGAGCGGTAAAACAGATGGGTTTACAGTATAGGGTTGGTGGCGGGGGGGGGTTGACACCTGGCCCAGACGCTCGTCACATCCACACATCCCCCTGTCCATCTGGAGACTGGGGGTGGCTCGGCATGTGTGTGTGTGTGTGTGTGCGCCCCTCTTGCTGATTCACATGCTGAAACTCGGCTCAAGACCCCTTTCATCTGAGCCAATTAGCGCGTGCACGAGAGGCGTGTGCAAAAGAAAGAGGGATATAAGAGAGATAGAGACAGACTTGGGAGAAACGTAAAGAGAGAGAGAGAGAGAGAGAGAGAGAGAAGCACCTGGCACCACACTACTCTGAATGCTCGCTCTATCTATATCTCACTGGCTCTATCCGCCTTCCATGTGACAGAGCGTGCCCACCCCCTCCTGTGGAGCAGAGAGAGAGAGAGCAAGGGAGGGAGGGAGGGACAGATAGAGGCACAGAGAGCCAGTCTCTTTCTCTGACAGCAGTGCACTCTGCACTCCTCTCCAAGACCGCAACGATCCATACAGCCATCAAGCTCGCTCACTCTCTCACACACACACACACAGACTCTTTGGCGACAGCTAACATCTTTTCCCTCTGCACGGCACTGCACACTAACACATCCAGACCCACATAAACTAAAAGATTCTCTTTGTGCTGCTCGCACACACACAACAGACACGTGGGTGCAGGTGAGCGGAGCATGGAATGGAACCTCAGAAGGATGGAAAGTGAACTGAGGCAGATCAACCCGGACTTGCTGCAGCCCAGCAAGAGCTTCAAGAAGCCCTCGTCAGGCACAGTCACCCTCAACGTGGGGGGTTTCCTCTACGCCGCCCACCGCACCACCCTAGTCAAGCACCAGGGCTCCTTCCTGGAAGAGCTGGCCAGTGGCAAGAAGCCCGTCCAGCACACCGACTCCATGGGCAACCCGTTCATCGACCGTGATGGCCCCGTATTCCGCCACGTCCTCAATTACCTCCGCACGGGAGACCTGCAGCTGCCCGATGACTTCCGGGAGGTCGGCCTGCTCCGGCGAGAGGCCGAGTTCTACCGGCTGAGCCAGCTGGTGGACGCCGTGGCCGAGTGGGAGGGGCACAGGGCGTGCCGGCGGGAGCCCGCCTTCCTGGAGATGACAGACAGTCACGAGAGGTCCCAGGGCCTCAAGGTGTACTGCAGCGACTCCGGCTTCCTCGAGAAGGTCAAGCTGAGGCTGGTGCAGATCTCCAAGAGCCGGCTGGACGGATTCCCAGAGGAGTTCGAGGTGTCATCCAATGTGATCCAGTTCCGCCACTTCATCAAGTCGGAGCCGGGATCTCGCCTGGTGCTAAAGGAGGACAGCACCTTCCTCTGCACCCTGGACTGTCTGAAGCTGGAGACGGTCATGCTGGCTCTGAGAGCAGGCTATCGCCTCATCACCAGCCTGGACAGCAGCAAGGGCTCCGTGGTGGCAGCAGAGGCACTGCACTTTGTCAAATAGGAGAGAGAGAGAGGGGAGGGGAATAGGAGAGAGTAGTGCCTGATTTCAAACCCACCCCTACCATCACACCCCGTAATGTATTGGGTTGGCTTGTAGATGTAGTAATATGTGCTGGACTCACAACATCCAGGTGAGTTGGACCATGAAGCAGGACTCCAATCATGTCTTGACTGACTGTACACCGTTGGCTTAAAGAACAAGGACTTTGATGGCTTGGGCTATTACCAACTGCAATCAACCTGAACTATTATCAAGTGACTGGCATTCTGGCATGAATGTTTGCACCATTTTGTAAGCAAGTCTGTGTATATAACTCAAAACGATCAACTTGTTTAGAATAACAATAGCAAAACCAATATTTAGATCCATCTGTATATGTGTCAAAGACAAGCACCACTTGTATGTCAAGACATATATGAGAGGCATGTTTACTGCACATACTCCTACCATGAGGGATCATTGTGAATCAACAAGATTCTTACTTAAGGATGGAAACAGCACACATAAAATCACACACATATACAGACACACATGCAGACACATACACTCTCAACACACAGACATGCTCCTTGACCAGTGGATGTTTGCTTTGTTCAAGACCTGCCCCTTCTGATTCTAATTTGTCCTGCACAAGAGCCGCTTTCTCCGTTTCATGGCTCCTGGCTGAAAGCTTTGATGTACACCATTGTGCCAGTGAGTTCTTATTACTCTGTGTGTGTGTGACTGTGTGTGTGCTCGCGCGTGCGTGCGTGAGTCATGTTGCTCTACAGTCTACACAGTGTTTAGTTGGTGTATTAGCTACTCTGGAGTTCCCGTGATCATTGATCTTCTCTGGGGACCTGAGGGAGACAAAGCCACTCTGCAACGTTTTCTGGGACCATACTTGATTCTCCCATTAGTTCAGTGTGAGAGTGTGTGTGTGTGTGTGTGTGTGTGTGTGTGTGTGTGTGTGTGTGTGTGTGTGTGTGTGTGTGTGTGTGTGTGTGTGTGTAACTGTGAGTATTGTAAGGGCGTTGACTCTTAAGCATGCTGCATGTGAAGTAAATGAACCACTGTTTGTTAGTGATGTGAGCCTACAGTATGTGAAGTAAATGAACCACTGTGTGTTTGTTAGTGATGTGAGCCTACAGTATGTGAAGTAAATGAACCACTGTTTGTTAGTGATGTGAGCCTACAGTGTCAGTATGTGAAGTAAATGAACCACTGTGTGTTTGTTAGTGATGTGAGCCTACAGTATGTGAAGTGAGTATATATTGACAGCCTCCCATTTCTTTTTCATGTCAACGTTTTACAAATAAAAGAAATTCCTCAACACTGGAGCCCTTGGTGGAAAATGTTTAATAAAAAAGGGTCCTCAGAGGTACGTACGATGCATAGGTACTTCACAGGTGAGAGATATTCAGGAGTCTTGTCTATTTTCTGGGGGCGCTGACATCTTTATTTATCATTCTGAGCCGCATTCGCCCGGTAAACAGACAGACTCTCCTTTGAGATTCTGAGAAGTTGGGAGCATTTCGACAACTTCAGGGTGGGCGTTATGACAAATAAGTGGCCCACATTTTATGTTTAGGTAATATAAAAATGTAAGTCAAATTAAATGACACAAGGGGGCGGCTAAGTGGCGCAGTGGGCAAGGCGCTCGCCACTAACGCAGGATATGCTGGGTTCGAGCCCAGCTCTCGCCGTTGCTTCCGGCTTGGCTGGTCGTTCATACTAATACAATTGGCAGTATTAGGGGGTGGGAAAGCCGGTGGGTGGGGATCGGACATTGTGGACAGCGACTCCTACAGGTCGGTTGGTGCGCCTGTACAGCAGAATCAGGAAGCAACGGGGGCAGCGTGAGCCTCCCACGCGTTACTCCTCGCCGCTGAGAGATCGCGCTGTACAGGTGAAAAGATGCGACAGCTGCATCCTCTTGTACCGGAGGGGACACGTGATGCAAGGCTTGGTCCACATTGCAGCCGACCAGTGGGAGGCATGGTCTAACAACGTTCGAGACAGATACGAAATTGGGATGGGAGAAAAATTGAAAATGGGGAGAAAAAGTTGATAAAAAGAAAATTTAATTACACAACATTCCGTCGCCCCGGGAGATATAAATGTTCAATTTCAGTCAATGTTCATTTGCTGTGATATAACTCCTATAAGCAAAGCGTAGCGGTACATCTTCAGCCTGGGGACCAGAGTGTAGAATGCTTAAAAATACATGCGTATACGACATCGCCTTGTTGGCAGCTCCATTAGGAAACCAGATGATGTCTTTATTCAAGAACTGCCTCGGGGCTCATTCAGATCTTCCCTTCTTTTCAATGTGTGTAGTTGCTGCATTGGGCTCCAGCAGTTGTTACTGCATGGGGTTGCCCCCCAAAAAAACAGAACGGCATTCCACGAGAAAGTAGAACTCAAACTTTTGCCAGACGCAAGCTCTCCCCGCGCCGCGGTGGCCAATCCATCACAGCGGAAGACGAGGGATTTAAAAAGTGGGGCGAAGGGGAGCTCCAGTAGCTCACCACGTACCGCGAGTGCTATTTCAGCGCCGTGGACAACCGCGCTCGCGCGGATCTGGGGCTGAGCGCGTTCGAATCCCGGACGGCAGCCGTGTCTTTCCCCCCCATCTGAACCCTTTCAGCCTGCTTCTGTCGGTCGAACTTGACCAAGTATGAATGCGAAGAAAAAGCGATAAACGCTAAAAGAACCAGGTGACTGGTCAAAGTTTAAAAAAAAAAAAAAGTGGGGCGAAAGCTCACAGTATGTCGTCGCACAAATGGCCCATCTATACCGATGCACCAGCCACCACAAGTGCTGCATCGTCTGATTAGATCTGAATGAGCCCTTAGAAATTATACTGTAGCTGCAATAGCATTTCAGATTACTATTAAACATGTTTAGTCTCCCCTCCTCTTCATCAGTTAGTGGTGTTTACCTACAGTACATAACATGCATCTTCATGAAGCTTCTAGATTGAACCTGTTCAAATATTAAAATGTTTGTAACACAACTTTCCAGAATGTTCTGAGGAGAAATATATGCCTATGGGAAATCTGTGTTTGCTTTGCTCTTGCTGTGCAGTTTGGTAAACCCAATTTCCATTTGCAATAAATTATTACATTTCATCTGCATTCTTAAAAAACATTCTAGAAATATACACCCTCACACCATCTGAACAACAGACAGACTCGTTGTTCATTGCCAGCAGAGATGGAGTGACAGTTGTATTGGCATATCACCACCACTGCAATTCCAGGTCCAGAAATTCCTTGTGGCTCTCTCCCTCTCCCTCTCTTGTTCTCCATCTCTCTCTCTCACTCTCTGTCTCCATCTCTCCATTTCTCTCTCTCTCTGCCTCTCTCTCGCTCAGTTCTAGCTAAAACACTAAAAAACATTTAAAAGTAGGCCAGTCAGTTAGATAAACCCTCACTCTCTTCATCTCTGTATCTCTTAGTCTCAGCGCTCGTGGATGTGTGTCATTAGCTCATGCCGACACCTAAGGCTGTAGGTTTGATGTGGAAAGTACTAGGGATACAAATGGTCCATAAACAACTTTTTTGGTTTGTTTTGCTCTGGCTATTAACTTTGCACGACAGCTGGCTGTCTCACAATGGCATGAATTACCAAAGGAAAAGGTGGTTGAAAAAAAGGTGGTGCGTGCGTGTGTGTGTGAGGGGGAAAGAGGGTTCCGGGGGGTTCCGTTTGTTAGGGAGCCTAATAGCAGAGGGGATGAAACTGGCCCTGCCTCTATTTGTTTTGAATACAGGGGCAGCATATCTCCTACACTCTGTGTCAGTCTCTCCATCCAGCTGTATTTCATTTGCTTAGCAAAGTCACAAAAATAACTAGACTATTTGGTTTGTGCTAGCTAGTAAGACATGTATGTCCTACTTCTGTAGGTGGTTACGATAGTCTACTGGTACAGTACCATAATACCATAATGTTATGATAGTCTACTGGTACAGTACCATAATGTTATGATAGTTATCTACTGGTACAGTACCATAATGTTACAATGGTCTACTGGTACAGTACCATAATGTTACTATGGTCTACTGGTACAGTACCATAATGTTACGATAGTCTACTGGTTCAGTACCATAATGTTACGATAGTCTACTGGTACAGTACCATAATGTTACGATAGTCTACTGGCACAGTACCATAATGTTACGATAGTCTACTGGTACAGTACCATAATGTTACTATGGTCTACTGGTACAGTACCATAATGTTACGATAGTCTACTGGTACAGTACCATAATGTTACGATAGTCTACTGGTACAGTACCATAATGTTACGATAGTCTACTGGCACAGTACCATAATGTTACGATAGTCTACTGGTACAGTACCATAATGTTACTATGGTCTACTGGTACAGTACCATAATGTTACGATAGTCTACTGGTACAGTACCATAATGTTACGATAGTCTACTGGTACAGTACCATAATGTTACGATAGTCTACTGGCACAGTACCATAATGTTACGATAGTCTACTGGTACAGTACCATAATGTTATGGCCCACTGAGACGGGATGCTGGTCCGTTCTGTTTGACTAGTCTCCAGCTCTCCTCCTTTTTCTGGAAGTTCAGGAAATAAGGAACTCAGCCACTCGCACAGCTGCAAGTAACGGAGGCGGGAGCAAAGCAAACCAATAGAAACTCCATTTCTCATCCAGTGAGGAACGCAAGGGAGTTAACCCTTTGTAGAGCCCATGAAACAATGTTTATCAAAATGATAAAATTAGTGGTGGGGACAATTGTAGGTCATCCGGAAAGTGGTAGGGTAGGGACATACAGTACCATAAATGATGTCCATGCCAACCATGCGCCATGTCAAAAATAGACAATTTGGTCTGTGTTTGCTTTCAATAGGGAGGTGTAGTGGTTACATCATTGCTGTTTCTCCACGGTCCACCCTCTTGAAAATGCAATGCATTTCCCCATTGCCCATTTCTAAATCGTCTCGTTTAAAACAAATAAAGCATGAACTAGGGCTGGGCAATAAAATGATGCCGATAATTATCACGATATAAAAAAAAATTGGCAGTAGTAATGGTTTTGGAGAATGTTAACAAGAGGTTGTGATAGACTCCTGGCTTTAGTCGCAGATTTCCCTTACATTCCATAAGCTTAACAATTCGTACAATGGGAAAATAACTGACCCTGAATCTGTGGCTAGTATCTGTCTCACCTAACACTAGTGCTCTGGTGATCATAACCATTTATCGCTAAAGCCAACCACCATTTTTAAAAGCCACAACCACGTTACCATATTTGTATTTATAATTTAAATCGTATAACGTTATTTTCGCTGCATATTAAATCACTGTAAATACTAATGTAAATCATTGTTTCGTTGTACATTGTGTATAGTTTATAACGTTATTGTTTTTTACGTAACGTTAGTAGCTAGCTAGCTTGCTAGCCGGCATGGTGCAGTGCTTTGCCCCAGAGTGTAACCTAACCACAGGTCTGAGAAGAGGACCTGCACATTTTACTCATTCCCGAAACTCCTCTACATGCCCCGTTTTTAAATGGTTCTCTCCTCTTTGTATACTTTTGTCCTCACCAACAAAGTATTCTGCCAGGGAACGTATGGAAACGACAGTGGACATCGCTAACGTCTAGTACGTTTAGCTAGGTAACGTTAACGTTAGTTAGCTAGCTTGGTATCAGCTGGCCGTGACGTGTATTAGGCGATAGCACTGAACGACAGGCGTTCTACTGCCTGTACTGGTAAGTGTAGTTCTTTTTTAACGACAAATTAAAAACCTTATAACTACCTTTATTTCAACCAAAAATGCTTAAACAATAATGTTAGTGGTAGAAGGGAACTAATTTAGTGCAAAAATGGAAAGCTTGCCAATGTTCATGAGGCAGAATTGCCGATAATCCATTTTCCCAATGATAAATCCCTAAACGGGTGGACCGACCGCACGGTCCAAAGTGACGTCAGACTACACCTCCCTATAGCAAAGGTAAAGTGGGCGGGGAATTACGGATGCCATCTCGGACGGAATTCATCAATTTGCATTGAGAAAATGGAGGAAGAGATGATGTAAAAGAAGGTTTGAAGTTTGCTCCTGTGGAATAATATATTGATTCCCCAAACTCTCTCATGTAAAGACATCCCCCAATACATTAATCTCACCCACATTATTATGAAGAGAAAAGTGAGTATATGTATTATTGTTTGTTTGTCTGTTTGTTTACGTTTCACATGGAACCGCATATGATGCACAGGCGCGTTCATTCAGTTACAAAACGCTGGTTTTAGGTGAATTCCAGGCTATTGAGAGCTCACGGAAAAGTACTGCATGGATTGCAAAGCGTTATTTCCGAGGTGAATGAGAACGCGTGAACGTCGCTTGGAGCAATGACGTCATACGGTGTGCGCCATGAAATTATGAAACTATCCATGGGCGAACATAAAGTTTAATATGCCCAAGGCGAAGGGTGTATGAAACCCACGTGTAGTATCTGTTATTAATAAAGGTTATTTAATAACTGAACTAAACTATGAAGACGATGTCAGCACAACAACTTTTTCCGGTGAGTATGAAAATCCTATATATAGATGCATGACACAACTATCATCTCAGTTACAGTAAATTACAACTATCTCAGATCACTTGAGTGTTTATGTTGCTTTAATGTACACGTTATAAGTCACATAAAGCTAGTTTTAAATAGGATTCTAATCAATTGGATAGATTTTATCTAAAAGCTAAAGAAAGAATAACAACCTTTCTTTAGAGATAATGAATAAATGCAGATAATGTTTAGATGAGGCCAAATCATGCCTCCTCTTTTCCACAGTAACATTGATGAGTGAGATGATGAAATAGAGAAGGACTAGCTAATGTTTGTTGAGCACACAGGCAGTCAAAGGGAATTCACCCAGACGAAAAGAAAATAGTGGGAAATTAACATGTTTTTGTGTTTACAGGAAGCAAGCAGACAATCAAGAGGCAGACTGAGTAACTCTAAATTGAATTTACAGAGCAGTGTTTAAACACTCACTCGTATCACGCCAATTGTGGGATATTTGTGGATATCCTGAAGAAGAATGTTCTCAGTCAACCGAGGTTCGGATAATAACAAGGTTTATTAACCAAACAGATCGAAATATATATAGTACATAGAGAGAATGGCTGAGGCTCTCGCCCCAGGTGATCAGCTGAAATGACCCAGGTAAAGACCTGGAATGTTGTTGGGAGGAGCATTATATACAGGGACCGAAACTAAAGCCCGCCGCCCGCCAGGGGCGGTCAGTTTTTACCTTTGGCGCTTGACACTTAGAGGGCTGCCCGCCGTGTGGCGTGTAGACGTGTAGTTCATAACGATACTCTTATTTTGATTGTGCGAGTACAGATTATAGCCGCTCTCGTCTTTTTTTTCTCCGCTGCGAGATCGTTAAAAAACTACAAGTCCCACATTGCACTCAAGTCGACGGTCCAATCACAGTAGAGTGACGTGACTGGTTTCATGAGAAAGAAAGCAAATGACCAATCGGAAGCTCTCATTTGGCTTGTTTACTTCCTGAAACGCCACCATTGCGATATGCGGGCTGAGCTACCGTTACTGTTTAAACAATGACCCAGTCAACTATTCACTTTTAGTTTAATACATGACGAGGCATTGTCTAACGGTATCTAGCTGGCTAGCTACTGATAGCTGCTGATATCAACAAATGCTCCAGCAATAGTCGACTCGAGTGCATAATACCTCCGTTCCCTCGTTAGCTAGCTTAGCTAGCTCACGTTAGATCTTATCTGTCCCAGTAAACTAAATTGTCTTAACGTTATCTACCGGGCTAGCAGTAGCTACAGATAGCTCCTGATATCAATGTCTTATAACATTGATTGAATGCGTATTCTAGCTGAGGGCATGTTGAATGTGATTTGACAAAAGAACCGTAACGTTCTAAATAGGGTCCAGCTGCATCGCCGGAGAATCCTTGCATGCTGAATGTAGGGCCTCACCTCCATAGCCATGAAGTGCTTTGAGAAGCTAGTAAAGGGAGCCTCACCTCCATAGCCATGAAGTGCTTTGAGAAGCTAGTAAAGGGCTACATCTGCTCCTCCCTCCCCATCAACATGGACCCCCTGCAATTTGCATACCGCCCCAACAGGTCCACGGAGGACGCCATAGCCCATGTGCTGCACACAGCAGCATCACACCTGGACAAGAGGCAGGGGAACTATGTGAAAATGCTATTCATCGACTACAGCTCGGCATTCAATACCATAGTCCCCTCCATACTCATAGCCAAGCTCAGGGACCTGGGCTTGAACTATGACCTCTGCCAGTGGGTCTTGGACTTCCTGACGGGCAGACCCCAGGTGGTGAGAGCAGGCAACTGCACCTCCTCATCCATCACCCTCAACATAGGGGCCCCCCAGGGCTGTGTTCTGAGTCCCCTCCTCTACTCCCTGTACACACACGACTGTGTGGCTCAGCGGAGTAGCAATACAATCATCAAATTTGCTGACGACACAGTGGTGGTGGGCCTGATCTCTGCCAACGACGAGAGGGCCTACCTGGAAGAGGTCAAGGTCCTGGCGGGATGGTGCCAGGAAAACAGCCTCTCCCTGAACGTCAGCAAAACAAAGGAGATGATTGTGGACTTCAGGAGGTCGGGGGTCAAGGACTACAGCCCCCTCAGCATCGACGGGGCACCGGTTGAGAGAGTCAACAGCTTTAAGTACCTCGGAGCCTACATATCCGAGGACTTGACATGGACCACACACATTGACAGTGTTGTGAAGAAGGCACGACAACGCCTCTACTTCCTCAGGCGCCTAAGGAAGTTCCAAGTCAGTCAGAAGATCCTTAAGAACTTCTACTCATGTACAATAGAGAGCATCCTGACTGGCAACATCACCTCCTGGTTTGGGAATAGCACTGCACAAGATCGAAGCAGACTACAAAGAGTGACACGTTCAGCCGAACACACAATTGGAGGGGGGCTCCCCACCCTCCAGAACATTTACAACAAGCGTTGCAGGGGCAAGGCTAAGAGAATCATTAAAGACTCCAGTCACCCGAACAACTGCCTCTTTGAACTGCTGCGGTCAGGCAAGCGATACCGGAGTCTCAAGGCGAGCACAGAAAGACTCAGAAGAAGCTTCTATCCCCAGGCCATCAGGCTGCTAAACGAACAATGAACACTACACAACAACAACCATCAAACGCACATAGCACACACATCCACACGCACACACTCACTTTAAACAAACACACTGTAGCACCCACTCCACACACTTTATAGCACACACCCACTTTAAACTAACTCTGGCTGATGCTGAAACCCTGATTCATGCTTTTGTCTCATCACGTCTGGACTACTGTAATGCACTTTTTTCAGGCTTACCTAATTCAAGCATCAAAAATCTTCAACTCGTGCAAAATGCGGCTGCACGGATACTAACTAGAACTAGAAAATTTGATCACATCACACCAGTTTTGTCCGCCCTACATTGGCTTCCTATCCAAGCCCGCTCTGACTTTAAAGTGCTACTCCTCACCTACAAAATTTTAAATGGGCTTGCACCGCTCTATCTATCTGATCTCATCTCCCGATACTCGCCCGCTCGTGCTCTGCGCTCACAAAATGCGGGGCTTCTATCGACCCCTAGGGTTAAAAAGAAATCCGCCGGCCACAGAGCCTTTGTCTACCGCGCTCCCTACCTGTGGAACAAATTACCTGCCGTCATCAGGGGCGCCTGCTCTGTCGAAGCTTTTAAATCCCTGCTTAAGACTCATCTTTTCTCTCTCTCCTTCAACCTACCTTGATCTCACCTGGTCGGGGACTGACCTTTAGATTAATCTGTGTAGTTTAGTTATGGTACAGGGTACTACATGGTACCACTGGGTAGTTTACTATAGGGTAGTTTAGTTAGGGTACAGGGTACTACATGGTACCACAGAGTACTACTTGGTACTGCATGGCATTACAGGGTACTACATGGCTTACACAGCTCTACATGGCACTACAGGGTACTACATGGCACCACAGGGTACTACATAGCACTACAGGGTACTACAGGATACTACGGGGTACTACATGGCACTATGGGGTACTATAGGGTACTACATGGCACTACGGGGTACTACATGGCACTACAGGGTACTACATGTCTGCTCCTTTGCAGCACCACAAACATGGGAACTCTCTAACTCTTCCCCCCCCCCCCCTCTCCCCCCCCCCCCCTCTCCCTCCCCCTTCTCTCTGAGTACCCGTCTCCTGGCGCTGACCAAGGTGATGGATGCCTCGGGGTCTTGGCCAAGCTTGTAGTGACTGCTCTACATGCACCTCCGAGGCATTGGATCAGTTATTCACCGCCGTCTGTCCGTGGTCCTGTCAACTGATTAACAGACTGTTAACAGATTAACAGTCAACGCGGTTTCATTGCTGGGTTAAGTACTTCTATTCTATTCACATAATACGCTTACTTCATATATCTACTCCATTCACATATATGCCTACCACTTGTATCTATTGCTATGTCCGCCTACTACAATCTCATGAGCTGTCTAACGCCTGTCCCGTCTCCCTGTCTTCCTATGACTTGCTGTCCTGGAGTGTTGACCGGAGTGTTGGACGTCCCGTGACGAAGGCCGGGAGATTGCGACCCCCTCTGCGTGCCCCCTGTCTTCGGAGGTTTCGTAGTGGTGACCGGAGTGCCGGATGTCCCGCGATGATGTCGGGGAGTTCGCGACCCTCTCTGTGCCACCCCCCCTTCCCCCTGTCTCCGGCTGTCCCTGAGCAACGACCGGAGTGCTGAATGTCCCGTGACTAAGACGGGGAGGACGTGACCCTCTTGCGCCGCCCCTGTGCTTCAAATAGATCCGCTATCAACTCTATCTTTAATTTTTCAAAATGTACAGTTGCTATTGCATGCACTCATCTGTGTTTCACTACACACATGAGTGCATGCTTACCAACTGTCCGTCTGCAACACTACTATCACCGACATCTAAGAAGGGAGATCCCCCCTTGAACGGCCCTTCTAAGGTTTCTCTCCTCCACATTGCCTGTGGAGCTTTTTTCCCTATTGTTAGGTTTTAGTGAGTTTTTCCTTACCTTCGCGTGGGGTATGTCTGGGAGTGCTTGCATTCTTTCATTTATTTGCATTCATCTAAAAAATGTTTGGACCCTATGGTGTTCTTGTTCTGTTCTTGACTTATTGTTATGTTGTCTTCTTGACTTGTTTAAAGAAGACCTGTACGGCCCATGGGGACATTAACGTGTGTTGTCGGGCCCTATAAATAAATTTGATTTGATTTGATTTGATTTAAACAAACACACTGTAGCACCCACTCCCCACACTTTATATTTATTGATGAAGGATTGCACTACAACTCGTACACCTTACTGTAAATTGTACCTAAATTGTACCTCATCCCATTTCTGCTTTGCACTATATAGTACTGTACATTAGTACACTGCATAGTATTGTATATTATATGGTAACTCAGTTACGTCTATTCTGCATCGAACATTGTACATATGTCTATACTGAACACTGTGACCTCATTTTCTACTTCTAAATTACATGCTATAGTATGTTATTTGATACTATCTTGTCTAGCACAGTCTCTGGAGCGTAACAGTAAGAAGCATTTTGTATGAAAGTATTCTGTACTTCTGTATGACAACTATTAAAGAAACTTGAAACTTGAACTTGAAACTAGGGTCTAGCTGAATATAGGGTCTAGCTGCAGGGCCGGAGAATCCTTGCTGGAGCTGGAGGCTACTCAAGTATACACACAGACAGTGGAGCTGTTTGCAGATAGCAAGCATTTTGACTTATTGCGTGGTGGCGATGTCTCGCAGATAATACAACTACAAGTATGATTATATAATATATATTTTATTTCAATTATTTTTTTATATAAAATATATATATATATTTTTTTTAAATCAAAAAAATTTTGGCAGGTAAGAAATATGCTTGGCGGGTAGACTCTTCCCATCTACCCGCCACTGGCCGGTGAGTCAAAAAGTTAATTTCGCTCCACAGGATTGGGGAGAAAGGGGAGTGTCTTTACATGAGGGCATTATATTATTCCACACTCCCATGACGGTCGTGACATTTCCTGTGGCAGCTCTTCACACAAAAACTCCTGTCTGAACGACGGAAATTAGGGAACAGTACGGGATAAGATGGGACATGGACAAGATTAAATACTTAGGGGTGAACATCACGAGAGGGATGGGGAAACTGTTTGAGGCGAACTATACACAGATAAATCAGAACATCAAGAGAGACTTGGAGAGATGGACAGTAATGCCCTTGGACTTCAATTCAAGAATAGAGGTCATTAAAATGAACATACTAGCAAGGTTACTGTACCTGTTCCAATCACTACCGATACAAATACCACAGAATCAATTCAGGGAGTGGGACAGACTGATATCGAGGTTCATATGGGCGGGGAGAAGACCACGGGTCAGATATAAAACACTACAACTACCAAAGGAAGAGGGAGGGATGGCAGTACCCAGCCTACAAGATTATTATTATGTAGCGCAACTGAGAGCAGTGACGTGCTGGTGTAACGACAAATATGAGGCAAGATGGAAAGACATTGAAAAAGAAGGGGAGGGATACAAGGTACAAGCTCTGGTGGGAGATAGGGAACTGTTCAAAGAAAAAGAGGGACTGTTAGATCCTATCACCAAATGCACCTTGACCATATGGAACAGAGTAGTAAAAACACACAAATTAGAGAAGCAGTCAGGGGTTCTGAGATGGATAGCACATGACAAGAGATTCAAACCAGGGAGGCTGGACCATGGATTCAGGAGGTGGGAGAGGGGGCAACAGCGATATGCAAAATGATAGAGAAGGGGGAAATGCAAACACTACAAAAATTAAAGGAGAACTTTGGACTAGAAAACAGGGACCACTTCAGATATCTACAGATTAGAGATTACTATAATAAAGAAATAAGAGGGGACAAGGAAGAAGAACAGAATGGAATAATTAGGATGATAGTAAGGGCATACGAAGGAGGGAAAGGAAGGGTAATATCAGCACTGTACCGGGCTATAATGACCAGCAAGGGACACACAACCGATTATATAAGGGAGAAATGGGAGAGAGAACTAGAGATAGGAATAACAGGGAAGGAATGGGGGAACATATGCGAGGTGCAACATTCAACAACAGGATCGAGGATATGGAAAGAGTTTGGATGGAAAAACATAATCAGATTCTTTATAACCCCAGAGCTGAAGGGAAAATATGCACCAACACAAAGAGCATGCTGGAGGATGTGTGGGAAGGAGGGGGCAAATCACACACACACATATTCTGGGGATGTCAGAAGCTGAAGGGGTATTGGGAGGAGATAGGGGAGGCAATGATCAGAATATTAGGATACGGGTTACCACAAACAGGACTGGTGCTTTACTTAGGAGACCTGACACACGAGGGAATACAAGGGGGGGACAAATATTTAATAAAGATAATGTTGATAGAGGCCAGAAAAGCAATAACAAGACTGTGGTACAAAGAAGACCCACCGACAATAGCACAATGGGTAGGAATAGTGGAGGAGATACAGGATATGGAGAGGATAACACACATGCTGAGGTTACAGGAAGAGAAATTTGGAGAAAGATGGGGAAAGTGGGAGGATTACAAGGGGAACGAAAACGACATCACAGAGGAAGAACCAAATGCATCACAAGAGGGCGAAGGGTAAAGGAGGAAAGAGGTTCAAGGAGGGTCTCTGAACCCATGTCACACACTTTTGACTTAGTTAGCACTTTCTGATTTTATTTTTTATTTCTTTGGGTATTACAATTGTATTATATTTTTTGTACTTTATTATTTATGTCTGTTTAACAATGTTGTATTATGGGTTCCATTTTTGTGTAAGTGTTGTTTGTCTATTAATGTTAATAAAAATGTAAGTTTAAAAAAAAATTAAAAATCCTGTCTGTCAACACAGTCAACTCACTCTCCGCCCACATGACGTCAACTCTA